>NC_057402.1:19924700-20241845 GCF_019320065.1 Cervus canadensis | reverse complement strand
TAAGACTCCCTTCCCGGGACGGGTCTCCGTCCTTAGCTCTTTTGTCTCACTTTTTATCTTTTATATTTTGCCCTACCTCCTTTCGAAGACAATGGTCTGCTTTTCTGGGCGCCTGATGACCTCAGCTAGCGATCAGAAGTTGTTTTGTGAGGTTTGCTCTGCTTTCAGTTATTCTTTTGATGAATTTGTAGGAGAGAAAGTGGTCTCCCCGTCCTACTCCTCCGCCATCTTGGCTCCTCCTCAGAAAAGAGAGATTTCTGTCACATGGTCTCCACATAAAGGATACTATTTAAGGATGAATATCTAAATCAATGGCCAATGATGTCACCTAAGACCTGTTGTGTAGGTGAAAAAGATTATCTGATTATTTAGAAGTAAAATGTCTTATTTATCTAAAAAAAAGAAATGGGCAGCTCTGCTGCTGCTGCTAAGTCGCTTCAGTCATGGCCGACTCTATGCGACCCCATAGACGGCAGCCCACCAGGCTCCCCCGTCCCTGGGATTCTCCAGGCAAGAACACGGAGTGGGTTGCCATTTCCTTCTCCAATGCATGAAAGTGAAAAGTGAAAGTGAAGTCGCTCAGTCATGTCCAACTCTTCACCACCCCATGGACTGCAGCCTACCAGGCTCCTCTGTCCATGGGATTTTCCAGGCAAGAGTATTAGAGTGGGGTGCCACTGCCTTCTCTGTACTTCCTCCAGATATTTTTCTTATAATTGATTTATAAAACAGAAAAAGCATAACATAATAGATTTTAACCACCATGGCTTTGAAAGAAACTGTATAAATAATTTTATTTAATTTTTCCTTGGTAAAACAATGGGCAAGAAACTGCTGTCTATATTACCCCTAAACATCCTGTTAGGCACAGTATGCAATAAACTATACTAATAAAAGCCATCATTTGCAAAGGTCTTTATAATTTACATAGATTTTACACTCAGTACAACTTGCTTTTTATGACACGTTTTTATATTAAGACAATAACTGCACAAAACAGGAAACTAAAGTGAAGCAATTTTTCTAACTTCCAATCAGTGATTTCATATTCAAACTTAGTTCTGACTCCAAAGATTACAATCACTCTATTGCCTCTGACTCTTGGACAGCAAGGAGATCAAACCGTTCAATCCTAAAGGAAATCAGTCCTGAACATTCATTGGAAGGACTGATGCTGAAGCTGAAGCTCTAATACTTTGGCCATCTGATGTGAAGAACTGACTTATCTGAAAAGGCCCTGATGCTGGCAAAGATTGACGGCAGGAGGAGAAGGGGGCAACAGAGGATGAGCTGGTTGGATGGCATCACCGACTCAATGGACATGAGTTTGAGCAAACTCCAGGAGTTGGTGATGGCCAGGGAGGCCTGGCGTGCTGCAGTCCATGGGGTTGCAAAGAGTCAGACACAACTGAGCGACTGAACTGAACTGACTGCTTCTGACAAGTGAATGAATTAGCCACACAGTACAAAATAGATTCTTTAGCAAGAACATCAGGCAAGTTATAAAAAGTGAGCCTGGCTGTGCTCCTGTGCTATAGGTACACAAGCTGTTACACCAGGGGAGACTGCGAGAAGGTTCACTAGACCTGTCTGTACTGTAAGGTACACTGACCTGTCTTGAAACTGTAAGTAAATCTGCAATTACCTCAAAAGAAAAAGTTTTTAAGACAGTAATCTTTCAACTACACTTGGCAATGGTTTTTCCTTTGCGAGGTTATGGGTACAAGAAATAAAACTTCAGACCTCTAGTTTGAT
This sequence comes from Cervus canadensis, assembly GCF_019320065.1. Lineage (NCBI taxonomy): Eukaryota > Metazoa > Chordata > Mammalia > Artiodactyla > Cervidae > Cervus > Cervus canadensis. The sequence continues at coordinate 20,240,090 of NC_057402.1, read as the reverse complement.
CTCGGGGCTCTATGAGAAAGGCAGGATATGGTTAGAGCAACAAGATAGAAAATAGGACTTTGTGAAAAAGGAAATAAAACATGAGGAGTAGAGGAGGTATGAGTAAATTTTCTTCATCTAGAAAACAAATTCAAAGGAAACACACTTGAATCGAAAAAAGATAAGGAAATACTTTATAATAAGCCTTATCAATCTCTCTCTCTCTCTCTCACACACACACATATATATAATAGTCTTCCTCATAATTTCACTAAATACTTCCATGGTGTTAGGAAACCTACGGACAAAGGGGATTCAGGTAGGAGGATATGAGCTCAACAAGCATCCTCTTGTAGTTCCCCCCTGCAGTTCCACAAGGTGATCAGAGACATACAGGGAGACTACATCATGTTGAAATGCTGATTTTATCACTTTCTGGTGGTAGAGCTTGAGCACTTTCTGCTGGTAGAACTTGAGCGGACTGTGCAACTTCTTTGGGTCTCTGTTTTATTTGCTAATAATGATGGAGGTATACTGCACTTTTTGTAAATTGCAAAATGCTAGAAAAGTGCTAGTATTATTACTCCCTGCTAGTTCAGAGACTTCAAAAGAGGTACATATCTGATCACAGTCTCAAAGATAACTCTGAGAATAAGAGGAGTGTGTTAACCATCTATGCAGTGGGATATGGGAGGCACTGAAAACCAACTCTTCAAAATGGAAATAAGTCCATCCTTCACCCATAATCTACCAAAATGTTTGCTATTCCACTACTGAAAATTCACTTTAATATGTTGTCAATAACTTAGGGCAAATCTTAATTCTTACTTATTGTTGTAATCCCATACTGAATCATGCCTAACACAGTAATTGATCAAAAAAAACAAAAAAACAAAAACATCAACATCTATAAGAAAAGGCTCTATATCTCTCAAAACTCCAACTTTAAATCCAAAAGGATTGCAAAAGATAATATACTGAGGTTTTGAGGAACTAAAAGAGGCTACTTGTTGAACCCATATCCTCCATTGCTTTTTTTGCGGGGGGAGCAGAGAAAGGTTTATTGCAAGGACAGGAGGTGGTTCACGTCCTTAAAAGCCTCAAGCTTCCCACAGAGTTTCAGTAAAATATTTTTAAAGTTTTAAAGGGCCAATGAGAGTGATGTGATCAGCTCCTGATCAGCTCCTGCACAGTTCACTGACTGGCTGATGGGGAGGCAGCAGGGTGGTAGACATTATCACAGGGGTTGGTTAACATTATACGTCCTTAGGCTCCAGGAGGCCTGGGGCTATAGGTGCTCACCGTTGTCAAGTACTTCTTCCATTGGTGGGGCGGTTTTCACATCTGCAAAACAACTTAGCAAATTTGCATCAAATACTATTAACTAGACATTTCTCAGAGTAGCTAAAGCAGAGGAAATGGGGGAAGGCCTGTCCCAGGAAGGTCCTATAGGGTCCTGATCTGCTTGGTTACAATTCCCCTCCTTTTCTTTCATTCTCCTCAATCTTGAGGAGAAAAAGTTTTAAATAAAAAAAGAAATAAAGGTTTGGATAGAGGGGTTAATTATAAACTTGACAAAGGTAACCACAGGGTCCTGCTTGGTTACAATTCGTCCACAAACACTGCTTTGAGAATAGCTGGTGGCTTCTGAGTCTGACACAGCCACTGCACTTCCAGATATATTTCTCTCCACTGACTTCTCATATGATAACCCACAGTAGCAGACGGGCTTCCCAGGTGGTACAGTGATAAAGAATCCCCCTGCAATGCAGAAGACACAGGAGACTTGGATTCAATCCTCAGGTTGGGAAGATCCCCTGGAGTAGGAAATGGAAACCCACTCCAGAAATGGAGAAAGAAATGGCAACCCACTCCAGTATTCTTGCCTGGAGAATCCCATGGACAGAGGAGCCTGGTGGGCTACAGTCCATGGGGTCGCAAAGAGTCAGACACAACTGAAGCGACTTAGCACACACCAGTATTCTGGCTTGGAAAATTCCATGGACAGAGGAGCTGATGGGCTGCATCCATGGGGCTGGCAAAGAGTCTAACACAACGGAGCACGCACACGTACTTGCATGGTAGTAGACACCACTGTGCAAGGCCCAGATTCCTACTCCAGAACATATATATATATGTATACACACACACACACACATACACACATATATGACAATTTATCATAATGAGTTGCCTCACAAGATTATGGAAGCTAAGAAGTCCCTCAACCCGCCATTTTCAAGGTGGAAACCCAGGTAAGCTGGTGGTGTACTTCAGTCTGAATCTGAAGGCCTAAGAGCCAAAGGAGCTGATGCTCTAAATCTCAGTTCAATGGCAGGAGAATACTGATGTCCCAAACTAAATAAGCAGAAAACAAATCAGTTCTCCTTTCTTTTGCCTTTTGTTCTATTCGGGTCTTCAACAGACTGGATAAGGTCGACTTGCATTGGGAAGGGGACTCTGCTTTACTGAGTCCACTAATTTCAAACACTATCTCATCCAGAAACACTCTGACAGACACAATCAGGATAATGTTTAGCCAAACATCTGCCTACCCTGTGGCCCAGTAAAGCTGACACATAAAAACCATCAGACAATTGCACTGGAGTTTGACCTCTGCTCAGTCTGGCCTCCTTCACTACCCCACGCCATCGATCCCCTGGATTACTTCCCAACAAACCTTTGGCATGTAAATACCCATCTCAGGCTCGGTTTCTCAGGAAAATGTGCCGGTGTCACCGACTCCTCCTGTAAATAAAGTAAACTCCAACACTTCAGTGTGAGACGTCTGTTGTGGTAAGTACTCTCAAGTATAAAATCAGGCCTGCCTTTTGTGCCTTCGGGAACCTGATGACTGTATAGAAAAGACGGTCATTATCATTATACTTCTCTGAGAAGTCCTAGTTTTCATTAAATCTCTCAATTTTTTCATCTCATGACTCATGTACATGTTAAGAAGACACCTAAGTTCTGAATTTTCTTGCTGCTCTTACTGTGAAAGTGTAATTGCTGATCAATAAGAACTAAGGTTTATGGTGCCTTTTTCACACTATCTGTTTGGGCCACTAGAGTGTAATTGCAAAGCTGCCAGGGTATATTCCAAGCTGCATTATATGGACTTTGTGATTTTATACACTGAATAAGTGTTAAAATTGATGAGAGAAGGTAATGTTTATTACATTATGAAGAAACTATGTAAAGGATTGTTCAATGAATGCAACTTATTTTGTTGATAATTCATATCAGCCATTATATAAAAGTTATATTTCTTTAATTATATCTAAAATCATCAAAACATTTAAGTTAAATGACACAATTTGGGAAGTATTTGATGTCACGGGACTACTGAATAGAGTACTTCATTATTTGCATGTCATTTAAAGGCAGCATACATAGGATTTACAAATTTTAGTTCATTCAATCAATAAACATCATTTGAGCCCACTTTGTGCATCAAAATTCTGCATCACTCTCAAGAACAGGAAGAAAATGAAAAGTATGCTTATCTCTACATTCAGAGCATTCCACCTGACACTAGTTCACTACACCTGTCAATTTGTTCAGCTAAGTTTCTGTCTGGAAATAATTCTGAATCAGAGGGGAAAATGAACAAGTCAGACTTAGTGGACTCTCCATCTTCCATAATTTTAAAAATTCTTTTATGAGAACCAAATCATTCACTCTGGAACTCTATTCCCTCTCTAAAATTTTAGGAGCTGTCTCTGAGACACTCCTTCAATCTCCTTAGAAGAATAAGGTAGGAAAAGATATTCTTAACTTCACAGCCCTGATTAGAAAATTTTAACAGAATTGAATCTGGGTTCCAGCAGGGTAATTCAATGGTATCCATGCCAAAAGAAATGTAGAGTTCTTTTTTAATATCAAAGTACTTTAAAATTTTTAAATGTTTCTGTATTTGATCTACTAGAAGATATAAACACTTTGATTACACTTAGTCATTACCTTTAGCATCTCTGCACAAATTATATCAAGGAAATAAATATCTTTTGTACATATCATGATGAAAACAATGAAGAAAATATTTCACTTCCATAAAATATGAACAAATTTTAATCTAGTTGGACAATTTTGCTGAAACTTGACCCAATATTTAATGTAGAAATATGATTAGATGAGAATAATATGAATGAAAATGATGGGTAAATCCAAAGATTTAGCAAAGGTACATGATCATTGCTAACTATCTATGTGACAGAATTTTTGTATCATCAAATAAGAGACTTTAAACTTTGGCTTGCACTGTAAAACCTGTCACCTAAACTGTGTAGCAGAATCTGAAAATGATTGATCTTGACAAATTATAGGTCTTCTTGAAGAAGAGTGACATATTTTCAAAACAAGTAGAAACCAGTCAGCTTTGGAGATGACAAAAACATATAATATATACTGTTAATTGCTGACATTTATATAGAGTTGACACTGGATATCACTCATCATAGTAATTACTAATAGCAATTTGCATATCCAGAGCCCATAATGAAATTTTGCTAAGTTCAATTTTTTTAATTGATTTTCAACCTTCATGTTAATGTTTCTTTCATTAACATGAAGTATAGTACAACTCTTTCCAACATTTTTATTGCATACACAGAAGATAATAAAATTTGTACCAAGTCCCTCCTGGCCACCCTGAGGAATGAGGGGACTGACAGACATCTTGGCATACCTAAAACCATGGTGGGACATCAGCTTAACATGATCAGTTTTACAGAGGTCATCCATTCTATGGTTTATCTATAAACCACCATCCCAAACCATGCAAACAGTGCATGTTACGCTGTGCTCAGTGCTGTCCAACTCTTTGAGACCCCACGGACTGTAGCCTACCAGGCTCCTCTGTCCATGGAATTCTCCAGGAAAGAATATTGGAATGGGTTGACATTTCTTACTTCTGGGGATCTTCCCAATCCAGGGATAGAACCCATGTCTCTGTCTTCTCCTGCATTGGCAGATGGATTCTCTACCACTGAGCCACCTGGGAAGCCCTAAGCAGAGTCCTGAATATTTATAGTTAAGGTAAAATCTCATTATAAAAAATTATCTTAAAGTTACTTCCATGTCTTCATTGAGGCAATTACTGCAAATTATATACAACAAATGGTTCGTGATCTCATCAGTCCTTGTTGTCTATGCAAAATACTGTCACTTTGCTGTCTGGTTGGAAAACACAGTGACACTCCTGCCAGAAAATCTGGGGAGGAAGAGTGACAAGGTGGTCAACACTTTGGCCGCTGCAAATTGAAGATCTGCTACTTAATCTAGAAAGAGACGGCTCTGGCTTCCCACAGTGGATCCAAGAAAGTGGGAGGATTTCCTGTAGACCAGATATGGACTGTTCTGGTGAAACAGCCTGAAGTTGTTTTAAGTCCTACACATCTAAATTCTACCCAGAAAGAAGAAGCAGTGACATACCATCCAAGGTCTTAAAGGAAGGAGCTGTCTGAGAACTAGCAACCCAGAGGCAGAGGAGACCATGAGGGAGGCATGAAGTGCCCACAAAAGTGTCTGCATGGTTAGGGCAGCCTTACATGTCTGCCAAGCCCAAAAAGCACATGTTTCAGATCTTATCAGCCTATCAATAGTGATGCCATCATTAGAAATGCCTGGGACAGTCACCTAGGCTAGAACTACCTGTGCAGAGCTGCCACAGACGTTTGCCCCACTGAAGCCAGTGTTGCAGCCCTTGGGGTTCTTATGATTTCAAGATGCACTTCAGCAACAACCATTAGGGAACTCTGAAAAAACAAGGTTCATTACTGACAGGTCCTGGGGAATACACAGCATGCCTGAGGCATCATGGGTAGAGATGGAGGTGCCCAGGCTTTCACAGGTTCACTCTTTATTGGTGAACTTAAAACATAAGAGCAGGAATTAAAGCTTGGGAAGGGAAAAGCAAGATGCCAGATGGTCGGTTACCTTGGTCAACCAGAGCTTCCCAAAGAGGAGGAACTACAGGAGTAGACCAATCTAGCTCTGTAAGTATCCAGTATTGTTGGCAATCGGTTTATTTAAGATGGGTGTCCTTGAAATGTATGCCTCCACAATCAAAAGCTTAGTGTCAGGCACTTACATTACAGTCAAAAAAGCTAACTGGTAGGCTCTTACATCACAGCATACCACCATCCTGTGCCACTTCCCGTTCAAGTAAAAATGCCCAGATCCTCTTCCCCACCTACCACACTCCAAAACTAGCAAATGGATAAGGCATGATGACAAAATGAAATTATAATGGAGTAATCACAGTTCAGGCATACAGAAAGAGTCAAATAGCCGTTAAGGATCTGGTCTCAGACAGTCCCTGCAACAATAAGAACTTGAACTTCACTGAACTGTACCAAATCCAAGGACACCGCCAGCCGTATTCAGAAAAATACCTGCCAACTGGAATCTCTCAGGGTCTCCCCATTTAACCATGCAAATATTTCTGACCTCAACCAATCCTTACTTAAAAAGCACCCTTAATTCTTGCCAGCTCCAATTATAATTCTTGATAAACAACTCATTTAACTAACTATAACCTTGCAGATTTTTTGTCTTTATAAACCTCCCTCATCTTCAAATCCAGCAGAACACAATTCAAGTGTTCCTTGAGTCTATCTCCCAGGCTGCAGTCCTAACAAACCCCAAATAAACACCTTTTCTATGCCAACTGGGTATCCATTTCTGAAATTTTGGTTGACAGAAAGTACATGAAAAGACAAAAGGCTTCTTGTCCTCTATCCTCAGTGTTAGCTCCTTTCCGGGAGAGGAGGAAAAGTTGATATTAAATCACACTAAAGAGTTTTGAGGAATGCTGGACACTGGGTATCTATTTTCTGAGCTGAGACTATCAAGAGCTTGATGTGACTTTAGCACTCTCTTTTAAAGCCACCAGAAAAGTCCTGGGGTCCTCCCAGATTTCTTCCATGGCAAGAGAAAAACCATTTCCAGTGGGTAATTTTTATAGGTCCAAGAAGGGTAAGAAATTGACTTGTTTTATATTTATTTGTATTATAGGCTATACTGAAATGTGCTTAAAACAGAAAACACCTATAAATGTATAACCTTTTCATGTCCACTTTAAACTTTACAAAACTTCTCTGAACTGCACACCAAAAATCTGACCTTTTCGGATTGTTTTATAAGAGGGCTCTAAATCACAAAGTTGCCTGAATATATAACTGAACAAGCAGATTAAGACCCAAGAATGAAATCAAAGTCTACATGAGATAAGGGAAATTTTCAGGTAAATTTAGGACCTAAAGTTAAATTTTTGGGAAAAAAAAAAGAAAATGGGTTTTACATCACCAAAGATAATATAAGCTAGAAGATAAAGTCATGCTTCTTATGAAAAATTAAATAACTACTCCAAGTTATTAAAATTATGACCTAAAAATATTGAGAATTGAAAGAATTCAGTTATTAGCATGTTGATACTTCTAATTTTTTGAAAATTCAGAATTTATCACTTTTGAAATCCCATAAGTTACAAGTGTCAAGTAAAAAGTAATTTCAGTAAAGATGCTCAAAAAACATAAAAGCTTTCTGTTCATGGTTTCAAAAGGCCTTTCTATTTAGATATTATACAAGATGAATTATTGAAGAGAACCCCAGAATTTTCTAGGAATAACCTCTTCCTCATATAAAATAACACTGACCAATTGGCTTATGAAAATGAGGATCATGAGTTAGTATGGAGTAAAAAAACCAAAGGGAGACAAAAGATAACAATGTGGACTTTTTCAAAACAACCTTATACTTTTTGAAAATTGTTTTCTTAATTATGAGAAAATAGACATAAGATGTAGTATACGTGCTAAGTCACTTCAGTCATGTCCGACTCTTTGTGACACTATGGACTGTAGCCTGCCAGGCTCCTCTGTCCATGGGGCTCTCCGGACAAGAATACTGGAGTAGGTTGCCATGCCCTTCTCCAGGGGATCTTCCTGACCCAGGAATCAAACCCATATCTCTTGTATCTCCTGCAATGGCAGACAGATTCTTTACCACTAGCGCCACCTGGGAACGTGTGAAAGTCGCTCAGTCATATCCAACTCTTTGCAACCCCATACAGCCCATGGGATTCTCCAGGCCAGAATACTGGAGTGGGTTGCCATTCCCTTCTCCAGGGGATCTTCCCAACCCAGGGATCGAACCCAGGTCTCTCACATTGCAGGCAGATTCTTTACCAGCTGAACTACCAGGGAAGCCCACCTGAGAACATAGGCCCAGATTAACCCTCTCTGGCCCAGGTTTTTCATTAGGCCATACCACTCTGGTGTGGTTTTGTTTATAATTAAAGTAGGAATTTATTGACAAACCCTCTTCCTAACTCCACCAAAACACACTATATAACACACACACACACACACACACACACACACACACACACACACAGACTAACATGAAAAAGCCTTGAAAGGTATGACATTTGTAAAATAATTACAAATGGTCGCACCAGATGCCAACAGACTTCATACCTCTTTGCTTTGTTTGCAATAGCACCTTTCACTGAGAAATTTTAAATTCTCTGATCATTTACATCTCAACTCACCAATGCACACTGGTTTTGCCAGTATTCACATTTCCAACTCAGTTGGAATATTCTGAATCTAAGGCAATGTTTTCAAGTTTAGATATAAATGACTGAATTCTGAAGATTTTCATTCTCTGCATTTTAAAATCTGCAGCATGTCAATTAAGTAGCTGGATTATTTGTCAGGTGTTGATTTAACTATCTTGCCAGCTGCTGTGCTGGCATCATGAAGTTCTTCCAGATCCCTCAGCAATGAGCCACCTAATCTTAATACAGAGCACTTTTCTAATGTGTGAACAGTCAAAGAGAAACCTATCTAAAGACCCTTACTGTCCCTTAAATTAGGAAACAACGCATGCAGAGTCCTTTCATGTATGAGGCTAATTTCCTGACATTAAGGGAAGGTAGGCAGGCTGCTTTAATTATACAGGAAACCCCTTTTTTAAATATGATTGCTATGTTTGAAAATTTTTTTAAAAGGAATTTTGTGGATCTGTATATTCCAAATAAGCATTCTGTGTAAACATATTATCTTTCAGCACGTGAACTAGCCAGGCTGATTTTTTAATTCTGGTCTGTAGATTCTGAATGAGCAGTGAGAACCTCTCTGTCTGAGTGCAGTACTGTCACTGGGCAGAAATCAGTCATCATGAATATTCATTGAACACCAGAGTGCTGCCCTAGACAGAGGAGAAAGCAAAACAGAAAGTGTCCATCGAATCAGAAGAAAAGGACTCAAAGTGATCTGTGAAAAAGAGAGCTGTTGAACCTGATATACTGTAAACTGTATCTCTTTTATGTCAACCCATGAATAACTTTTTCCCTCTGGAATATTCTGATTTTATTTTTTCTTTATTAATATAAATGTAAATACTAGTGGTCAATTATGGATGCTTGCCTTATACAGGACTATCGAAAATACTCAGATATTTAAATTGGTTGATTCAATTTAGATGATAGGAAACAGTCACTACCTGGCTGCTTATTCAATATTGCCCTTCCCATCTTTCTTCTAATTAGGCTGTATTGCACAGTCTGCCTTTAACTCCATTTTGAGTATTTAACCAATATCCTTGAAGTGTTTTCTCCTTATTAGGTGAAAGTGTGAAAACTAGAAAATATTAGGACAGGATCTCTCTCTCTTATTTTTGTCTTTATACATATGGAGCACTTACTTTGTGCTATTCTACATATGTAGTGTCTTACAAATATACTCACTTAAAGAATACAGTCATCATGTATAGCAGATACATTAAGGTCTCTGTTTTACAGATGAAGGAACTGAAGTTCAGAAAGGATCTGCTGCAAATCACTCAGCTGATGAGAGGCAGAGACCACATGTGAACCAAGTCAGACTCCAAATCTTGTACCTGAAAAGTAACACGCTCCCCTGCTCTACAGACGGCCTTCATTTCCTTCTACCAGCCCCGGCATTCCCACCTGCGTGGCACCCTCCTCCACACTTCAGTCAGATATCAGTTCCTTGCTATTCTTTAGAAGAAACTGGAGTTATTGGCCTAAAGTATTCAGATTGACTCCAATGACAGTTTCCAGTTGACTACATCGTAACTGACCTTGCTGAGTGGCACAAGTGATTCAGAAGTTCATTCTTTCCATGCTCCACTAGGAAGTGAGTGGTTAAAAAGAGCATAGACTGAGGAAAACAAGGGATAAGTGAATATGGAATACAACCATTAAAATTACATGAAAAGGCAAATTGGGAGAGCCAAATATTATTACTGTGAAGAATTACTTCACACTGCCTCTGACCACAGTTAGAAAAACTGCCACGATACAAATGCCTTGGCCGAGATGTCAAGGTAAAACAACTCTTTTTAAATGTTTCCTAATAAAATTTTTAAGATGGAAAATAAATGTTAGAACAAAGACAACAGAACTTCAAAACAGAAAAAATCTCTAACTGCATACAATGAACATAACGCCAAATACTATCCTTCTCCAAACTTCTCTTTCACTTGTCTTACTTATATACCACATTCAAAATATAATAGAAGTTCAGCCGCAAAATCAACTTAGAAAGGAGAATTATATGGCCTAGCTGCACAGATTGATTTAATAGCAAAGTCCTTCCCTATAAAGACATATATATGCTATCTGGAAGAACTTTCAAGTTCTTCATTTTATTTTTTACTAATGATTGAATGATTATAGGAAAAAAACTCACTCTTTCCTCTTATTCTCAGCAAGAAGTGTCAGCCGCGTGATTTGGGGGAAAAAAAGTAAACTTATCTGGGGTGATCAAACAGGAAATCAGCATCCGTAGTTTTGGGTAGATCCCTCAGGTTGCAGTATTCACTGTCTATACTTACCTTCCTCTGTTCTTCCTCTTTTTGAGCTGTTTTGCTACCCACCCATCCCCACCCCCCACCCAAGATCTCTGGCCCATAATTTTGCTCTAACAACTACCATATTGGGAACCTGACGTTTCTGCACATTATAAGCTTTATTGACATACAATATTGTGTAAGTTTAAGGTGCATGATGTGACGATGTGATACTTACATAGTCTGAAATGATGAATTTAAAAGCTTCTTATATACTACTTTTGCTCAGGCATTTACAGTCTAACTCTCAAACCAGAACAGCAGTTACTATAGGAAAAGGATTCTTTCTTTCTTGTCCATTTTGGTATTTTCAGAGCCTGGCACAATATCAGTACTTAAAAAACAATCGTTGAGCTCCAAATGATTTGGATGGAGAAGCCAATTTTAAGTCTTTGAAAATCCATGACAACATGTACGCATTCAGACTGTTTCAAGATAGAAGCTTAACTGATGGTTTTTCTTCCCTTTCTCTGGTACAAGAGGATGCCTGCATATCCTTTCACCACAAAGAAAAATTTAAGATCAGGACAGTTACCTAGGAAGAAAGCTTGTATTGAAGTGTCTAATAATTGGGGTTCCAGGTTTAATGGGCAATTAGCTCAAATGCTAAAGAACTAGACAATTGAATGTGAGGAGACAGTAAAAATAACTACCTTTTGGAGAAACAAGAACTACCCCACATTAAAAGGAAGAGATAGGATGTGAACGGTAACAGAAGGATGAGGTAAGTACAAGGGGCCCTCAGAAGTCTGGAAACAGTCCCAGGGAAGTTGTCCAAGAAAGATAAAGGGCCACAGTCTCATAAAAGTTGAGCAGGTGCAATTAATGGACTTCAAGAAAACTACTTCCTTTGCATTTTATCTCTGTAAAACAAGTATTATATTTCCCTTTAATAAACACTCCTTAAAAGTTTTCCTGAAAATATATGAATGTAAGACTAGAGGAAAATTTTCTTATTCCACTCTACTATTCAATCTTCCCCTCTTCTCCCTAAAATGAAAAGGGAGCAACTGTGAGAGGGCATACACCAAAGACCCTGTCCAATTATGGAAAGTATTTTCTGCGAACCCTAGGAAATAGAACATTCACAACCATGAGAGTGATTGGTGATGACCAAACTAGAAAGCAATAGAAGAGACTGATGTCTGATAATCAGTATTGAAAAGGCAGTGCTGAGATTTAAAGGGAGAGTTCTAGAGAGAAATGAGAACTGCCTGCTACATCTGGATCCATATGCTCCTGCTACACAGTACAAATATTCAAAATCATGAATCTCAAAAAAATCCCATAAGTTATAGCACTATTATAAAATGCAATTTTGTAGAAACATCTATTTTATGTGACAGTATCCTTAAAGCTCATAAAATATTTGCGTTGTAGGCAGACATTTTTTTGAAAACTGAAACTAACTTCATAACTCTGAGCTACCTTCTAGTAGGAAGGAAGTAAAACATCTCCTAACTTTAGGACAAAACATCTGCCCTGTCTTTATCACTAAGGAAAGCTTTCTTCCTAGCCAAGCGTTCTTCACAGGAACACACTGAAAGCTGCAAGCTCTTAAAAGTCCAACACGTTTCACTGCACCACATCCACCCTGCAATGGTCTAGAGAAAAGATCAAAGGAGCTATGAGACTAAAAAATCTAACCTGAAAGAAGAAACACATAGCCACTTTAATGCTCTTATGAAAAGGTGAAAATGAGGGGAAAGGATGGTTCGATAGAGGACACAAGGAAATCTGAATCTCTGAGTTCCAATATTAACTCCATTACTATCACAGCATGTGGTCAAGTCATTGTTGTTCAGTCACTAAGCTGTGTCTGATTTTTTGCAACCCCATAGACTGCACCATGCCAGGCTTCCCTGTCCTTCACTATCTCCTGAAGTTTACTCAAACTCATGTCCATTGAGTCAGTGATGACATCCAGCTGTCTCATCCTCTGTCATCCCCTTCTCCCCCTGCCTTCAATCTTTCCCAGCATCAGGGTCTTTTCCAATGAGTAGGCTCTTCGTATTAGGTGGCCAAAGTATTGGAGCGTCAGCTTCAGTATCAGTCCTTCCAATGAATATTCAGCATTGATTTCCTTTAGGATTGACTGATCTGATCTCCTAGCAGTCCAAGGGACTCTCAAAGGTCTTCTCCAGCATCTAGTCATCATCAGTGTTAAAATTTTTCACCAATTAATTAAGACCACACACAGAGAAGGCATGAAACACTGCCATGAAAATGATTTCAGATATTTCCCATCTTAAATGCCTTGCAGGTCTTGATATAACATCTCCATTCTTTCTGTGACTACTGAAAACCTTGAAAAAGCTGAGCTTTCATAGTTTTCCCAAAAACTAAGACTGGAAGACAATCTTCTCAAAAAGCCTTTCTTTAACTATAATCACCACTACCCGTGTCTTTACTCTCATCCTGTGTTATTTGCTTCATACCACTTCAGTTCAGTTCAGTCACTCAGTTGTGTCTGACTCTTTACAACCCCATGGACTGCAGCACACCAGGCTTCCCTGTCCATCACCAACTCCTGGAGCTCACTCAAACTCATGTCCATCAAGTTGGTGATACCATCCAACCATCTCATCCTCTGTCGTCCCCTTTTCCTCCTGCCTTCAATCTTTCCCAGCATCGGGGTCTTTTCCAATGAGTCAGTTCTTCATATCAGGTGGCCAAAGTATTGGAGTTTCAGCTTCAGCATCAGTCCTTCCAACGAATATTCAGGACTGATTTCCTTTAGGACGGGCTGGTTGGCTCTCCCTACAGTCCAAGGGACTCTCAAGAGTCTTCTCTAACATCACAGTTCAAAATCATCAATTCTTGGGCACTCAGCTTTCTTTATAGTCCAACTCTCACATTCATACATGACTACTGGAAAAACCATAGCCTTGACTGATGGACCTTTGTTGGCAAAGTAATGTCTCTGTGTTTTAATATGCTGTCTAGGTTTTTCATAGCTCATTCCTAAAATTATATATATATATTTCTATTTATTATTTAGCCTATAAACTCCATTAGAGACAGCACTTTCTTGTTTCCTGTTATATCCCCAACATTTAGAAGCCATGCCTAACCTAGCAATAGTAGGGACTAAATAAATATAGACTGGATAAATGAATGAGAAAGATTGAGACAAAAATGAAACAATAGTTGCATAACCCATTTTTTGGTCTCATGAAATGTAAACCCCCTCCTACCACAAAGAAAACCGAAAAACTGTCCCTTTACTCAGAGACTATATATAAACCAAAGAGCAAATTGACAATTAACCTTAGACAAAACTGCTGATTTTTAAAACAGCAAAGTGCTACTGAACTACCCACATACTCCTAACCCTACTCTACCTCCTCCCTCACCCTCACCTCCACCCTTACACAACATATTCCTACCTGCCAGGGTTATGAACTCCCAGAAAAAAGCCAGGCAGAAAACTAGAGAGGCCTAAAAATGGCTCATTGCTCTAAAATGATATTTCTCACAAATGAACTTTAGCAAGCAAAGCAAGACAGGAAGAGCCCTGTTACAGTGAAAGAGCAAAGCTGTGGTTTCTGTATTCCCTGTCGTCTCAAAGCGTCAGAAAACTAAGCACCGGGATGGGACACAATCACATATGTCCAGCAGAGCTGCCGCATATAAATACCTGACAGACACAGAACTGGGCTACACTCATCAACTGGCCTTACCGCTTTAAATCTAAGAGCTAAGATTGACACCTAGACCCAAGAAGCAGGTCCAGCAGTAGAAACTAAAAAACAAACAACAATAGCATGGAATCTACTTTTTTATAATTTATGTTTTGACCACACCACAGAACATATGGGGTCTCAATTCCCCAGTCAGTGATCGAACCCACACCGTCAACAGCAGAAATGCAGAGCTGACCACTGGACCACCAGGGAAGTTCCCTGGAATCTATTTTTTTTTCTTATTTCAACAACAACAAAATTATCTTAAAGATTCAGGGAATGGGCAGACTTCTGAAAATAATTTGCTAGAGAAATCAAGATAACATTCCAAAAAACTTTTGACAATAGGATGTAACACCTGAAAGTCTAGGAATATGTTGAGATGAAATGAAAAAATAAAGGGATTAAAGGAGAAGCAACTAAAAAAAAGAAAAGACTGAAATGAAAATGAAAATATGAGGTAAGAAAGCTAACAAGGCACTGAGAGCTAAATGCACATTACTGTGGAACTTGTTCTGGAAAAGAAATACATTTGTGATAGAAAGCACAAATTTGAAAAGTTCTTCCACAACATGAAGAACAGTGGTAAATAACTGGAGACAGGGCAGACATGCTAGGTATAGAGGATGAAGAACGAAACTCCAAACTAAGAACTATAGATGGACCCTAAGAAGAAATCACAACAATGAGCACAAATGAGATAAATCAAGGAAAATCATAACAATTAATGCAAATTAAATAAATCAAGGAAAATACTTATTTAGATGAAATGTATACGTATCTAAAGAACTCCTCATACATCCAAGTTAATAAGTAAATATATCCTAGCACATTTTTAAACTATAATTTAAAAAATCCAACAATCATTTAGGCAAAGAAACAAGTTAACTACAAATAAATACAGAAATATACAATAATATATACAAATAAATATAAATTGTTAGGCAAT
The DNA here is from genome assembly GCF_019320065.1 of Cervus canadensis. Taxonomy (NCBI): domain Eukaryota; kingdom Metazoa; phylum Chordata; class Mammalia; order Artiodactyla; family Cervidae; genus Cervus; species Cervus canadensis. Next base: position 20,224,595 of record NC_057402.1, on the reverse strand, counting down.
GGAGAAATGGTTACAATGTTCTAAGAGAAACAGTTTTATAATCAACTGAACTGAATATCAGACCCCAACCCCTCACATGAACAGAATGCTTTCCCAGAAGGAATGGTCCATAGTGCCTTAACCACAATGTCAAATTTAGGAAACTCTAAAAGCAGAAAAGATGTTCTTGTAAATCATTTGGTGGCAAAGTGATGTGAAATGATTTATAGGGGTTTTTTAATTCCTCAAGTGTTAATATTCATCATTTTGTTGCATCACATAAACGTTAATAAACAACTACAGCTTATTGCCACATACTCTGCTGGAATATTATACAATATGCAATATTCATCCTTTCTAAAATTCAAAATATTTTGAAATTCCAGAACACATTGAAGGGTTTCAAGTAAGAGATCATGGAACTTGAGTAGATTAACTCACCCAGAAGGCTCATTTTCTTATACAATAGTAACCCTGACCAGCTTATTTCGGAGAAGGCAATAAATGGCACCCCACTCCAGTACTCTTGCCTGGAAAATCCCATGGACGGAGGGTCCTGGTAGGCTACAGTCCATGGGGTTGCCAAGAGTCGGACATGACTGAGCGACTTCACTTTCACTTTTCACTTTCATGCATTGGAGAAGGAAATGGCAACCCACTCCAGTATTCTTAACTGGAGAATCCCAGGGATGGGGGAGCCTGGTGGACTGCTGTCTATGGGGTCACACAGAGTCGGACACGACTGAAGTGACTTAGCAGCAGCAGATCAGTTTATTTATCAATAACATACTGTACCTCGCTGGACACACTAACAGACAACTGATTTTTTTCTACAATCTGCCCTGGGCTCTAAATTTTAGAAGACATCCATGGAGGAGGAGTCATGCCTGACTCTCCTTCCCAAATACCTAAACTACCGGCCCACAGTGAAAGCTGGAAAAGCAGTACTTGCACCCTTCAAAGTGATGAAACTTTCCATCCCCAAAACTCATCTCCAACTGCTTTCCTCCAGGCATATGGATTGAACCCGAATCTCCCATACTGTAGTCAGATTCTTTACCGTCTGAACCACCAGGGAAGTCCCATATTTATTCCATCTTTAAACAAGTACTATTCTATCCAACCCACTAAGAGCCTGTCCTTTACCTTGGGCTCTAGACTTCTGAGCCTAGGGAAATGTCGGCTTAACACAAGAGGTTGTGTAGCCCTGACACAGCTGTGTTCAGGTACCTGAACAGTCTAGAGCATCATTCAGTGAAATTTTGAACCATCTACGTTACACTGAAGTTTTTCTAAGATTTGCTCCAATGATGGAAAGGATCAGACTATGTTTCCCCTTTACTTCTCAAGCTGATTCACAGCTGTGTCATAAAACAAACCCTCTCTATTTTGATTCTCAGAGCTCTTACTGGGCTCTCCCTCCAGACCTGTTGGCTCTGACTTGCTTATTCTCTATCATATAATATCACACAGAGTTATTATTTTAGCTTTATCTCATCACTTCAGGGGTTTCCCTGGTGGCTCAGATGGTAAAGAATCTGCCTGCAAAGCGGGAGACCCAGATTTGATCCCTGAATTGGGAATATCCCCTGGAGAAGGGAATGGCAACCTGCTCCAGTATTCTTGCCTGGAGAATTCCATGGACAGAAGAGCCTGGCAGGCTACAGTCCATGGGGTTGCAAAGAGTCAGACATTACTAGGTGACTTTCACTTTCACTTCATCACTTCAGATTCATCTTTTGTTGTTTATCCAGAGCCTTTCACTATATACTTCAGATGTTTTAAAACCTCTCCTCACCCAGAATACAAAATTTGGCTTGCCTGTGTTCAGTGTCCCATAGCCACAGACAAGCCCTAATGTATCTGTTAAGATCAGCAAATGTACTAGGGAAAAAAATAAAATTAGGGTTGAACAAGGTAACAGTTTGTTTACATCAGTTATGAGAAGTCCATAATATCTAGTCCAAGACTATTAACGGCTTTTCCACGGTCAAGCATCCTGTCTTCATGGTCTACTAACTAAAACATATTCTCAAGGCCATCCCATAGACAAAATGGCTGCTAGAACCATAGCTTTGACATATATCTTCCAGGCAACAGGAAAGGAGGCAACAAGAGACATGCTTCTCAGCTGAGGCAGCTCCTGAAGATGTTCTGAAAGCCTCATTCAGAGCTCAATGCTTACTTCTTGTTCCAGCTCACCTACATAGATTCACCCAGCCACAGAGAAGGCTAGCTTTAATTTGGCCAGCAGCACACTGTTTATAATTGCCAGGACATGGAAGCAACCTAGATGCCCATCAGCAGACAAATGGATAAGGAAGGTATGGTACATATACACAATGGAATATTACTCAGCCATTAAAAAGAATTCATTTGAATCAGTTCTAAGGAGATGGATGAAACTGGAGCCCATTATACAGAGTGAAGTAAGCCAGAAAGATAAAGACCAATACAGTATACTAACGCATATATATGGAATTTAGAAAGATGGCAATGATAACGCTATATGCAAAACAGAAAAAGAGACACAGATGTATAGAACAGACTTTTGGACTCTGTGGGAGAAGGCGAGGGGTGGAATGCTCAGAGAGAACAGCACTGAAACAAGTATACTATCAAGGGTGAAACAGATCACCAGCCCAGGTGGGATGCATGAGACAAGTGCTCAGGGCTGGTGCACTGGGAAGACCCAGAGGGATGGGATGGGGAGGGAGGCGGGAGCGGGTATCAGGATGGGGAACACATGTAAATCCATGGCTGATTCATGTCAATGTATGGCAAAAACCACTACAATATTGTAAAGTAATTAGCCTCCAACTAATAAAAATAAATGAAAAAAAAAAATTTGGCCAGCTGCAAAAGCTACACGTAAATGCAAACAGGCAAACAAGAATTTTGTTCCTTGCAAAAAGGAGAAAATGAATTTAGGTTGGGCAGCTAGCAATCTACCAGGAGTTTCTGCCATAGCTGCCTCAGTCCAGCATGAGATCAGACATTTATCGGCAATAATAAAACACTCATCTCTCAATTTATACCTTATTTAGATTCATAGGAAGCAGTAAGAAAATCAAAATAAATTACAATTTTCTTATAATAAATAAGAGGCAAAGGGATATGTTTCAGCAGGTTGGAAAAAGCAGACATGTCTTTTTGATATTTTAACAAGAGCCATAAAAAATGAGGAGTCTGTAGGGGGAAGATCTATTGAAAATGTCCAGGAAAGCTGTAAATATCACTGGTCATATTACTGGCTGCTTTATTCTTTATCTTTCCCCTTATAGGAATTCTGGCCATATCAGTGGTGCCCCAGACTTACCTCTCCCCTACAAGTTGGCAGCACTGACTACTATTACTCATGTGTTTTTGCCTTCTTCAATGCAGCGAATTTCCTCTATATTTTCCACAGTGGGTATCTGTGCAATATCAGCTGTGTTGCCCAGTCATGATATCTCTTTAAAGTGCTAAGACACTGTTAAAAATGTAATAAACACATGCAGGAAACATCTAATCACACAGAACAAATCCCAGAATCCCAAACCATACAGCGTCAGATGGCAACTGGAAAGAAGGAGGTGGCCTCTGGGCAATCTCACTCAATTCCATGAATGTGCCGGTTCCCGAGTTATCTAGCCCACGGAAGACCCAACACATACTGGCAGGCAACTTTAAAACATTCTTCGGGAACTGTATCTGTATGTATTTAAATGTTATTTAATTCATTATATTTTAATTCCAAAATCAAATTATATACAATATAAGAAGCAAGAATAAACCCCTCTATTTAAAAAAGAGCTCTACTTATATACACAATGGAATATTACTCAGCTATAAAAAAAAAGGAATGTATTTGAGTTGGTTCTAATGAGGTAGACTAACCTAGAGCCTATTATATAGAGTGAAGTAGGTCAGAAAGAGAAAAACAAATACTGTATGTTGCCACATATATATGGAATCTAGAAAGATGGTCCTAATGGACCCATATGCAGGGCTGCAATGGAGACACAGACACAGAGAACAGACCTGTGGACACAGGAGGGAAAAGAGAGGGTTGGACTAATGAAGAGAGTGGCATGGAAACATATACACTACCATATGTAAACAGATAGCCGGTGGGAATTCCCCGTATGATGCAGGGAGCTCAAACCAGTGCTCTGTGACACCTAGAGGGGTGGGGTGAGGTAGGAGGTGGGAGGGGTGGGGTGGGGTGGGGTGGGAGGTGGGGGAGGTTCAAGAGGGAGGGGACATATATACACCTATGGCTGATTCATATTGATTTATGGCAGAAACCAACACAATATTGTAAAGCAATTATCCTTCAATAAAAATAAATTTTTAAAAACTCTACTTAAAGATTTGGTATATATATATATTTGATATATAAGGATTTAGCATACATATGTATATTATATATACATATATACAGTGAAATATTACTTAGCCATAGAAGTGAATGAAATTCTATTTGAAACAGTGTGGATGGACCTAGAAAATATTCTGATTAGACAAGTAAATCAGAGAAAGACAAGTACTCTATATTATTACATATATGCGGAATCTAGAAAATAAAGCAAACACGTATATGTAAGAAAACAAACAGACTCAAAGATAGAGAACTGGTGGTTACCAGTGGGGAGAGGGATGGGTGTAGGGGTAAGATAGGGGCAGGGGATTAAGTAATACAAACTACCATGTATAAAATAATCAACAAGGGTATATTATACAACACAGGGAAATATAGCCAATATTTTATAGCAACATTAAATGAAGTGTAATCTATAAGAATACTGAATCACTATATTGTATACCTGAAACTAATATAAAATTGCAACTGAATCTTTAAAAATTTTATAAAATACTCTATATTATAAAACTAATCTAACCTACTTTTTGTCTCCACAGATTTGCCTATTTGGGGGCTTTCATATAAATGGAATCATACAATATGTGGTCTTCTGTGACTGATTTCTTTCACGTAGCATGTTTTCAAGAATTGTATGGTATGTCAGTGACATATCAAAACACCATTTTTAAATCAAAATTTGAAAATACAATAACAATGCTATCATAAGCTGATTTAAAAGAAACTCACCTACAACAAATTTAAGATGATTAAAAAATTTTAATTGAGTACAAACTTCAGGGGAAAGCTAGCAAAAAATACAACAGAAATAATCATTAATTTCAGATACTATAAATTCAAGGCAAAAAGTATTAAATGTAATCAAGAAGCTTTTACCAAAAGTATAACCAAAAGAAAGATATAAATGAACTGTTATGAGCACTGGAACTCAAATTAAACACAACGATCAGAGATAATTACACAACTCTCTCAGCCCCTAACAAATCAAGTGGGGAAGAAGATGTGCTCAAATATAATGAATAAGACTGAATTTGTAGACAAATATCAAACTTTAGTCTTTCTCAGAGACTACATTTGCTTTGGAAAGTGAAACAATTACAAAACAATCATATTCTAAGCTATAAATTTGATAAATCCCCAAAAACAGAAACCAGACTGACCACATTCTCTGAACACAAAGTGATAAAGCTAGATATTAATCTTGAGAATTTAAACAAAAATAAAACCATATAGGAAAAAAAAAGTAACTTCTCCATATAAATACTAGAGTGAAAAAGAAATCATATCATATTATTTATAAAATAAAGACAATGAGTACACTATTTCAACAAAACTAAGCTATGTGACAAAACTTACTTGTAGAAGCAAATGTAATCATAAATGTAAATGTTTTGATATGGTCATTAAAAAAAGTAGAGAATAAAAATAAATTAACTAACTATACAAATAAAACATCTACATAAACGAGGAAAACATAAGAAAGATAAAAAATAAATGTAGAAATTAGTTAATAAATAGAGTACATAAAACATAAAATAGTACTGATACACAAACGTAAGATCTGATCTTTAATAAACCAATAAATATATATCCTTGGAAATTCTATTTAAGAAAGACAACAAATAAAAATATGATATAAGAATAGAGGCCCAATCAATATAGAAAAGACTTAAAAGCCTAAAAGAATAGCACAAAATATAAAATGTTTGGGATAAGTGATGAAGGTGCTCTGTGATGACTTATATGGGTGGAATTGGGAGGGAGGTCCGGGGTCAGGGGGGTATATATACACACATATAGCTGATTCACTTTGTTGTATGGTGGAAACTAATGCAGTACTGTAAAGCAACTATACTCCAACTTTAAAAACAAGTTGTGTAAACACATATGTATCACTCTCCATCCCACCTTTTTCCCCCTACATGTTAGTCTCATTCATAAACAATTAGGTGCTTCATTTGCCTCCAAAATCTTACCAATATTGCCTCAGCAATTTTCAAAACCCATTCACTACCATTATTACTGGTTCCTAATCTTTTAAAACTTTAATCTATACTTCTACTTTGTGCTGGCTCTTAATTTCCCTAAAACTAAAAATGTCATGTTTTCTTCAATGCCAAGTAATTAAAAATTATTTTGTTTTGAAAAAAAAGAGGAGAATTTCTCAACATAATAATATCTATCCAAACCAAAAGGTCAATACATGCTTAGTAGTGAAATACTAGAAGCATTCTCATTAAAATCTTAAGTAAAATAGGAAAGTATGCTTTGCTCCCTTATTATACAACATTGTTCTAAAAATACTGGCCAATAAAATGAGGCATGAAATAAAAATGAGACAAAAGTATTGAAAAGAAACCAAATTATCAACTGTAAATTTCATAAAATTAATGGGCAAACTCAATAAATAGCAGATAAAATTACATATCCAAACATTAATACCATTGCTCTATATCAGAGATAAATAGGTACAATTTATAATGAGAAACAGTTTCCTCTCCTAATAGCAGCAAACATACTTTTCAATACCTAGGAATGACGATAATAATAACATGCATCATGGATAACATTTACTGAGCTTCAAAAGAGATAGAGGAGGAACAGCCAGAGAAACAGGATTTGGGGAGGTCTATTCTAGGAATTTTTTTTTCTTTCAAACTAGAAGAGTCATAAGCAGGTGTATAAGCCAACAGGGAGGATTTCCTTGAAAACAAAATGTTTAACGGTAATTGGGAGAGCAAGGTGTGTTGTTAAATTCACTTAAGTAAATAAGTTAATTTATGAATGTATTGGCCAAGTTCCCTGTCCACATTAGACATTTTACTAACAACTGTTCTTTCTTCTCCCTGACCTGACCTTGTGCTGTGGTGAATTACAGTCATGGAAATACCATTTCCCTGTTTGTATAACTGTGGGAAAATCAAGAACAAAAGAAAGAAATTACTTTGACCTGATCTCCATCAATAGAGTAATCAGTGTAATTGAAACACATATCCTGATAATCATAATAATTTGTCTTTTAAAGATGAAAGTAATATAATACTTTGATCATGCAGATAATTGCTTCAGTTCTTCATTGCATACTGCCAGCGTGAACTTGGTCAAAATAAAATCTATAGTCCATGATTATAATTTTATTTGCACAACTATACAGGAAAGAGAGCTGGTAGGAATTTTGTTTTGAAAGTGTTCTCTTTTCTAAACTTTCCTGGCATTGTTTCCACATGTATTTTATCTTGAATATCAAAAATAACCATGGTAGATATGGGTGTATCAAATCAGTCCCACCACACAACGTGGTCTATGCAATTGTGAGCTTAGATCATATTGAAACACTTCTGTCTTGGCTCCATAGAAATGGGAAGAATCAAGATTTTGTTAGATTTAAAAAAAAAATCACTGTTTATTAAGTATTCAGGTTCCCAGCCACTAAGTTATTAGCAGTGAGATCTGTACAGATCTAAAGCCATAGAGATTAGAATATTTCTTTTTATTTTTAGTAGAAGAAAAAATGAATTCTTATATTTAAGACAGGCTGTTGAGCTCTTTTTCTCTTCTTGCTCTTCTGTTTATTTCTTTAATCAGTCACCTTTTTACAGCTTTTCTCTTTTCAGTACTAAGTATGAAAGTGAAGAATGGGTCACACTTTAAGGCACCAAGCTACAAAAGATAATCTCTAAAGGCAGTGTCTTTCTATAATGGATTAAATGAACAAATGGAACACTTCACACTATTTTGAATGATGACACTAGTTTAGGCTTAACTCAAGATTCATTGGGGAAAAGCATACGTTGATTCTTTCCATAGGCAGCTTGAAGCAATCCAAACTAAGAAGATAACCACAAGCCAGGTTTCCAGAGAGAACATCTGAGGTGGAGGTTCATGTGGGGGACAATTATTGAGGTGTGCTCTCAGGATCAACACTTGCACAGGAGTGAAAAAAGCAGGATTGGGTAGACAAAGAAGATAAACTTACGGCAGTCTCAACAATGTTGTTGTTCAGTTGCTAAGTCACGTCCAACTCTTTGCAACCCCATGAACTGCAGCACGGTAGGCTTTCCTGTCCTTCACTATCTTCTGGAGTTTGCTCAAAAACATGTCCACTGAGTCGGTGATGCCATTCAACCATCTCATCCTCTGTCGCCCCCTTTCCCTCCTGCCCTCAATCCCTCCCAGCATCAGGGTCTTTTCCAATGAGTTGGCTCTTCGCATCAGGTGGCCAAAGTATTGGAGTTTCAGCTTCAAGCATCAGTCCTTCCAATGAATATTCAGGACTGATGTCCTTTCAGATCGTCTAGTTTGATCTCCTTGCTGCCCAAGGAACTCTCAAGAGTCCTTCAGCACCACAATTCAAAAGCATCAGTTCTTCAACACTCAGCCTTCTTTATGGTCCAACTCTTTATCTGTACATGACTATTGGAAAAACCATAGCTTTGACTATATGGACTTTTGCCAGCAAAGTGATGTCTCTGCTTTTTAGTATGCTGTCTAGGTTTATTGCAGCTTTTCTTTCAAGGAGCAAACATCTTTTAATTTCGTGGTTGCTATCACCATTCGCAGTGATTTTGGAGCCTAAGAAAATAAAAGCTCAACAAAAGCCTCAGCTAATCCCATAAGAAGCTTTGGAACTGTAATGACCCGTTGAGGTTGCCCTGTGTTGGGAGGGATGGGACAATCTTTTAGATAGCTTTTTATATAGCTTTTATATCGGTATAAAGTTCTATTTCCACATGGACCAATCTTTAGATGTGGGATGTCTTCCCCAACAGGAAGTGACCATGACGAATACAGCTCTCTTCAGCCAAGGGTAAGTCCCAAAGACTCAGGTGAGGGCTGTCGGCTACTAACATTCCCAGAAATTGGTAAAAATGAATGTTTTAGTCCTGAGGAGAGGGGATTTGGGCAGCATAATACAGTATCTACCCAAAGAAACAGAAAAAACATTCTTTAAATCTAAAGCTTCTAACCAAGAGGCATGTCACAGAGGTTACTGGGCTGAAAGTCAAAGGAATATGTTATCTTGTCACTTCCACGAAAAAAAAAAAACTTAGTGACTTTTGGAAAGTCACTTTCCCTCCCTGTCTTCAGCTGTAAAATCAGAGTTTTGACAAGAGAATCACCTATGGTCTCTTCTACTTTGACAACCCTAATTTGGGTGCCTTAATTTTCAGCAAAATCAAGACAAAAGGATTTCAAATGTAGTCATGCCTCATAAAAAGTTCAGTTTCACTTAGATTTTAAAGTCTTAGATTCTATTATTTCCCAGTCAAATTAGATCCCAAAACTCCAAAGCAATTTTCAAGTCCCTTTGATAGAATTAACAAGGGTACCTTTCAACCAAATCTAAGAGCAAAATTTAAGTCCCAGAAGAGGAAGAATAAAGATGATTGATCATAGAAATCTAGTGCTGAGACTGGAATCCCAGGCTTATGCTTTCAAATTGGGAATTCAAAGGAACTTCTTTAACCCCAATTCCATTATCATCCATTTTTCAAAAAAAATAAAACTGCAGTAAACCCATAATGAAAGTGATTATCCTTATAAAACCTAGTTGTGCTGTTTCTTCTACTGAGAAGTGCAATAGCCCACACTACCTCCTTTATTATCTCCTGTCCCTCTTTGAAAAGGTCATTGGCTACATTTGGGGTCTCCATTAGTCAGAACAGTCAGTTGATAGATAAAGAAAAGTCATCTGCCCTTCCAAATGTATGAAAGTCAGCCATCTTTATTTGGACACTTTAATATAATTGCCCGGGAGAGGTACAAAAAACTCCTAAAATGACTACATTGGATTTACTGTCTCACTCTATTAGGACTTGTGTAGGATCTTTGTCCCTTAGAGGAACAAAGTAGAGAGAACTAAAAATAGAAGACATTGATCTTTTCCTGGCACTAAGCTTCATGAAGAATAGCTTTCTGCAAAAGAGCAGCTTTTATTTCATCTATTTAAGTATTCCACATCATATGTGCAACATAGTGTTGTTTCTAATGTATTCCATTCCTAGTTCTGCCTTTTATTTTGTCAACAGCAACTTTAATATTAATGATTCATACCAAAAAGAGGAGGCTGAAAATACATAGTTCAGAATGAAATGACTCCTTTTTTTGTCACAGACAGGAAGCTAACTTCAACTGATGTTAAACTGTCACTGAGCATGAAAACAAAAAATCCAAGACGTTGATTTTAACAGAACTTTTTTACTGTTTATACTATGAAAGCCCATTTTTGGTTATTTCAAACAATTTTCTATTATAAAACACTGACATATTTCCTGCTGTTTTCATCAGGCATATGTTTTCAGTTTCTACTAGAATGTTTCCATGTACTTGTATATTATATGATTATACCCCAATTTCTGTGTAACTCTTCAAATATGTAATGGTAAGAGTGCATTTTTGTATTAAGAAGGGAATCTAAGTCTTATTCAACAAAAGCCATACTGGTTAGTGCATCCTATCAAGTTTTCAAAGCTAAGAAAGGCTGTAGAAATAGTCCTTAGCAATTCATAACTAACAAAGAATACCAACAATAAATTATTTCTGACATCTGTCCCACCTAAGTGCATACCTAGTTTGTTTTTCATTCAACACATTAACCTGATTCACTCCAAAAGTAAAATACTGAACGAGCCAGTTTCCTGGACTGTGGGGGCCATTTGCAATATGTCACACCCCCACCTGGGTCCCCCCTACTCTGAACATCCACAAGGGGCTGCCTTGAGGTCTGCATACTTTCATCACAGCCAGAGAAATGTTTCTGGAATAACACAGGCAGTGAACATAGAACACAGACATGTGACATTTTGGTATAAAAAATATTTTTGCTAAGAGAAAAAGGAGATAAATTGGTTGACAGGGCAGAAATGAGGTTTCTATAATTCAGCCTTGAGAGACAGACAGAGAGAGATCAAGTTCCACTAAAAATACCCGTAGACCTGGAGACTGCCTGGTGAGGGACGTAGGTGGAGTCTAGACAGGGTGCCGGCTGTCTCCGCTATGCAATGACTGGAGTGGGTCGAACTCTCTGAGGCTGTGGATCAGAATCGGGATAGAAAACACTTTGGACTCAAGGAACCAGCTGTACTTTGAAATAAGCAGAACCAACTGTGGTTTCCTGTCCAAAACATGAAGCTTGCACTGCATCTGTGAAGTCAAGACTAAACCAGGAAGGAGAATAAACAAACTCCTACTGCTGTGGGTTAAATCACACCACCACCACCAGCAGCGCCCCCCCCCCCAAAAGATACACTGAAATCTTAGCTCCTGGTGCCTGTGAATGTTACTTTATTTCCATCTAAGGTCTTTGCAGATGTAGTCAAGTTAAGATCCACTTGAGGCAAGGAAGGATCCTCTGGTAGATTGTTTAAGAGAGAGTATGGCCCTACCAACATCATGATTTCAGAATTACCACCTTCAAAGCTGTGACAAAGTTCTATTGTTTTAAGCCACCAAGTTTGTCATCGTTAGTTATGGCAGCACTAGAAAACTAACAGGCCTGCCTTAGGAATGGGAACAAGGCCCTACACTGAGGGAATTCGAGAAAGGGCCATGAAGCAAGCAACATTTTTGAACTGTATCTTAACAATCAGATATGGTTTCAGTAAGTGGAGATGACAGAGGACAACCCAGTAGACAAATACTGCCTGAGTGAAGGGGAGCACTAGGAAAAGGCCGGTCATGTTTGGGAAACACAGGAAGTCCAGTTTGAGCATGACACAGTGCATATGGAATAGAGGGAGGTAAGACTGCGATGTGAGCTGGAGCCGTACTGAGCAGAGCAGTCTAAGGAACTCGGACTTAACTCATAACTAGTAAACAGCTATTGAATTCCTTTTGGCAACAAGTGACTTTATCAGAGCCAAGCTTAGGAAGATTAATCTGCCAGTCTGTGTGTAGCATGGCTTGGGGAAAGGAGAGAAACAGAAAAAAGGGTGAATACCTGTTAGGAAGTTACTGTAGTAGTCCAATCTGAATAATGATAACAATACAAAATTGAGTAGAGGCAAAAAACAAAAGAAACAGAAGTATAAGCTGTCAGGACAGAACTGAAAGTTCTAAACACCTGATTTCACATAGGGATGAAAAGAGTAAATGAAAAATTACTGAGCCTGGGTGACTCAGAGGAGATAGTTAAGTTGGAAGGAGGTGGATTTAGGGAAAATGTGAGTTTGAGAAGCTGGTTTATGCCAGGTTAAACTGAATTCTTGCCTGCTACGCAACAATGCTGCATTTCTGCTTGAGAAGTCTCAGGGCCTGTTCCTATCTCAGCCCAAGGTATACAGCACTGAGCTGGGAGCTGGGGGGAAGACAAAGGAGAAAATGGGGATGGGGAGACTCAAAACATACTTGATGACATCTCAACAGGGCACATGTATAGATTCCCTGAGGAATCAGAAAGCACCACGATCCGAGGTTGACTAAGCTACAAGCCACAGTCCTCACTGGGACACAGGCCAAACTTTTTCTCCAGCTCATCTGTCCTGGGAAATCCTGGAGAGGGGCGGAGATGTCTGCAATGGAAAATAGATCAAGGACCTACAGGGGCCCTACAGGTTAGTGCTCTTTCTGGTTCACAGGGGAAAATGAAGTTTGTGTAAATCCTCAAGTGCACATATTTTACTAAGCAGAACCTATAACGAGAAATACTGTCAACACATTAACTTAAAAAAAAAGAAATGTGCAAATTTCTAGGTCAACATTACTCAACATTTTTAAAGGTACTAGGGTATCTAGCTATAAACGTTAAATTATGCACTTTGGAAAACTAGAAGAATCCCATTTGAAAGTTCTTATTCTGAACCTCAAAAAAAATGGAATTCTCCATTATTAAATTAATATAGATACAGAAATTGCTAACCATAAGAATATATTACAGATTATGCTAAAGTAAAAGTGTAGCCTCCTTCATTTAATAGCATCTACTGTAGACCAGACACTGTTTGGAACTGGTCTGAGCAAAAAAACATACATGACCCAAAACCTATGGCTGATTCATGTTGATGTTTGATAGAAACCAACACAGTACTGTAAAGAAATTATCCTTCAATTAAAAATAAATAAATTTCTTTTTAAAGTTAAAAAAAAAATACATGACCCATACTCACATGGAGATTATAGACAAGAATATAAGGAAACCAACAAATAAGTGGGTGAAGCAAAACAAAAGATGCTATGATAGAAAATAATGAGTAGAGGACATCTACTTTAGATAGGGTGGGCATGAAAGCCCTCTCTAAGGAGCTGATGTTTAAGCTGAGATCTCAGGATGAGAAATAGTCAATCTTTATAAGAACTGAGAGAATGCTTCTGCAAAATGAATGGTTAAAAAACCCGACGACAAGAAAACCCTCAGCATGTTCAAGGAACTGAAGGTAAAGACCACTCCATGTGATGCAAAGGTAGGGAAGACAAGAAAGGCCTGAGACGAGGCTGTAAGGAACAGTAGGGGCAGACTGAGCAAGCCTGACAGGGCACCGTAGAACTGGGGACTATTTCTGAGCACAATGGGAAATAGGATCTAATTTTCTTGCTTAAAATTTTATCTTTTTTGCTCTATAGAGAATAAATAGCACAGAGCTTGGCAAACTCCAGATGCTCAGTAAGTGGCAAGAATAGAAGATAGAAGACATAGCAGGAGGCTCTTTGAATAATCCATCTGAGAAATTAGGAGATGGATATAGTCAAGAGATATTTGACATAAAACTAACAGGAACTAAGAGCAGATTGGGGGTAGAGAGATGAAGAAGAGGGAGGAATCAAGAATAACTCACCATGTGATGACTTTTCCATGTCCTTATTCTAGGAAACAGCAAAATCTTCAAGAACCACCACAAGACAAAGAATGTCAAATGTGCTCTTCATGACTCAGGGCTTCTTCAATGATCTCATTTCACCTGTAGAAACATACACTGTGATTAAGAGGAGAATTTGAAAACAAAGGGTAACTCAGGCATCTGATGATGGAGAGTTTCAATCCTGGGTCTGCAATTAGCTCCCCACTACTCTTAGGAAGTGCTTACTTTTTCTCCATATCAGCAAAATAACATGTCTACAACAGCATCAACAAAACCAACCACCAACAGACAGGGATTGATTTGCTTTCCCAACGACCAAGGGTTTCAGTGAATCAGATTTCTAGAAAACTAACCGTTCCTTAAAACACTGCAAAGTTCTACAACTAAACTGTGAAACTCAGATGAGCTCTTTCTCTCTAGGCCTTGGTGGTTTTGCAGGTGGTGGGGGTAGGGGGTTAAACTTTTCACCTGTCAAGGGGCATGTTTCTTTTCCGTTTCTCTCTTTTGCAAAAATAATGAAAGGGAAAAAGATTCGCACCAGCAGTGAAACCTAAGTATTCATCCTCCAAACCCTCTCTATTCGCTCTCCGTGACAGCACTGCATACATCCTCCATACATTTTTCATAAAAACATACTGAAACACAGCTATACATGTATAAAGTTTCTTGGCTATTTATTTGTACAGAAATGTTTTTTTCTTATACATGTTATTCTGAAAATTACTTTTCCTGGCTTTGTGTATATATAATGGATATAAAGATCAGAAACTTAGCACAGATTCATTCTTGTTAACAGTTGAATAATAAATCATAGTATGGATGTAATACAATTTCAGGTTACTTCCAGATTTTTGCTTCTACACAATACATCAATAAACTTTTTACATACTGGAGTTTTTATTCCAACGAAATAGATTTTCAAAAATGGGGCTCATCAGTAAAAGAGTCCATGTATAATTTATTTTTAGACATACAGCCTACTTTTCCAGAAATGTATAGTTCTACTAGGGAGAAAAGAGTGCATATTCTCTCAATGGCTCTTGTTACTCTTTAATTTTTGCTGATACAATAGATGGAAAGTAGTATCTCATAACTGCTTCAATTTGTACTTCCCTAACTATTCCTGAGGTTGAATATCTCCTCTACTGTATTTATTCTTTTTTATTGGCTTGTTTTTAATCAATTTGTGGGATACCTTTGAGGGATATGGGCTTCCCTGGTGGCTCAGACGGTGAAGCGTCCGCCTGCAATGTGGGAGACCTGGTTCCATCTCTGGGTTGGGAAGATCCCCTGGAGAAGGACATGGCTACCCACTCCTGTACTCTTGCCTGGAAAATCCCATGGATGGAGGAGCCTGGTAGGCTACAGTCCATGTGGTCGCAAAGAGTCAGACACAACTGAGCGACTTCACTCACACTTTCACTTTTGAGGGATATTAACCTTTCATCTGGTAAGTGGCTAACATCCCTCAAAACTCTTCTACTAATCTCTATATATGAGTTACAAACTTACTTCTTATTCTATGATTCTCTTTTGCTTATAATATCTTTTGCCATAGAGGTTTTTTAAATTTTTATATAATTACGGTGGACTACCAGTCACCCACCAAAATCTATTGTGCTTTCTTCTTTGACACATGGTTGGACTATACCTTCCTGTTCCCCTGCAGTTAAGAATAGCCTGGGACTAACTCTCACCAACCTAATGACAGCAGAAGCAATATGCTCCTCAGACTGAAGCCTCAAAAAGTAGCCAAGGCTTCTCTAAGCTCTGTTTCTCCTTCTACCAGCTGGAACCCGAATATTACAGCCCAGTTTTGACCATGGAGAGGACAAAATCTTAAGAGGTGACAAAGCCACATGTACCGGTCAGGGTCCAATCCAGAAACAGAGACCAAGGATAAGTTTAAGTTTAAACCAAGGATTATTAAACTCTGATAAATAACTATAACAAAACACTCTAAGGGACCCTAGAGCTGGGGGAGGACATCCCAGTCCAGCCTAGAAAGGGCCCCCTTCCCTAAGGCTGGGTTCAGACCTCATTTTTAGAAGTAGAGTTCAGCCCACCAGAGAGGAGAGAATTTTTCTTGATTGCCCAAGCCAGAGCTGGTCTCTGCCACTAGAAGGGCAGGAAGCAGCCCTCCAGAGCACAGGCGATGGCAGCTGGTAGTCTGGTGGCAGAGGCACACAGGTGGAGTGGGCCTGGGACACAGGTCTGCAAAGGGCATCATGGCACCTCCACAGGCGGGGACCTTCAGGAGCCGGTTTCCGTGTGAAGCAGGTCCCCGGGAAATTATCACCAGTCCAGCCTGAGTCTGTAAGTGGCCAAGGGCCCTCTCAGTCTGGTGCACATTCGGAGCAGAACTTTACTGGATGTCCTCACACCCACACTGCTGACCTTCAAGGCAACCACCAGAAACCTCACAGCCCCTTCCTCCAGCCATGTCCATCCAGCACCCTCTGCTGAACAAGCTTCACATCTTGCACGCTAGAAAGGAAAGATGCTTAAAGGACTTCTGCTCAACATCACAGAACACATATTCATGTAAGGTGAATGTGGGGCTTAAAGGCAAAAAAGTGATAACTGGCACTCTGGGATTTATCAACTTGGAAAGGGCTTGAGTTCCTGAATGACCACATGGTCCACCCACAGCCCACCACCGCCTGAAACCTAACATGAGGGAGAAATAAGCTTTTGTGGGAATTTTTTTTTTTTTTTTAGTCACTTCGATGGGGAGGCTCTTTGCAATAGCAGTTTGGTTTTCTCCTATTTCAGCAGTCTCTTTTCTTGGCTTCTGGGTTCTTTCCTTGCTGAGGAAGATCCCCTAAATTGCATTTAAAACTATACAGCAGGTGATTATCCAAATAGGGAAAGACTAGTCAAAAGAAAACAAAAATGGCCACCTCGGTTGTTGGTTGCCAGCTACTTCCTGATCTAGACAAGCAAAAAGAGGAAAACAAAGGCCAAGGAACTTTATCTAAGCATCATGAACACACACCATTCTAGCTCCTTTGAGCAATTCCTGTGAATACTTCCCAAAATACAGACCTAAAGCAGCTGCAGAAAGAGAGGGGTTTAAT
Source organism: Cervus canadensis (assembly GCF_019320065.1). Classification (NCBI taxonomy): domain Eukaryota; kingdom Metazoa; phylum Chordata; class Mammalia; order Artiodactyla; family Cervidae; genus Cervus; species Cervus canadensis. Next base: position 20,207,379 of record NC_057402.1, on the reverse strand, counting down.
ATAAAAGGATCATCAATAATTAGTTCTTCTAGCAGATTGAATGTCTTCACTGTTCTACACAAACGTGTGTTAATTAAGCAAGACCTCGAGCAGTTGGAAACATGGAAGGTATAGTTCCGGGGGAAGTTGTACATTGTCTTCTCCCAGAAATGACTCCTCCGGGCTACAATTCAGGTCTAACACGAAGTCTAACACGTTAGGTGTCATGTGTCCTGGCAAGTTAATTAGAGCCTCCCGACGAATTCTCTAGCATCCTCCTTTCCTCTAGCATCATCTGTTTTTGGGAGAAGAGAGCATGGCCTCATAGACACGGTCAGTCAACACTGACGTCCATGCTGCGTGTGTACACTCTATTGGCTAGCCACTGTGTGCTCCTCAGTCCCTCAGTCACAGCCAGCTCTCTGTGACCCCATGGACTGCAGCCCGCCAGGCATCTCTGTCCATGGGATTTTCCCGGCAAGAATACAGCAGTGGGCTGCCATGTCCTCCTCCAGGGTATTTTGCTGGCCCAGGGATCAAACTCAGGTCTCCTGCACTAGCAGGCAGATTCTTTACCACTGTACCACCTGGGAAGCCCCTGGTCTTGTACATATTTGGTGTTATATTTATATAAATACATATATAAATATTTCTACTGCATGGCATTTGTATGAGACCAATAAAAGTTTATTAAATGAATACCTATTTCACTTTCGCTATACTGCTTGCATCGTATAATGTCAGGACTTTATGTTCTTAAAATATTTCACTAAGAGGCAGATAATGTTCCAGAAAAACAGAGTGTTGGTTTGTATTTTGAGCAGCCCTTAACTGTGGTGTTATGTCTTAGAGGAGTGCTGCCCTCTGCTGGTATATTTCTAAAAACAAGCGCAAATTTGGAACCTAACCGTGCAAGACTGGTCTTCGTTTAAAGGGGGATTCTAAACCCCTGGTGTGCTGGACCCCAGAAAACCCCAGGGTCATAAACTATTTGCAGAAGGCCAGCAGTGCAGAATATGCACTTTTATTTTAGGCTGTAAAGGATAGGCAGGATATTAAACAAGAAACAAAGACTGGTAAATCTCTTTATAGGTGTTTTATACAGGTCCTGACTTGCTTTAATATTTGTATCATTTTTATTATGTCCATAATTTTAAGTGGCTTTATGCCAGTCTTGCTGGGACCTATAACTGTAGCAAAGAAATATGAAATAATAATGCCATACCAAAGTTCCATGACTCCAGGGAAAGTGAAGAGCTTCAAAGAACTGATGGTCCCAATCATTGGTTCTGCAAAACTATAAAATAAATTTATACTTGAAAATACATCAGTAATAGATTAAAAACAGTATGATGCATACACACATACACTCTGTGTGTGTGCAGGTTGCCATTTCCTACTCCAGGGATCTTCCCAACTCAGGGTTACCTATACATAGATACCTAAATATGATGTATTTCTAATTTTGTAAATACATATTTCATATACACATATCTTTAAGAAGAAAGGTTAAGAATAATATATCAAAATGCTAATGACTGTAATCAGTAGATGCCAAAACTTTCACCTATTCTTAATTTTTGTGTATATCTGCATTTTTCTAATTTTTTTGTGAAATAATCATGAATTACTGAAATAATGAAAAAATGAAGAGAGGAAAATTCACAGAAAATGTTACCAGGGGAAATAGTGAGAGGTAAGACCTAACATCAAAAATTAAAACTCTCCCACACTACTATACATAAAACAGATAACTAACAAGGATTTACTATATAGCACAGGGAAATCTGCTCAATACTCTGTAATGGCCTATATGGGAAAATAATCTTAAAAAGAGTTGATATCTGTACATGTAGAACTGATTCACTTTGCTATATACCCAAAACTAATACGACACTGTAGATCAACTATACTCTAATAAAAATTTTTTTAAAAAATTAAAACTTTCCTAATACAAATGATTGCCAACATCTGCTGGATCACCGAAAAAGCAAGAGAGTTCCAGAAAAACATCTATTTCTGCTTTATTGACTATGCCAAAGCCTTTGACTGTGTGGATCACAATAAACTGTGGAAAATTCTGAAAGAGATAGGAATACCAGACCACCTGACCTGACTCTTGAGAAACCTGTATGCAGGTCAGGAAGCAACAGTTAGAACTGGACATGGAACAACAGACTGGTTCCAAATAGGAAAAGGAGTACGTCAAGGCTGTATATTGTCACCCTGCTTATTTAACTTCTATGCAGAGTACCTCATGAGAAACGCTGGGCTGGAGGAAGCACAAGATGGAATCAAGATTGCCGGGAGAAATATCAATAACCTCAGATATGCAGATGACACCACCCTTAGGGCAGAAAGTGAAGAGGAACTAAGGAGCCTCTTGATGAAAGTGAAAGAGGAGAGTGAAAAAGTTGGCTTAAAGCTTAACATTCAGAAAACTAAGATCATGGCATCTGGTCCCATCACTCACGGGAAATAGATGGGGAAACACTGAAAACAGTGTCAGACTTTATTTTGGGGGGGCTCCAAAATCACTGCAGATAGTGATTGCAGACATGAAATTAAAAGACGCTTACTCCTTGGAAGGAAAGTTATGATCAACCTAGATAGCATATTAAAAAGCAGAGACATTTCTCTGTCAACAAAGGTCCTTCCAGTCAAGGCTATGGTTTTGCCAGTGGTCATGTATGGATGTGAGAGTTGGACTGTGAAGAAAGCTGAGCGCTGAAGAATTGATGCTTTTGAATTGTGGTGTTGGAGAAGACTCTTGAGAGTCCCTTGGACTGCAAGGAGATCCAACCAGTCCATCCTAGAAGAGATCGGTCCTGGGTGTTCATTGGAAGGACTGATGTTGAAGCTGAAACTCCAATACTTTGGCCACCTGATGGGAAGAACTGACTCATTTGAAAAGACCCTGATGCTGGGAGGGATTGGGGACAGGAGGAGAAGGGGGCGACACAGGATGAGATGGCTGGATGGCATCACTGACTCGATGGACATGGGTTTGGTTGGACTCTGGGAGTTGGTGATGGACAGGCAGGCCTGGCGTGCTGCGATTCACAGGGTCACAAAGAGTCGGACACGACTGAGCGACTGAACTGAACTGAACAGAAGTAAAGAGGCATCTTCAGAGACAAACATCACTAAGAGAAATAGATCTCCAGCTGTCAGTTATAGGAAGAAAAGTGCTGAGCCCCAGAAAGTTCCCTCTCAGTGAGCAGGCCCTTTGAGGAATGGTTCAGTCCCATTTATGCAGCAATTAATCATTAAGTCAGTCTGTTCTTCATTAAGAAGCAGTGAAGTCAGGCCCACGGTTACTCTGGAAATACGGCTTTCTGAGAGACTGCCTGAGTTATTCCAAAAAGAAGCCACACCAAAGGCACTTGAATATCCTAAGAATGCTCAAGAAAGGGGGAAATGGGATGAACACTTGGCAAAGAAAGCTCAGCAATTTTCTTTTTAATTATTGAGATAAGAAAGGGAGTTTGGTTTCATTTAGCTGTTCAAATAGAAATCTATTTAAATATTTAAACAGAAAAGCCTCCTGATCTACCATCCTGCCCTCCTGTAACAGCTCTGGCCTTTCTACAGAGATAAATTCTATAGTGGATTTGGTTTGGGAAACTTCTATTTTATGGGTTAGAAATTGATTTCAAGAGCCTTCAGCAGAGTAAAACACACACAACTGTGTATTTGCTTTGGGGGTAAGTCCACACTCCCTAGCAGTACAAACTAAATCTCCTGCTGGTAAACACTAGGATGTTTGGCGTTTGAATTGCTTCACTTTTAGAGCTGTGGTTCTGATAATCTCTTTCACAAACCAATAAGGTCCCAAACCCTCCCTGCATGCCTCGTCTTACTTCCCAGACATCGTTCTACACTGTTTTCCTCCATTCTACTTGGGCAAATAAAAGTCACCAACATCAAAGCAACAAATACTGGTTATGTGCCTACTTCGTATTCCCAGTGAAAATCTACCCTCCCAGATGGGTCCCTATAACCAGACAACTCCTGCTGCTTTTTTCCATAACCAAGCTCATTTCAGAATTCAAAGATGTTTTAAAACCATATATCCTTCAAGAAGAAATTCCATTAAAGGGAGAAAAGGGAGCCTATCACAGCATTTAACCCATCAGCCTTTTTATGCTTCCAGGCTTTTACTCTGCCTAGAATGCCCAGTGTTTTCATCCAGAAAAACCCTTTGACCTTGAAGGTACAGTTTGACTGTCAATACCTCAGTCTCCCCTAAAACTGTAATTCTGAATTATTCCCTGATCATCTTTCCCAATAGTCTTGGACATACTTCAGGCAGAGCTCCCATCGTTGTATTTCAATTTTGTATGTACTTGTCTGCCTTCCCTCCTTGGACTGTGGGTTCCCAAGGAAACAGACTATCTCTCATCATGATATTCCCAGTACCTACTGTTCAATAAATAAATACTGAATAAATGAATAAATAAATATAACAACCCCTACAGAATCCAATTTGCTCGTATACGTTTACAAGCCCAAAAGAGAGATTAAAAGATCCAAAAAGACAGTATGAGAGCTTTATCTCCACTCTTTTTACAATATGTGATAAAACAGAATTGAACAAGTACTATTTTAATTACTACTTAACAGAGTGGCATTTATTAATATTTCCATAAAGGGTAGTGTGAAAGTAGCAATTTTCACCTCAGGGTTTCTCCTAGGGAAAATCAGCTTCTCAAGAAGAAAAGTAGATTTTCCTTGCAGCTCCAACATCCTTTCACCAAATTCTGTTAAACCAAAACAGCCAGCCAAGAACTGTCTCACTTTTTGTCACCCCAAAAAACATGATTTTTTCCCTACTCTGTTGGTGTGAACTTTCCCACACTGCTTTTTTCAGCTGTATGCAACACAGGTGGCTGAGAAAAGAAAATCTCAGATGACATGGCTCAATTCAACAGTAAGAGGCTCTGTAAAATTTTACACTCCCAATTAATTTAGCCTTTTATTTTCTTTAATCACACCTCTTCTTTGGGAAACTTGTTGCCCCATAATCATGAATTGCACTTTCCCCCTAAACTCTTTCCTGTTATTACTCCTAAACATTCCCCACATAAATTTGTTCCCATAACCTTTAAAATTAACCCCTTCATTGGTTAAGTTCAATTTTGTCTACTTCTGCTGGCCAACAAGCAAGTTGAGAAAGATGTACTCAATCTTTAAAACCCACAAGTAGCACAAAATGCATTTCACAAACCAGCACAAAACCATCTACAAACCAAAAGAAACTCCCAGGCTGGTAATTTAGAAAAGATTCAGGCTGTCACTAGTCCCTATCACTTGATCCATTCACCTATGAAGCCATCAGTTCAGTGTATGGAAATACAAAGCAAAAATCACTGTCTTCAAAATTTAGTTAAGAAAAAGAAGCTTAGTCTCTATTACCTGAGTATTTCAGATGAACATGGGTCAGCCTTTAACAGTAGAAGCAGAAATTTCAGATATAATGTCTTTGCAACAGCTGGCATCCATCTTCAACAAGTAAATCAGTGTACTATGTCTATATTGATACTTCTGGTATCAACTTAAAGGTGTGTCTATGGCTAATTTCATCCCTCAGTTTGTACATCTACAATTTCTTTATACTTAGCAAAATGATCATTTATGTTTATGCATACTCTAATTCCTAAGGCTGAGAGTTATATTAATATCCTCTTGATGTGCTGAGACCTCCTAGTGAAATGGTACCCTAAATCAATCTTCTGATGTGCTGATTAGAAAGCAATGTTAATTGACTTATGACTTCATCTATGATAGACAAAAGACAAATCTTTTGATTGTGTCAAAGAAAAGATTGCTGAATATGAAACGTCTCTAAGTTAGATGCATAACAGATTAGCATTGAGTCTGCAAACATGGGTGAATGCACTCTGCCTGTGCAGCTGTGGCAAGCAACTAGACACTACAGTTCCAATTTGGGATTATTATATAAAGTTGGGGTTTTTTCCAAAGCTGTTTGGGGTTGTGAGTGGAACAGAAATAGCCTATCCTCTGAATTTAGAAGCAGAAAAAATAACAGATGTGCTAAAATATTAAGCATGATGGACAGAATAGCATTAATCTTATTTCTGGGCTTATTTCCCCTTGGAAAATGTCTTCACAAAGAAAGATTCACCCCAGGGACAGTCCGGTCCTCATCGTGTTATTAAAAATTTAGGAGGCCTATGGAGAGGTCATGAAACAGAATATTTGGTGGCAATGTAGGGCAGGAGAGTTTGGGGTCTACAACTCATATTAAAGAAATGCTTTGATTATCATAAATTTAATATATGATTTGTCAAATTAGCAAAACATTTACTTTTAATAATTCTTGAAGTTAATACTGCAACTACTGTAGCTATGAATAATTTAAATTTGAATTTACATGTTTAATCATTTCTGTCTAAAAAAAACTTAGTGGAATGCAATTTCTCTGATTTCCATGTAAATTACCAGTGTTAGTAAATTTACTTGTCACTCAATCCAGTCAAGAATTCATTTAATTACTGAATATTTCTATGTTTTTGTACTAATCATGTAAGCTCTTTTAAAGGAAAAACTTCATAGAGATCTAATACTTAGTTCCTTTGGCATACTGGAGTAGAGGCTACTTTTTAAATCTAACCACCATGAATTATTTAAACAACAACTACAAAAAGTCTCTCATATGTATTATTTCAAATGCTTGTTTTCTTTATGTTTATCATTAATAATATCATTTTAGAAGCTGAATATATTTGCCTTTGTGTTTTGTTCAGAGCATCTGACAGGCTTGTTTTTAGTTGAGACTTCATTTAATTCAGTTGAGAGTCCAATTCTCTAAAGGAAATGGGCCACAAGGAAGTGAAAGGGGAGCAAAATAGAAGTTCTCAGGATTGTGGACTTGAGATGCTAAAACAACAGGTGGTCAATTATCATTTAAAGCCTGTAGCTGAGGACAGAGGAGAATAGTTGTGCCCCCAAAGGAGGCCAGCCCAGAGGTCACCAGCAAGTGTTCCTCTCTCAAGAGCTCTGGGCCAAAGGGAAGAATCCTCACAGATACCCGTGTCAGCTGAAGACCACACGTAGACCACACTTTTGTGACACATGGGCCGCATCCTATCACTACACTCCTCTTCACTCCTCACAAGAAGTGCTGCCAGAATGTGTGGTGACTCACTCCTTTATTAACTCAGCACACTCTTACTGAGCACAAAGTATATGCAAGGCACCGATGCTACAGGCATGGCCAGCCCATGACTCACTAAGTCAGCAATCTGCACATGCTCAGAGCCCCACACAACCCAGGGAAGAGCACAAATTTCCCAAAGCATCAACATCAGACAAAAAAAATCCCACACAAAACAGAATCAGAAGACAAAGCTGAAGCTTGTACATGCTGGGTTTCTGGTAAGATCTGCTGCCTAATTCCCTGTATACTGGCAATTCAACCTTTCATTAAGGTAACCTCTCTTTGATGTCTTTCAAAATTTTGGTGCATGGATCAGGACTTATATTTTATGGTTAATTACAAATATACACGCACATTACCTTAGAAAGTGTACAAAACATGTATAGAACAGACTTTTGGACTCTATGGGAGAAGGCGAGAGTGTGATGATCTGAGAGAACAGCATCAAAACATGTATATTATCAAGTGTGAAACAGATCGCCAGTCCAGGTTGGATGCATGAGACAAGTGCTCGGGGCTGGAGCACTGGGATGACCCAGAGAGGTGGGATGGGGAGGGAGGTGGGAGAGGGGCTCAGAATGGGGAACCCATGTAAATCCATGGCTGATTCATGTCAATGTATGGCAAAACCCACTATAATACTGTAAAGTAATTAGCCTCCAACTAATAAAAATAAATGAAAAAAAAAGTGTACAAAACTATTCTTGTGACCCAGATGAGTTAAAAACCCTTGGTGATTAAACTCCTTAAATCCCCCTGTCGGAAGTGCTGAAGCCAGTGTCCTAAAGGGTACAGGAGAGTTATGCTGGGCAAGAGTAGATGTAGGTGACGACACTCAGAACGACAGAAGGCATCGTCATGGCGTTCATTCAGTAAGCATCTCTGTGTCCTTACCCTGCAGGGTGGCTCTGTGCCATGTGTTAGGATGTAAGGATAAACATGACCACAAGATTAAAACACACAAAACTTAAAATTCCTGCCTCAAGCAGCTCATACCTCTTAGAGCAGGCAGACACACAAACACTTACCACATGACGGAATGGGTGGATGACACGTGAACAGGATACTTCAACACAGGAGCGTTATGAAACTGAGCTAGGAACAGCAGAAAACGAGTCACAGAAGGTTTCACAAGGTAAGTGACAACTGAACCGGTCTTGTCAGACAAGTGGGAGCTTTCTAAGTGAATCAGAGTAGAAAGGATGTTCAAAGCACTGAGACGCACACTGCGTCTGGAGAACCACATGTGTCAGGAGACCAGGCTTAAACGGTAAGCAGAGGCCAGATCACAAAGAGCTCTCACTGCACTAATAAGGACCAGTATGGGTTTATTAATGGTCTAGGAAATCCCATGGTCAATTTGGGTATGGAGCTAGAGTATAAAACAAGGAGTCTTTGGTTTACAGGCTGATTTTAAAGTGGAATACAGTATGTAAATAGAGCTTGTGTGTCAGAAGAGAAACTGGGAAACTAATCCTTTCGAGCATTTAAGAAGCAGGAAGAGAAATGAGTCCACAGGGGAGTTTTAAAATGAGCAGCCAGAACAGGAAAACCAGAAACGAGGGAAAACACAAGAAGGAGTTTTGAATAGGAAATCTCTAACTATACAGTAAAGTGGTCAAGTAAAATGGAGGATAAGGGTTCAATGGAATCAGCAAACAGATGGCCACTGGTAAAATAAGAGGGAAGTCAGATGCAGGAAGCTGAGGAATATACATGAGATGAGGAACTGAAGACAATTCAGCCATGCTTCACAAGAAGGCATCAACTAGAGGGAAACAGAGAATCATGAGGTTTGGTTTGTAAGATGAAAGAAACATAAGCATAGTATTAGGGTGCATTAAGTAAGAGACTCAAAATGTGGAAGACCGAAAAGAGGCCACTGCAGGACTGAACGCCAAAGGCAATGAAAGCAGATAGGATCAGTGGTGGAACTAACCTTGGCTCTGGAAAAAGGAGGGAGCTAAAAAAATACATGCTGAAGAAGACTATTTTGAAAAATTAGTGGTAGAAGTGAACAATATTCATGTCTCCTGGCACTGGCAAGGAAAAAGGTCTGGTGTAGGAGGCTTAGAAAAGTCATAAATGTTGGGAAAACTTGATACAGTAAGTAGAAAAGGGAGCTCAAACAGGCACTATGAGGATCACCCAGGGACTGTGTGGATCAGCTTAGGATGGGACACTCTAATTTTTTATAGTGGCATCTATCCACCATGTTCCTGGTTTCTATCAAGGTTCAGAAGCCCAAGAATAAAACCAGGGAAGACTTTTTGTTGGATTGACCCAGGATTTGACATTGTACAACACAGGGGGCAAGAAAATTGAATGTGCTGGCTGTAGAAGTCTAGAAGATTCAGGTGAAAGAGAGGAGAAAGTTAACTCAGCAGAAAGCAAAAGAAAATGTCAAGAAATTGGAAATCTCCACAAATCTGCAGGAGTTGAAGATGACAGAACTTGGGAAGTAAGACAGTGAAAAAGAGAAAGGAGGTGATCCAAAAGCAGATGAGTTCCCAGCGGTGACTGGATCCAAGGTGTAACTGTGAGAGTGAGTTCCACAAGCAGAGTGAAGGTACAAACAACAGATCTGTGATAGACTCCAAGTCAGGAGAGTGACTTAAGCTTCCCAGGATTTTATTTATTATTTGCCACACATAACAACTTCATAACAACCCTATGAGGTAGGAACTACTATTATCATCTGCCTCATCTTACAGGTGAGGAAACTGAGACGCAGAAAAGTTAAGCAACTTGCCAAAGTCACACAGCTATTCTAGCAGGAGCTGGGATTCAAACTGAGGCTGGCTCCAGAGGTCTTGTTCCCAACATTATACTCTACTGCTTCCCCTAGAACAACAGCAGTTGCCTCTGGGAGCCATGGGCAACACAGATCAAGTCAGAGGTATTTCTGTGAGAAGGGAGAAGGATGAACAGTCATCTAAAACATTAAACACTCTCCATAACACCAAAAAGCATCAACCACTGTATTTATTGAGCTTCACTATGTGCTAGTTTGTGTTATTTCAAAACAATTGATCCTAGCATAGCAGCTATACAGCCAGGATTTCATTTATTTCATATTCCTTCCCTGAAATGTACACAAAAGGTTTTTTGTTATATAAAAAATGATAAACTAAAATGATACCCTGGTGTTCAGCCTACTAGGTAGTAGAACCTTAAGTTAAATGATTCTATAAAAATCTGGGACTCAAGCAGCCAAATATAATCATCTGAGAAATAACTGAACAAGTGGTAGAAGCAAATGGTACTGCACACCCAGGAATAACCAGCTGGTAATCATTTACTTCACAGGCTGTGTGGGTTAGTCACTCAGTTTGCAACCCATAGACTGTCGCTCACCAGGCTTCTCTGTCCGTGGAATTCTCCAGGCAAGAATACTGGAGTGGGTGGCCATTCCCTTCTCCAGAGGATCTTCCTTACCCAGGAATCAAACCAGGTCTCCTGCATTGCGGGCAGATTCTTTACCATCTGAGCCACCAGGCAAGCACACTTCACAGCCTCCCTGTGACAAAACTGAGAAGTTTTGCCTGACACTAGTCAACCTGGCCAACCTAGAATTATTTATACTGCAACATGTTAGAACATCCCAAGGAAAAATATCTAAAGAGGTCAGACTCATTTTTTAAAGCAAATTTTAAACACCTTCTAGAACAGTTTGGTTACATGCAAGACCACCTCCTTGCTCAAATATTCAACTATATCATATTGCTTTCATCCATCAGTTTTTCAACATTTATTGGGAATTATACCAAGAATTATGGTTTGACTGGCAGCAGTGCAAAATTTCCTAGTACTTGAGTTATTGGTGGATGTAGGATGTCAATATAATGTTGTAACATGCTTTCTTCAATATTTGTGGCAATAAACTTCAGAATGAACTATGGCATGCCATATTTTTTGTATTAATAGAGGATGAATTCCCCTACAGTTACATTTTATAGCCTCCTTTCAATAAATTACAATTTCATCAGTCTTCCTCCAAAAATCTTTAAAGGAAATATCTTGTCTCTTCCCACCCTCCATCAAGGAATAACAAGGTCAAAATGTAGCAGTCATAGGCTAAGAAGTTAGAGCTAAAAATTATTATCCTCTGCAGTGTGAATGGTCAAAACTTGCTGATCAGCCATAGGAAAATGCAAACACTCATACTGAAATACAGAGTTTGGGAAGGACGAATAGCTCGGAGAAGAAAGACTGTTTGAATTCCTGCTACCAGTAAATAGATGTTTGTCTTTGGGTTTGTCAGATAATTTCTCTGAGCCAATTCTCTCACCTGTAAAGTAATATCTTCTCCCTATGATTTTTATAAGAACTACATGTATTAAAGCATTAAGCATAGTGCCTCATCCAGCACAGAGCTAAATAATTTTTCCCTTTCCCACCTTTCAATTTGATTTCTCAGCAGCTCTTGACCCAGCTGGCTTCTCCTTCGCTCTTGATGACACACCTCTAACCTGTGTCTTCTGCAAACTTCCTCATTCCAAAAAAAGCCTCACCATCTGGGCAGGAGTGCAAGCCAGCAGCCGGAGCATCACCTGATTCTGTTCTACCACTCTCCACACCGAGGCCGTTATCAAGTCCTGTCAATCCTCTATCAAGATGATCCTCGTGTTCCCTTTTAAGTCAAAATCTAAACTTCTTAGAGGTGATGTTCAAAAATATCAAGAGACTGCAAAAGCCTGTAATAAAGTCTACTGTAAAGATTACTTTTAAACGAAGGGCTTGATCACAACTAGAGAAATGGGTTAAAGGCAAAAACTATTCCTTAGAACACTGGTTCTACAGAAGGTCAGTGGATGTTAGAAAAGAGACATGTGGCCCAATAAATTTGGAAAATTCTAAATTAAACACAGTTTAACAGATTTTCACTGTAGTTACTATTTTTACCCTTAGGGCTCTCAGAATCTCTACACATATGTTGTGAATCCATAGGAAGAGACTGGATTTTCTTTTCCTTCCAATCCATGCCAATCCACTCCCAACTGCTTTAAATGAAGCACTTTTCTCCAACTGAAGAACTCAAGATTTGGCTATTAGCAACAAAGTTAAAATACTAATAATTTTGTATCTTATACCCAGGAATTGAGTTCTTCTTTTAGAGGGAAATGTCATTGTTTAAAAAACTTTGATTATGGAACTCCTTTGTTTTATTTCAGAACATACTGCAGGACTGTGTTTCACAGAACTCTTTTAAATTATAAGTTTTAAAAATAAAAGAAAAAACAGAGGCAAAACTGACATTTCAGGGTACATAAATACTGGGAAGCATGTGTAAGGAAAACACCATAAGCTACTTATACAACCTTCACATGCCCCAGGACCTCACACTGTGCCCTTACCCATCACCTGTGGGTACAGGAGGGGCTTCCCAGGTGGCTCAGTGGTAAAGAATCCACCTGCCAATGCAGGAGACGTAGGTTCGATCCCTGGGTCAGAAAGATCCCCTGCAGAAGGAAATGGCAACCCACTCCAGTATTCTTGCCTAGAAAATACCATGGACAGAGGAACCTGGTGGGCTATAGTCCACAAAGTCGCAAAGGGTCAGACAGGACTGAGCAAATGAACATGCACAACAGTTTGATCAGCCGTTTGACTGCTCAAAATTCCCTACAGAACCTCATCTCCAACCCCCTACATCCACACACATGAGTCTCCCCAGGTTTGTTCCCCACCAGGGCCCTTCGGGAGTCAGCTCAGTGATGCTCTAAACTGTGTTAGAGCAGGTTGTGGCTCGTGGTCCCAGAATCACTCAGCTCTGCGCTGCCAACAATGCACTGCACTCCTGCCTCTAGAATACATCTCTGAGATCTCAGTCAAGCTACCGCCCACACGATCGCCCACACCAGCCCACGGGCACTGGCTGTGCTGTTTCACTCTCCAAATCACCCGCCCTGACTCTGACTCAACATGAGCTACCCCTGGTTTCCTGCATCCCCTGCTCCCTCCTAGTGCCCACTTTCCCCTAAAGGCTCTGGCATACCTCCCTCTCCCTTGTGTTGCCCACTGTTGGAGAAGACCCTAAACATAGCTGCTTTTCCCAGGGAACTGTGACTGTTTTAGGATTTCATACTTAAAACTATCTCCTCCTCTAGAGGTCATGTGTGACACCAGGATGACTAATCCCACTGTCGTTTCCTTGGGGATGCTGAAGACCAAGGATGCATCCCCTGGGACCCACTCCAGCCTGCCTCCTGATTCTGTACATAAATTCTTCTTAACTTACAGTCACAGCAATTCATTTTCATATTATCTGTGGTTGATTTCCATTATGATGCCAGAGGTGAACAGTTTGATACAGAGGTCTCTCAGGAACTGAGACCATACAGCCCGCAAAGCCTAAAGTATTTACTTTTTAGACTATTACAGTAAACATTTGCTGACATCTCCATTGATAAAAGAACAGAGCAGTGTTACTCTTCAGCTGAGCCAGCAGAATTTGAGGAGGGCCACCTTTGTGCACAAAGATCAGTGATCGTGTTTGCCAAAGTAACAAGGCAAGAGAATCAAAGAATAAAACACTGTTCTAGCACATGCCTGGGGCACTATAGGCCACTCTGATCATGAAACCTAAATAGCCAGAATGCAGGCCTACATGGCAATGATAAGCCCCAAAATGAAGATCACAACCATCTCTGGGTGAAGGGATAAGAATGTACTCAGGGAAGGTAAAGAGGATTTCAGTTATGTTACAACGGTGGTCTCTTAGACTGAGGAAGAAGTACAGCGGTTTCTCAGGTTGCATGGTAAGCACGAAAGGCTCATCTCTTTGCATGTGCTACACATCTTCCAGACCCACTTGCCTCTTCACCCCTTCTTCATCAATTCATGGCGGCCACACCCAGGTGGTCTGCCTCCTGCCTTATCTCTGGGTCTGGCAAATATGGAGCTCTAGCAGGATCGAAAAGACAGGAACTGAAGTCAGGGTACCTGTTATCCCAGATTCCTGCAAACTGAGTGTGACCCTGGACTGAAAGTCACAGCTCCTAACAGGAGATCCCCACACAGTCCTCTGTCTCCAGGCGCCGCTCCCTTTGTATATGGCATCTGCTGCCACATAACAAACTCAGAAGCTTAACACAACGAACACCTATTATCTCACAGATTCTGAGTCCCTCTGCCTCAAGCTCTCCCAGAAAGCTGTAAGCAGGGGTCAACAGGAGCTGCAGTTTCATCTGAAGGCTCAGTTGAGGGAGAATCTACTTCCAACTCACTCATTATGGTGTCACAGGTTGCTGGGCTGAGGAATCTCAGCTTCCTGTAGTAACAGCTTCTCAATAGGCAGCTGAAACCATGGCAGCCTGCTTCCCCCAAAGCAACTGATACAACAAGCAAGTCTTCTGCAACCTAAACTCAGAAGCTACATCCCATTATGATCAATTTTTCATTAGAAGCGAGTGGCTAGGTCCAGCCCACACTCAAGAGGAAGGGAACACACAAGGGCACTAACACCATACTTACTGGGCAGAGGGGACGGGTGGGGGCCATCTCAGAGACTGTTCACCACACTCCTCCAGGCCTGGGGCGATAACCAGCTGCTCTGCCCTACTGCCCTAAGGTTACTAAAACAATCATCCAGGTTTCCTCAAACTCCGGTTTCTTCTTTTTGTTTAGTCACTAAGTCGTGTCTGACTCTTTGTGACCTCGTGGACTGTAGCCCACCAGGTTCCTCTATCCATGGGATTTCCCAACCAAGGATACTGGAGTGGGTTGCCATTTCCTTCTCCAAGGTATCTTCCCAACTCAGGGATCAAACCCATGTTTCCTGCATTGCCAGCCGGATTCTTTACCACTGAACCACCAGGGAAGCCTTCTAACCTTGGTTAGTAATTCCTTATTAAGCTCTCCACAAGTTGTCCTAGCTTTCCAGGACCCTGATTTATACATTATGCTTATGATTATTTTGTATGTCTAAAATATTTCTTACTAAAAATATTTTTAAATATGTTATAAAGGCTGTGCTACAATGTGATCTTGATCATAGGATGTGAGAAAAGTAAGACATAACACTTATTTACCAAAGCCAATCTTTCTTAATGATTGAAATAATAAGTTTGAAGATAAATAAAAACCAATGAATAAAGTGAAGTAGCCTTCTTGAATACCTAACACCTACTTGCCTAAAAATTTAGTGAATTCAAAAAGGGTTTAGATAAATCACTATGATTAGTCAGTTTTCATTTCTCAAATCTCCAAATATTTTGGATATATTCTCCAGTCTGGTAAAATAATATTAATCTTCCCTCCCACAAAAGCTCCTTAGCTCCACTATCAGGACACAGGATTATCTATACAGAGCTGACAATTTACTGCTCAGTACATTCTCCTAGCTCCTTCAACTTGTAATAAACCAGTTTTGTAAAGCATGTGCCCTACCATTTAAAAATCACTTGAAATAGTCTCACAAATTAGGAAGGTCAGGATAGTTTAAATTCAATATAACGTTCTACTCATAATCCTAACTTTATATAAAAATCACTTCAAAAATTCCATTAACATCCATAATAAAGTCCAAGAGGAAAGCAGTTGCAAATTAAGCTTGGAAATGAAAGGATCAATTACTAATGCTCAGAAAATTTGAGGGTCACAAGAATAATATTCAAAAGACTCAGGGCTTTCATTTTTCCAAACAGCTCAATTTAAAGACAATAGTAAAAGTAACCTGAACAAGGCTTTGAAAGAGGAGAAAATAGGGCTGCTGCTGCTGCTGCTAAGTCACTTCAGTCATGTCTTTGTGACCGCATAGACTGCATCCCACCAGGCTCCTCTGTCCTCAGGATTCTCCAGTCAAGAACACTGGAGTGGGTTGCCATGCCCTCCTCCAAGGGATCGAACCTGAATCTCTTACATCTCCTGTATTGGCAAGCAGGTTCTTTACCACCAGCACCACTTGAGAAGCCCCAGCCAAAAAAAGGAATAGGGAACAAGGTTCAAAACAAACTCTACAAGTAATTTGAATCCTTCCTTGTTTCTTACATAAGAAAAGGAATTTGTTCTGATAGAACAGGGTGAGATCAGAAAAAAGAAAATGGGGAACTAGAAAGAAAGATAAGCTAAAAGCAATAATGAAAATTAATCATAACATCTGGGAAATTTTAGATGACCTTTATGGGAACAGAGACACAAATTCCACTGAGATTAATTACCATACTTTTCAACTTTGACTTTAAGTGAAATATGAATGTAGAGAATAAAATAAATGTTTACCTTTAATGAAATGACTTATAGGTAATAATGCAATGCTGTCTCATAGACAGGTTGAAAACATTTTTCCATTACTAACATTCCTACCAATACTGGACATTTTCATCAATCACTGCCATATTTAACTAATCAGAAGTTTAGTACTAATGCTAGAATAATTTTCATTTTATTTCATCCCAGAGAATTATTTTTACCCCAACAGTATCTACCACATTCTGAAAAAGAAATGGGAAGCAGGACTTTACATGTTAGCTCAATACTTACAGATCCCAGGGTCCCGAACCATCCCTCTCCCTCTTCTCTACCCAAGTATAACTCCCAAGCCAGGATGGAGGCAACTCATTTTTGGAATGTCTAGCCATTAGGATAGAGATACAGACATAATATCCAAAGAAAAATCTAAAATTGATGGCAATTTTTATCCTTAGTCATTGGATAAGTTATGGATTTCCTAACCTTCTACTGAACCTTGAGAAAAACATAGCCAATCACTTTGGAAAGATATTGATGTTTATAAAATACATGCTTTGTATATCTGATCTAAAGAGAATAGTATATTTTTAAATTAAATTGTTAAAATGAGTAAGTTTTATTACTTGAGAATAGCTTTTAAACCTAATAACTGCTTGCACATAAAAATTAAACTATGACATTAAATACTAAGTGTATACTTCAAAATTAACTAGATTTGCCCATGGCAATCTCTGAAAAAGTTTATTATTTTACACTTTGCAGTCAACAAATTCTTTCAAGTCTTATGAACAACCACCTCAAAACACAATACATGTCACTGGCCATTAACAAAAACTCTTTGAGGAAGCTCAAACGCTGACAGTAATGACTCATCATTCTGTTTATTAGCAGGTTACAGGTGAATAAATACCATCAATACTAATAAATCACCTTAAATCATCATATTGAAACAGATTATGGTGATAATATCAATGTCATAGCTGTATCACTTATTCCATCTGCATTACCTCTTTCCATGTATGCCTCATTACCTCTTTTTCCCCATTACTCATTGAAAAGGGGCATCATCTACTTAAATGTCATGAAAAAAAATAGGTCACGAGTAAATGAAAGTCAAAGGCTTGTAACGGGAACAAAAACTCTCCAGTGAATGTTAATGTTAACTTTCACTAGATTTAAGAAATGTAGTATTCATATCTGAAGGGAAACTTTGCTTTGAGTATAATACATTTGAATGATGCAGAGCTTTCATCTTTTAGAGTTCAGAGCTCCTCATTACCAAGAGAGAGATGACTAAATTACAGAACAATAAGCTGGTATATTTGAAAGGAAATGCTGGTATGTTTGATTTAATCAAAAGATTATAAAATGACATTATCAAATCTTTCAGACAAGGAAAAATACTTCTTTTAAATTGGACATCAAACAAAAATCAAACAATGGAATTCCATTCTAACTTGGAAATTTTTTAAAACATTCACTCCTTCATTCAACAAATATTGCCTCACCACCTATTTATTGGATCCTACCATGTGTCACACACTGTACCAGGTACTGAAAATATGTAGATAAGATCTCTGCACTCATGATGCTTAGGGTCCATGAGGAAGAAGGGAAGTAGATTCTGCAACACTGAGAGATAAGGACACTATTAAAGGTATACATTCAAAGACAGCTTCGAGTTACTGTTATAATAGAGATGCTGTCTTAGTCCCTTCAGGCTGCTATAACAAAATACCACAGGCTGGGTAGCTTATAAACAATAGAAATTTATTACTCACAGTCCTAGAGGCTGGAAGTCTGAGATTAAGGTGCCAGCATGGTCAGGAAGGAGCTCTCTTCTGGGTTTCAGCCTTCTCATTGTATCCACACATGATGGAAGAGTCAAGAGAGCTCTCTGAGGGTCTTTTATATGAGCACTAATTCTACTCATGAGGGTTCCAGCCTCCTGATCTAATCACCTCCCAAAGGCACCACCAACTAATAGCTTTGGGGGCTAGGATTTCAACCTATGAATTTGGGAAGAACACAAACATTCAGACCATAGCAGATGTGCTATGGTCTCTCTTAACAATATAAAGAACATTTCTTAAAAGCTCTATTGGATAATGAGCTCATCTTGGAGGTGAAAAAAGGAAAACAAAGTGTCAGTTTATGTTTTTGAAGTTTTCTCAATGTACACTATTAATATCACTTGTTTGGAAAGTAAAATAGAAGACATGTTAATGTTTTATGAGTCTGATGTGGTAACAATGAACTGATGGTCGAGACCTGACAAAAAATAAAGTTTTGATAACCACAGTCTATCTCCTTGAGCAATTAGCCTCCTTTTTCTGTGCTTTAAAGAGAAATGAAAGGATAGCAGATAAGGCCACCCCATTCTGCCCTACAGCTCAGGTGTAACAGCCCTGCTGTTATAGAAGGACCAGGAGTTAGCGTGAGAGTGTGTACGGGGGACAGCGATGAAGCTCTATGAAGAAATCTGAGACCTAATCACAGGGTCATTATACCTCTTCCATTTTGATCATTTCCAGTCTTTTCTCCTCTAACATCACCTAACTGGAGAGGGCGAGACAGAGATCACAAGGCTGAGTCTCCCTCCTCCAGATGGTTTTATTCTGTAAGGGGAAATGTACTGGCTGACCCGCAAAGTTTATGGCTCTGGGAGCCACCTAGAGGAGTGCACAGCAAATATGCAATGGGAGGGGCAAATATGAAATCGATCACTCCATACCACCAAGTCTGCTCTTTGTTCTGCAACTTTGTCAAGTGCCTTGCGGAAAATGCTCAATTTGGTCAAAACACATAAAGGAGTTCAGCAACCCTTAAAAATGGCCCAAAGCCATTCTGCAATAAGCCATTACCACAGTGTAAATGGGTTCCTCCTTGCTAGAATTCTTGCTTTCAGAGGATAGAGACCAAATCCTTCCTCATGTCCCCAGGGTGTGGTACTAGCATGTTTTCCCCTGTATGAGATGCTTCAGAACTCAGCAAGGACCGAATGAATGAAAGATTCCCCGAAGGATTCATACTAATGTCAAATACTGACTTCTAGTTTCCTTATTTTTTAATTTATTCATTTTTAATTGAAGGATAATTGCTCTACAATATTGGTGAACATGAATCAGTCAGAGGTAACATGTGTCCCTTCCCTCTTGAACCTCCCTCCCATGTCCTACCCCATCCCACCCGTCTAGTTTGTCACAGAGCCACGGTTTGAGTTCCCGGAGTCATGTGGCAAATCCCCCTGGCTATCTATTTACATGTGGTAGTGTATATGTCTCCATGCAATCCTTTCCATCATCCCACCCTCTTCTTCCTCCTCCTGTGACCACACGTCTGTTCTCTATGTCTGCGTCTCCACTGCTGCCCTGCACATACGTTTATCAATACCATCTTTCCAGATTCAATATATATGCATTAATATACTGTATTTGTTTTTCTCGTTCTGACTTACTTCACTTTGTATAACAGGCTCTGAGTTCATCGACCTCATCACAACTGACTCAAATGTGTTCCTTTCTGTGGCTAAGTAATAGTCTACTGTATATATGTATGTACCACTACTTTCCTTATTTTATTTTTAAGCATAACACACAAGTACATCTGTTTACAGCAGAAACAGGCAGGACTGAATCACTTCCAAACCAACCAGCCATGCCATCACAGAGAGGCCTCGGGGTTGCTGTGCACTCCTCTAGGCGGTGAGCCCTGCTCAGCATCTTCTGGGCTGCAGATCCCATTGATGGAATCAACTGTTTCCATAAGGTTTAGTCAAAGAGGAAAAAGGTACTGGTGATCTTCTCTTTGCTACCAATGTGTAATAACAGGTGGACAAGTCCATATGCACTCTTCCAAGTTATGGTTTCTGGGCATACTCTGACAGACAGACACAAAATCAACAGGACTATGGCCAGAAAGTGGCCAACATGAAAAATAAAGAACTCCTAACTCCAGTTGTCTCATTTTTTCCCACTTCTCCCCTAAGAACCATGATGAACTATGAAACTGCAGGGTTCCCATGTTTCATCATAAAGGCTATCTGATTGGGCCATAGTCCTCATCTTTGTACCTCCTCCCCTACCTTCTAACCTCAACCCCATCCCAGGACCTACAACAGTTTCCAGAACACAGTACAACTCATAAATGTTTGTCAAATGACTGGCATTTCTTTGTAGCTAAACATAATATAGACGAAATATATATATTTATATTTATATATATTATTAGAAATCCTTATACATTTGAAAATCTGAGGAGGCCAACGAATAATAATACAAATAGGCCCTATACTGAAAAAACTCAGAAAAGGAAACCAAACATCTCACTATCTTAAAATAACTGCTGGAATCTGTTACAAATGTATTTTTATTATTTTTACTGGATTTCCTTATAACTTTACTCCATAATCTTTTTAATTAAAAAGAAAGCTGTCTAAATAATTGAAATTCAACTGCCTATTGCTCAAAGATATTTATATAATTGTTTGTTTCTCCAATAAAAATAACCAGTTCACTGCATGCAGAATTAAGTTCATTTGATGGTATTTCAATTCCTAACTATATCTAAAAGGAAGAACAATTTGGCATTTCATTGGAGTTTTATTGAATTCTTTGATAATAAGCTGGCACATTATGGACATCAAGTTTTTCTTGCTACACTATAGACATAATTCATATCCACCCTTATAAACATTTGGGTTAACCACAGTTCACTTTTTTTCCTTCAAAAAATGGTGACTTTTAAACACTGGGACAAGAAATCTATATTTTAGTTTATTATTCAGCATGGCTTCTAGTTGTTTCCATTCTGAATCTACATTACCAGTAAATCAATTCTAATTTTCTCAAAACTAAAATTACTCAAGAAAAATTTCAGCAATAGCAAACATTGATCCAGCATGAAAACTGAAATAATTTAAAATTCATCACTTGATCTGTTCCCTCACCCATTCCCTATTAGAAATAAAATAACTTTTCATCCCTCCCCCAACTCTATGCCAGTGAAATTGAGTTGCTGCATCATTCTTTTATACCAAAGACTCCTTTTTTCAAACACAGTTATACAAGACAGGAATAGCTTCTCAAAAAAACACAATTATGTCAGAACATTATTAAATAACTATGTAATTCAAATACTCCCAAGTTTTAGGCAACAATATTTATTTGGTGAAATGCAATGAATTTCTTATGTTAAGTGGAATAGTCTAAAATTTTAAGTATAGTTCACACTCCTCTTTTAGATGGTGCTTTGGACCCATCTGTTTTAATTACAGTCAGAGGGAGAAGTCTTTAAAATATGTTAAAACTTTACATAATTTTAAATTTTTTTAAATCATAATAACTTGCTACATTATTTAATGTGTATGTTCATGTATATATTAAATCTATTTTGATACACATGGGAGCAACTATTCTAATCCCATTTTATTGGAGAAAGTGAAAGACTAATGAGTTGTGAAAATGAGTGAAACAAAAGGGATAGGGTTTGGGTTTCCCAATTCCTAATCAAGTGCATCTGTTCTGATTATTAACTTTTAAAGATTCAAATTCTAAAATGAATTATGTTACTGTCTTCAAAACAAAAATTTATCTCAGCTGTTAAAACAACTTGAAGTTCCAGGATGTTAGTAATTTTCATTTGTTCACATCGGTTCAATTGCTATAGAGGTCAAGTTCAGAGCACTGTGAATTCCATTCATACAAAAGTACACATTGAGGGTACTCCCTGGTGGTCTAGTGCTTAGGACTCCGCACTTTCACTGCTGCGGGCACAGGTTCAATTGCTGGTATGGGAACTAAACAAGAACTAACATCCTGTTAGTTACATGGTGTAGCAAATAGATGAATGAATGAATGAATAAAAGTCCACACTGATGCTGCAGACCAGTATAAAGAAGGAACTCATTGCACGTGTGGCAATGAGCAAAGATGATGAATACAGGTTGGGAAATACTGACTGTGGGATCCAAAGAGAGATACTCAGGGAGTGTTAGTCAGTAGGCTGCCTGGACTTACCGTGTGCATGGACTTAGCATGCACCACTTAGTTATGAAGACACTTGGGACCCAAAAACAAATCCCAGAAGGGAAACAAAGGAGGCAACAGGTGTCAGTAACTGTTAGGGTCCAGTTGGGGCAGAGAAGACACATTTATTTTTAATAGAATTTAATATGGATGATTCTTAATCTTATATTGAATAGCTGAAAAGGCAGAGAGAACGCTAAGCTATCACAGAGTAACAACCGGAGGAAGATGGGGGAATTATTAAAATTTAGAAGCTTGTTGAGCGGGGACTCGTGTGCCTGGGACCCAGACTGCTGAAGCGGGGGCACTGTTTTTACTGATACTGGTGTCTCTGAGGGAGCTGAACAAGGCTGATCCTGCCAGTATTAGTGAAATGAAAACTGGATTCAACTGCTGCTGGCGGACTCAGCTGCCGCGGCCAGGGTAAACTGAAGTAAGGGTGACCCCAACAAAGTCAAGAAGCTCGCATGGACCAATAGAAAGGAGCAGGTCCCTTCTCCCTCCACCAGCTGTGCACTCTCCCTGGCGCCCCTGTTGGCAGAGCCCGACATGGAGACTGCTGACTAAGCAGAAATGTGATACACGGAGTCCCAGCTTTGGCTTGACAGAGTAGGCAATAGGAGGATGATAAGTTTAGAGCTGAGAGAGACAGTAACTTAATAACTGACACATAATGGTTTATTTCAGCTGGAAGCAAGAGGTTCAAAAACAATTTGATAAATGAAATTGAACCAAGTCATAGATACCTGATTGCTCTGAGTCATTGCAATGTATCAAGCATGGTATTAAGCATCTTAAATCCATTAGCTCATCTAATTTAACCCTCACAACAATCACACAAAGTAAACAGTATTAGTCCCAGATTATAGATAAGAAAACCGAGGTTTAAGAAGGTTAAGTGAATTGACCAGGCTATAGAGTTAGTAGTATTTCTGGTCTAAACATTTGTTTTCCTTTATAACTTGAGGTAGCAGTTTTTAAACTGTGGTCTGTGGAAACTTCAAGTTCCAAGAGATTACTTGAGGGTCCCCAGGGAGAATGACAGTAAGATGAGTTTGGATGGGCGCCCTTCCCCGATTCAAACTGCAGAAATTCTACTTCATTTATAAATGAAGTGGGTACACAGGAAATGTAAGAAGCCATGTAAGATTCCACCTAGAAGTAAGAACTATGTTTCTTAGAAAAGCCTGAAAATCTCCTCCTTAAAAACAGATTAGTATCTTTTCTACCCTATAGAGTCACATCTGAACAGTTCCTGACTGTTTAGTTTACCGTCACTTCTCTCCTATTCGTTTGACTCTCAGATTAAAGGCGAGAATTGCTTTTTCAGTATCCTACTGCTATCACCTAATTGCTCCTTTCCTAAATTGATGGCTCCTGCTAAGAAAAGATGCTTTCAATTTACCCCAGAGTTTGACAGACTCAGTAGCGCTCTTGGCCTTCTGCATTGTGTCTCTCCACTCAAGACTGAAGCCCAGAAGCCACCTTATCCCCCAGCCAGCTCCAAAGTCCTCATTACCTCTCCCAGCTGCTATCTGACTTCTCCATCCTATCTATAACCCAGCATCATGCTAAGGCTCTGTGGTTCCTTAGAGAAGAAAAAAAACTATTTTTTTTACTAGATAGTCTAAAATCATAACAACTATGTAAAAATTTTAAAATGAAATCCCAAAGAGCATCTACTGAAGCCTTATTCAGTCTGTTCATCCACCAGCAAGCCTGGCAAGTCAAGCAGTGTATCTTCATTTCACAGAAGAACTTTGTGTTAAGTCAAATCCAGGCAATGTGGGAGGCTGTGTTCAATCCCTGGGTTTGGAAAATCCCCTGGAGAAGGGCATGGCAACCCACTCCAGTATTCTTGCCTGGAGAATCCCCATGGACAGAGGAGCCTGATGGGCTACAGTCCATGATGTCGGAAAGAGTCGGACACAACTGAGCGACTAAGCACAACACAGCACAGGCATTAAATAAAGGGTTACTAAGAAGCAGTTGTCCTTGACCTAGAATTTGTAAATCTCTTCATTTATAAAAATTAATTTTATTTCAATTGAGTCTAGTATTTTAGTTATTATGTGAAAGCTATATACAATTATCCTTTGAGAATGAGGTGGGGGATAAAGACTATAAAATTTGGGTCATATTTATAATTAGTTATTAATATGCACATAAAGAAAATCTTTGTGCATTTAAAGATTTATCAGAATTCTGCAAGTATATCAAAGTATATCAAAGAGCCATGATATGACATTGGATAAGGATGCAAATTAATTTTGAACCATGTGGAGTCATTAAGAATGAAAATGAACATGCCATAGAGAATTAAGGACAATTAAAAACACTTATGGCTTTTTAATGTGTACAAAGAAAACTATAACATTTTATCATCATAAAGCAACTACCCTTCATAATAGTTAAATGCTTGCATATAATTAGACAGAATACCTTAAATCAAAGGAAAATATTTCCGTAGAGTTGAGTTATTCTGTATGGATTTATCATTTCCAAAATACCTTTTCTGATTACTCATTTGACCTAGAGAATAATCCTTTACCCAGGAGAGTTATCTGCATCCTCAATTTACAACACCCAAAGATATTTGATGATAAGCCCAATGTCACACAGAAAGATAAAGAAAAATCACATCTAATCCTCTGCCTTCCACTATGTCACACACAGAATCCAGCAAGACACATGGACATAGCAAAGCGCCTTCACCAGGTCACCAGTGTAAACGTGTGCTCATGTGTGCACACACAGGCTCTCCTTAATCTAAAATAACCAGAAAAACTTTAAATCATTCCAAAAATGGTATTTGGAACTGCTTTATTATATGAAACTATAAACTCACATAGCCAAACTTAATTTTGCTGTATGTGCATTTACCACAGTCCACTAGAAGTTATTATATTTTCATACATCTCAATTTCACTACTAGACCATGAACTCTTTGAGAAAAAGAACCATGCACCACTTGATGGCTCAGCAGTAAAGAATCCGTCTGCAATTCAGGAGATACAGGAGACGTGGGTTCGTTAGACCCCTGGGTTAGGAAGATCCCCTGGTGAAGGAAATGGCAACCCACTCCAGTATTCTAGCTTGGAGAATTGCATGGACAGAGGAGCCTTGCGGGCTACAGTCCATAGCCTCACAAATAGTCAGACAGGACTGAAGTGACTTAGCACAGTACACAAATGTACTTTTGTCCTCAGAGATTTTAACAAAATGCCTTACACATAGTATGTATTCAATACTTGGGGTGAATTATAATTCAAGCATAACTATACCACAAATCTTCTAAGACTAAAACAAATTTAACTGTTTTTACAAAGTTAACTGAGGCAAAGCCTTGATGTAGATTAATCAAGACAATTTAGTGTCAGAGTCAGATACAAACTCTAAAATCTAATAAATGTAACAATTAATTTTTTGAGATTTAGAAGCCTTTTCATAAGCTTATGTTTTACCTGTTAACCCTGTTTTAGGCTTCCCTTATGACTCAGCTGGTAAAAAATCCACCTGCAATGCGGGAGACCTGAGTTCGATCCCTGGGTTGGGAAGATCCCCTGAAAAAGGAAAAGGCTATCCACTCCAGTATTCTGGCCTGGAGAATGCCATGGACTATACAGTCCATGGGGTCGCAAAGAGTTGGACACAATTGAGTGACTTTTCCATTCCCTTTCTTTCCTGTTTTAGGCAGTTTTTGGTGTTGTTAAATCTATAGTCAGAATCTTAAATCAATGCACATCTAGATGGCTTGACATATATGTATTGAGCCACTGCAAGATTCTTAATAAAAATGCGTTGTGTAAATAAAAGAAGAATGCCATCAGCAAGTAGCCCAGGGACACAGAAAGATGCTAAGCTGTGTCACTCAGGCTCTAGGCATTAATTTCCACATGGAACCAGATTAATCAACTGCTCCTTCAGCTTCTTCGAGTCTCCCCACTGATCTGAGAAGCAGACAAGTCACATGCTATACCACTTACATTGACATCAGCCCCCAGAAAAAGATCAATTAAAGCTATAGTAAATTGAGGTCTCAGCTCAGGACCCATCAGTTTCACTCACCTGACCCACAGTGAAGAAGAAACACTTTCTTACTCTAGAAATCTCATTGTAATTCCACTTCTTTCATTTTCCTAGCATGAGATCATAAGCATCTGGAACTCCACTGCCAGGCCAAAAATGAATGAATGAATAAGCATTCTACCTGGAAACAAATATGTTGTATGCAATATACATTCCTGGACTTTAATAATATAAAGGGTTTTTCATATTACATTCTCCAGTTACTTTCAATCGTAGTTAACAGCTCTAGTTAACAGCTTTTCACCATTTGAAATTTCATTTAAAGATGAGAAAAGAATAGCTTGACTTTATTTCTGAACATATAGACATAAAAGTCCTCTTTATTTTTTAACTTCCCCATTGGAAGTTTCTTTAAAAAAAATTCTTTGATTTTAATTTTTCCTAGGGCCTTTCCATTTTCTAACGTAATACTAAAGAATCATTATACCTACATGTCCTACATGAAACCATACTCAGTACTTCTTATAGACTCTCCTGATAAAAAGTTTGACTGTATGTATTTAAGTAATAAACTAGTGAAAAGGTTAAGGAACTAACATCAAGTAAATGAATCCTCAAAAGGAAACATGAACAAATGCCATTATACACATTACCTCCTTATCAAGATCATGTCAAGGACAATTTTAATAGCCATTCAAGATCTTCTCAGCGTTCAGTTCAAGCCATCTGAACTATAATGAAACATTCCATCTCCTGCGCTATATTGCCGTTGTGTCCACTTTGTCCCACGGCACATTAGAAGACATTTTGAAAGAACCACAGTTTTCATATACTTTCCAATCAAGTGCATCACATTAACAGAAACTGAAGATAGGAAGAATGCAGATAATTTAAAACTTGGAGAGAGAACCACACATAAGTAATAAAAATTTCTGTGCTCTCCTGAGCATTTACAGACCTGTCCTCAAAGCTGAGGCTGTCTCTGCTATACTTAATAAAATTTAACTTGGTAACAAAGATGGAATCCTACACTACTTTGAAATACAGGGAAGAAAAGCATGACTATTAGCTAATATGACAGATGGCAGAGTGACACTCCCATCAAGAGTAGCTGTGACTAATGTATGTGCAAACCATCCATTTGATAGAAAAAATTTCCACAGCACCAAACAGAAATTCTGACCAAATCATGGGTCACCATGACAAGTCCTCATTATTTTTCCAACCCCAGAAACTGTTATCCATTTGGAATCTAATGGTTCAGCCACACCAACTGGTGGTAAAAATAAGGATAGATACTCCTAAACAAAATATTTACATTATAATGGGCGTCTTCTCTGAAAATGGTCTCTGAACCCTGACAGCTCTATTTCTACTACACATAATGGTTGGTGGGACTGAGGATGGATGCTCAATCCAATTAACACAACCAGATTTCTTCAACTGAAAATCTGACTTGGAATTAAACAGCCAGTCTGCCACATGCCAATAGAGGCACTCTGGAGCACCTTAGGAAATAAGTCAGTTGAGAGGTGAGGGGCTAGAAAACAGAAAGGAGCTAATGGCTTTCCAATCTTTCCAGCTTTTTTTCAGAGTTCTGATGCATTCCTGCTCTTGTGATATAGTCCTGTCTCCTCATTATAAATTCCCCTTTTTTTGCTTAATTTTCCTTGAGTTGACTTGCTACCTAAAACCCAAAGCCTTAATTAATCATACAACTACACATTAAATTAGTTACTGTCATATTTTTATTTATACTTCCACAAAACTACAACTTACTTCCTCATCCGTATAAGCTCCATGAGAGCAAAGATGACTCTTTATTCTCCTTACACACATACCACACAATACTCTTTACACACACACATCCCACACAATAGTAATATACTGATACATAATTATACATTCAATATATTGTTTGAATACAGTAATACATTGACTATAGTAAGCCAGTTTTAAATACTTGCTCATTAATTATAGTTTTATGTTGACATCTTTTTTCCTTTTTGCTAAAAATGTTATTATTATTATGATCCATTGCATGACCTACATACAAGTACATATGTTGTTCGGAGTGTTTCCTCAGTATTTGCAAACACCAGGAATTAACCTCCTGGCTCTGTTTTCCAACTTTTGGATGACAGATTGTGTTGTGTGCTGTTCCTTATATTACTTTTGAAACTAGTCTGTGTTAAAATGCAAACTAAGAAAAATAAAAAGCAGCTCGTGGGAGAATAAATACACTACCCAGAGGGACAGTGAGATTCCCCGCCCCCTGGGAAAAAGTTTGTGTAACTGTAGGGGTTAATAGTCAGCCACTTGTTGCTCTGGCTAAGCCATGAGAAAATCACCATGGGAAAGGAATAAAAGCAAAATATAGCAATAGAGCATAACCCAAACAAAAGTACATCGGGCTGATTAGTTGGGGTCACCATGCCCTGCTAAGCTAAGGAAAAACATAGTGTGGACCTTGGAACGCCGGGTCAAGCGCAAGTTCAGAACGCTGCTTGTGCACACACCAAGATGTTTTCCCAAGGCGTATGCGGGTCTGTGACCTCCAGCTAGGTGATACCCCTTGTACAAGAAAATAATAAAGACAGTTTGAAGTAATCAATAAAATGGGAGACGTGACCGGGGACACAGGAGGCTGATTTCATCATAACACAACAGATACTTTCTGTGTGCCAAGACACTAAATAAAAGTGATGTGGCTCCGAGGAACAGGGCTCTTGATCTAAGAGGTCTTGAGTCCCGCAGTCCCATCTTTAAACCTTTAATTCTGTCTCTAGTTTCTTTCTCCCAAACTGTGCAATGAACATTTTCCAATCCCTACCTGCTGTGCTGGCCACAACATGTAACCAGCACAGAAGGAGTTCAATCAAGCGGCTACATTACTGAAGAGCAGGTGGCAGGAAAGAAAAGGGCTACCTTTAGTGATCGTCCACATTTTTTCCTCAAAGTGTCCTTCCAGCTGGTAACCATCACCTCTTCTCTTGAAATTTCCTCTCAGTTATTTGGAATGGAACTGTGAGATTTCTATTTATATTATCTAACCCCACGGTGACCAGGAGCAAGTCTTTGTTTATTCATTTGAGTGTTCTCACACTCATACCTTCTTATTCCCAATAACAAAAGTCAACGTCCTCATTACTTCACTCTGAGATCAAGCAACAATCTCAGGACTCTCTAGTTTATCTCATTTCTTTTCAATCTGTCCTCCATGATACTGCCAGTTCTAAAGCTACATGTGTCTGCATCACTCCTTTACTCAAAAATCGGTACAGTTCTCAGAGACCAAAACTGATCCCATTCAACCATTCAGCCTCATTTCCTACTTTATTTATTCATCCATTCAACAATGTATGACCATCCTGCAAGGGGAGGAATTTTTTAAGCATTAGGAACACGGTGAAGAGTACAGGTAAGTACACAAAATGCAATACTGTGGTGTTAAGTGGTATGACAGAGATATGCATATGGTGCCAAGAGCATACAGAAGGCAGGCTCCATGCGTTTATCTGAAAAGGCTTCCTGGAAGAAACAATACCAAGAAATGAAATCTAAAGGACAAACAGTTATTAGGAAGGTGATGGTGAGTAGGAAAGTAGCCTTAGGAAAGCTAGTGGCAGAGATATGGAGAAAGGGAAGTATTTTAGGCACGAAGAAATACATGCATGGACGAGTAAGCAGGTGGTGGGAGTAGAGATGAAAGAAACTGGATAAAGATAGTTACAATCAACAGGACTCGGTAACAGATTGGACATGGGAGGTAAAAGAGAGGGAAGAACCGAAAGTGACTACCACATACCTGGCATAAGAACTGCGTACATGGGAGTATCCTATAATGAAGTGGATAAGAAGGTGTTTGATAAGAAGATCACAAAGTCTGAAGAAAATCGTTTTTCAGTATAGCATCTTGGGTACAGGTAAGGATACTTTAAAAGGTGAGCTCTTGAGAAGGATACATCAATATATTTATAGAAGAACATGGACCAAATTAATATTTTCTAAATCAGTATGATGGACTCTTGCCTATTCCTTCTACTTGTTTTGGTACGAACACATGTCACTTTATAGCATGAAAAATATAGGAATATTTCAAAATAGTGTTTTAAAATCTTAAAACATACATTAAACATATATGTTGTAATACATGGTTGTCCTTGACTCAATGGACATGAGTTTGAGCAAACTTCAGGAGATAAACTTCAGGAGATAGTGAAGGACAGGGAAACCTGGCATGCTGCAGTCCATGGGGTTGCAGAGAGACACTACCGAGCAACTGAACAACACATGTTGTAATATGACTTATTTAAAACAGAATGATGAGGCAAGACTGTAGAAAAATACAATCATTTTTATATTTTTCTGGGATCAGTATGATGCATATTTCTTCTTTAAAAAAATAAAAGAATAGCATATTTGTGAAGATACAAATGAGGTGCCACCATCTGGTATTCAGATCAAGCTCATCTGGTAAAGTGTGGCAGAGTAATATTTCAAGGCTCACAGCATCTACTCACATGCTCCCCAGGGCATTAACTTGCTCAACACACTGAAGAAAGTAGTAAGCAAGGCTGATGCTCATGGCCCAACATAGCTCATCAATAGTGCTGAGACATGAAGACAAAATCATTTCTCAGAAAGAGCGTGAACTTAATTATTTGAATTTGTTCACTTCTACCCCAGACTTTCTGGCTCATATCAGTCAAGTTAATTTACCATTAGAGGCATGAATGTATTCTTTTTTAATTTGCTCATTATTTTTTTGCCTTCATCTCAAGGGCGTGAGGTCACTACAGACCTTTAATGCATCCTTAAAATGAGGAAAACACCAAGACTCACCCTCACAATATTTAACACTTTGAAAAGCTAAAGTTATTTAAAATCCAATATCAAATTATGGCTATGATGAAAAAATAACGACCAGCAGCTGATTACTCAGTTTGGCATCTATTGCAAAAACAGACTACCTACTCACCAAGCAGTTTTCATCATCTTCCTGAATGCACAGCTACACTGACTGTAGTCTCATGGGTATCTGGAAGAGGATGCTGGCAGTGGAGATCAGGTAAAGCGATACATTTGAGGTTTGGTAGAATCACTAGGACTCAGTAACAGATTAGAAGTAGGAGATGAGGAGAGACGGAGATATCAAAGATGACTACCAGATGTCTAGCATGAGCAGCTGCATGGATAGGAGTGTATAATGACATAAAGAAGAGTGAAAGACTGATAAAAGTGATCATAAAGTATAAAACAGAATTTCAGTCAGTATGACATCTTGGCATGAGTGAAAACAATGGAATGTGAATAGAAATTGTGTTTGCCACTTACCACCCTGGTGGGAAAAAACCTCCCACTACCATCCTCCACCTACTGGCTGAATGCAGCAGACTCCAAGGGCCTGGTGTCTGGTGGAGCCATAAAAGGAAGGAGACTGGAGGACTGCCCCGGCAGACCAGTGGTTAAGACTCCGTGCTGCCAAAGCAGGGGGCACGGGTTCAATCCCTGGTAGAGAAACCCATGGGGTGGGAGCAAAGAACAAACAAAAAAGAAAATTTAAAAAAGGAGACTGGGTCCCCGGATGGACTGGGTCCATCATGTGAGACTGGGTCCCACATGGAAAGTATATTAGTTTCCCGTGGCTGCTGTAACACATCACCACCAATTTATCGGCTTTTTTAAAACAATGCAAATGTATTCTCCTACATTTCAGGAGTCAGAAGTCCTACAGGGGTTCAGCAGGGCTGTGTTTCTGGAGACTCAAGAGGACAATGTTTCTTTCCCTTTTAGAGCTTGTAGAGACCATCTGCATAACTCATGGACCCACCCCCCAGTTTTAAAACCTGCAGCAAAGTATCTTTCAGTTTCTCTCTTCGACCCTCTACTTCTGTCATCACATGCCTTCTGCATCTGTCATGCCTCCCTCCTTCCCTTCTAATAACCCGGGTGACTACATAGGGCCTACCCAGATAATCCAGGGTGATCTTTCCATCTCAAGAACCTTAACATAGTAACATCTTCAAAGTTCTTTTTGCCATGGAGAGTTCAGGTGATTAGGACTTGGGGGGTGAGGGTGGGCATTATTCTGTCTACCACAAAGGGTTTTGGAATTCATATGAGTGAGAGAAAACTATTATGCTAATCCATTAACTTCAGGGGGTGTTGCCTCTTCCTAGCTGATA
This sequence comes from Cervus canadensis, assembly GCF_019320065.1. Taxonomy (NCBI): domain Eukaryota; kingdom Metazoa; phylum Chordata; class Mammalia; order Artiodactyla; family Cervidae; genus Cervus; species Cervus canadensis. Next base: position 20,174,782 of record NC_057402.1, on the reverse strand, counting down.
TTTCTTTAATAATGCTATCTACAGATCCACCAGTCAATATCTGACTTCAGATGGACTGCAGCTGGGAAAGCAACAACATCTTCAGTTCAGTTCAGTCACTCAGTCATGTCCGACTCTTTGCGACTAAAAAACATTGTCCTACACAAAACATGTAATAAAACTTTGGTAAAGGTGCTGCCGAGACATGAAATGGTACAAGAAGAATATAAGGACATATAGAGATACAGGTGAGACCGATAACTCACAAACAGGGTCTAAGTAATCACATACTTAAAAGTTTTTTCCCCCCTTTTATGAACTGTAGGACTGTGGAATTGTTACTTCAAGGTCAAATCAACCTCTGTCCGTGGACTTTACTTGCTATAAACTTTCTATTACAATCATAGGGATTGGGTTATCACCAAATGCTATTTTTATGAGAAGAAAACTAAAAGATAAGGTAGGGTCATGTTCCCTCTAGACATTCATCACCAGCAAATTCCTAATTATTCTAATGACTGTTCACTGGAAAAAAATTTTAATGTGCTTTCGTGTCCTCCAGTTTAGAAAAAGAATCAGACTTTAATGTGAATGCATTTTTAACATTTTTCCATGCTTTAGGGAAGCTACTTTTAGGAGGGAAATGTAATGAATGTTTTTAATCATACTAAAATGATTTGCCCAGAGTCTGTGGTTTAATTCAACTTTTCAATAACAACAAAACAGAAGACTAAGCACATTTATCACTAGGGCTCCTCCTTTCCCAACATAGCTACCTACTGTTTAAACATATTTGGAAGATAAAACTCATTTAGGGCAACAGGAACAAATAAGCCTGCCTAGTTAATTTTCACCATTTTTTATAAATATGTCTAAAGGGATCACTGCCAGTCTTCTGAGAACATCTGACCCCAACCCTCCAAGCAGTTTCCATCCTCAAAACCCACTTCACCCTATCCACAGACACATTCTCTAGTTTGTTCTCATGTGCCCTTCAGGTTTTCAATAAATTCTTAATGTCATTGATGAAAATGTCACTGCTGAGAAGATTCAAGTCCCATTGTTCTACTCAGGCCTTTAACTGCAAAGCAAACAACTTGCTTTCGATAAGCTTGTCCTGAGATTTACACTGAACAGAAATCAAAGAATAATTTCTGTCTCACTTTTCTTTTCTTTGGTTTGAAACACACGCTCAGAGATTCCATCTGAATATCTCCCAGAGGACGCTCCAATCGCCTCACCATCTTCACATCTCCTCACTGCTTCTAAAGTGCTGCAACCGAACCGTGGTGATACTCTAACGACACTTTTCTCAGCCTAGAAAATAGCAGGTATCAAGGGGAGACAGATTTGAAGACTATAATAAGGAACGTGATATGGCTTTTACACACAATAAAGAATTCATCTGTAAATGTTGACAGGTTCTTGAAAAGCAGAGAGCAGATACAGAAAATAAATCATCTGAGAGAAGGGCTTTTCCCCGTAGCACAGCTATTGCTACCACAGGATATCTGTACAATTTTACAACTGATATTCATAACTTTAACGAAGTTTTCAGAAAATGAAATATATGACCATTATCATATGTTGTCATTAATCATGATTCAGAATATATATGAGCAATTATATCATACTTCTAAGTATTCAACTTTTAAAAACTCACAAACTAGATTCTGGAAATGAAATGAAAGACTGATGCAAACAACTGGGTAATGTGTATAAAATTCACCTGCCTCAATTCAAGTAATTCTGAGTAGTCCAGTCACCTCTTTGCCACTTCTTATGGCTCCCCACAACATCCATTTTCTGGCCCATTTCACAAGAAGGAACGCTATCACAGAAACGCCTTAGTGAGCAGTGGGAGGCACTAGCAAAGGCAGACCAATGAATCCTTACGGATGAACCACCCTGTTCTGCCTGGGTCACTCCTCTTTGGGGTCTCTCCGAGAAGGGCTCCCTCTGTCGTCTCTACACCCTGGGATGGTGTGACAAGACAGCTCCAGTACATGGCAAAAATTTAAACAAGTAGTTATAAAGTAGCTCCATATTTCAACAATGAAAAAAATTCCTTAGATCACCTCTTGTGTCACTGCATCTGTTAACTTCCCCCTCTCAAGAACTACCCCCACAAGGATGTAAGACAATAGACTTTTATTCTAAAGACTTCAGAATTCTTCACTAAAAGGTATGATTAAGGACTAAAAATATTACTATCCAAACTAATTAGAGGGAGTTATGGTCTAATTTAGTTTTATGATGCAAAGCTGTTCTGAGTTGGTTTTATTGGAAACACAAATTCTATTATATTCTAAATTCAATTGCACAATTCCACAGCAAAGAACTGGGTAATCCATATAGCTCTTCAATTTTCTTGCTAAGATTCAAAGTTTTGCTTATTTTGGGTTATGAAATATGAATTATTTCAGTGAATCAACCTCTAATTTCAAGGAGATTTGAGGAACAACTCTTTAATTAGTCTTTATCATGCTTGCTTAAACCTTGCCAGCCATCCCTCTCTCGAAAGTAAATTAAAGTGAGAAGAGGAAGAATCTGAATGACCTGCCATAACACAGCTGGCTACTTGACAGATAAATCTTCATAAGACCCATCATTCTGAAGAACGATATAATTTTAGTTCTAAGCACTAAGCATGCTCAGAAAAAGTTATAAGGCAGTGCAATGAGGAGTCAGAGTAATAATTTATGTGTGTGTGAATAAACTAGGTAAATATTTACATCTGATAAGTAATGCATACTCATTATTATTCATTCATTTTTAACAGTTTTCCTGTCTTGAAAATATTTCCTTACCCAAGCAGATATATTCAGCTTCTCCATAGTTTTAATTATTATCAACACAAAGCATGTTAACTTTTATCACCTTTATGTATTTTTTTAATTATAATTCTAAGTTTTCTGCAATAATTCACAAAATAAAAAAAAAATAATTCACAAAATAAGCACCTAAAAGCCAGGCTTTACCAGTTCTACAGTGTTGGTTTGAAACTAATTTTTACCTTCTCTTGGACATCAGAATCTTGTATTTGGTCATCTGATGCAAACAGATGACTCATTGGAAAAGTCCCTGATGCTGGGAAAGATTGAGGGCAGAAGAAGAGGGTGTCAGAGGATGAGATGGCTGGACAGCATCACCAATGCAATGAACATGAACTTGAGCAAACTCCAAGAGACGGTGAGGGACGGGGGCCTGAGTTGCTGCAGTCCATGGGTCACAAAGAGTCAGGTACAACTGGGCAACTGAACAAGACATCAGAAAAATTAGGAACAGAAAAAGATACAAAGTAAACACACTGACAACATCTATGACTCAGAGAAGAAGCAGCTACCAGGATGTGCTCCCAGACACTGTGCAAAGTACTTTACATGGTTTATCTGATTTAAACATCATAAGAACTCTCAAAAGATGCTCTATTTAATCTCCATTTGACCAATGCAAAAATAGACTCAGTGAGCTAAAGCAACTTGCCCAAACCACATATTATATAGCTAGTTAGGAAATGAGCTATGGTTTAAGTCTAGATTTGTCTGAACAAAGTGCTCAATTACTGTGACATGTTGCCTCTACCTGAAGACACGGACCCACTTGGAATCTGGCACATGATATCTGCTCATGTGCTGATGCAGAAATGATGAGCTCTCTACAACTTGTGCCAGCCTTCCATGAATAATACTGTTGCTAAATGTCTGCTCAGTGACTACATTCTCAACGCCTAGCTCTTACATCTAGGTGAGACTATAACACAGACAGGTTGTTACCAATGGAATATGGGCAGAACTGAGGTGTGCCACTTTCAGACCCGGCCTATAAAAACCTTCCAAGAGGTGCTCCACGCTCACCCGCCATTCTATCTTCCATCTGAGGTCAATTAGGGCTGCCAGATAAAATGCAGGACAGCCAGTTAAATTTGAATTTCAGAAAAACAACAAATGATGGTTCAGTGTAAGCATGTCCCAAGAAATATTTGGGAAGTACTTATATTTATCAGGGGCACTGACATTCAAGTTCCCAGATTTGGCAAATAAAATGCATCAAAAATGTAAATGTCCCAATTATTGCATGGGACATACTTATCTTAAGAAGTTATTTGAACTAGTATGGGACAGAAACAGACTCACAGACATAAAGAGCACACTTGTGGTTGCCAAGAGGGAGACGGTGGGTGAGGGATTGTCTAGGGAGTTTGGGGTTAGCGGATGCAAACTATTATATGTATATTATCCATATACACAATGAATAAATAGCAAGATTTTACTGTATAGCACAGGGAACTATAGTCAATATTCTGTGATAAACTGTAATGGAAAAAAATATTTTTAAAAGTATATATATAAATGAATCACTTTGCTACACAGCAGAAATTAGCACATTATAAATCAATTATATTTCAATTTCTTAAAAAAGAAACTATTCATCATTTATCTGAAATTCAAACTCAACTAGTGACTGTTGGTTCACAAACTGGCCCAGTACCCAGAGGGCAATGAGAGACCAAAGAAAGAGGCAGAACCCCCAGTCGGGCAGCTGGAAGGTTAAACAAAGGAACTTAAATATGAGGCCTATCTTGGGTAACCAAAAGACAAGTTGCCCTCTGCACCTACCTGTTAGAATCTTAAAAGTTTATACGGAGGCTTAACTGGGTTCAGTCACATATACAATCCAGATGATCTCAACAAGTGTCCTTGACACCAGTTCCCACTGTGGGAATGGCGGGCAGAACACACAGTCCAAGGACAGGGGAGGGGGTGGAAGCCTCCAGTCACTTGGGCCCAGCTCATGGGACATGCCCTCTCAATGACCTTCTCCAACATTCCCCACTCCTGACTGGTTCCCTCTTCAAAAAGTGCCCTAAGTGGTCAGCGAGGGTTCTCATTAGCATGCAGATGGCTTGTTTGTTGGCCATCTCGCTACCATGGAGGCAGACCCCATAGGAACTGTACAGGTACATGCAAGAGAAAACACAGATTAAAATAATGATTCCCAAAGTAAGTAATGCTTTTTCCCACCATGACCTGAATCACTGATTTAATAAGTGCCCTACGCTAGGGGTCAGACCACTGAGGGCATTTAAGTGTATCCTCGTGTGATTTAATAAAGATGATACATTACCATACTCATCAGGGATGAACACACAGCATTGTTTGGATAACGGCATAGGTGCCTTCTGATGAGGCGGCAGTAACGTCCAAGACCATCCCATTTTCAAGACAGCTTTTCTCATTAGAGACATTTCAGCGCTCAGTAAGGACAGGCTTCTCTGGCTACCATTTAAAGCTTGCTAGGTAAACTTAGTAAGAGCTTATATGTGCACTATAAGGAACAGAAGTCTAAGGTGGAAAAGACAGATATTGAGTAGGAACTTGTAGGGGGAGGTCTTCTCCTTCTACCAGAATTACACTTGAGGCCTGGCCCTGAGATGTTAATGTGTCCGAGGCTTTAGGAACTTGCCCTGGTCGTGCAGACCACGCACTTTGGAGGGGGAGGCAGCCCTGTCAGGTATAAGGAGATGGGCTGGGGGCGGGATGCCCCAGGCCAGGACCCCCACCTTCTCCCTTCTTTCAATGGTGTGTGCTCCACTCCAGGTACAGTGCATTTCAACAGGTCCAGTTCACAGCAGTCTCCCAATGGAGACTGAGTGGTTCCCCTCTCACCCAGGGGTTCTAAGTAACTCACCCAGCCTCACGGGAGAGCACACTGCAAATCCCCATAGACAATGCCTTTCCCAGGGGTGACAGAACGTGATGTTCTCAACAGCAGAGCACACTGACCCTCAACGAGTCAGGTCAATGGCCATCTCCCATCACATGCAGACCTTAAAGGTATCGGGCGTCTCAGCCAAGGTCCCCAGTCTGACTGATCATTGAAACGTATTAAAACCTGGGACAGTCCTTTAGTCCACCTGACCAAGGCGATTACCTGTTAGCAATTTAATCTGCTGTTTTACTATTCCATTTTTCCCTTCTACCTACTCTACTGCTTGCAGGTTATAGGGAGATGGAACCTCCGTTCAATGTCATGTTCTTTTGCCCAGTCTTATATATCATGACTTTTGAAATTTAATTTCTGATCACTGCCCATTTGACAATAGTATCTGCACATGGCATTCAGCTTCTTTAATTCCCTAATGGTGGCAGCCTGGTTTCCTTGGTGACAGGAAAAAGCCTGCATTAATTTAGACTCGGTGTCCACACAAACCTAGGCATACCTAGAGAACTCACTCATGGAGAAGGGGGCCAGTGTAATCTGTCAGCCCTTCACTGGTTGGGAACTCTAGTGTATGGCCCCAGACTCCGCTGGCAGTTGCCTCGGGTATTACTTAGAATACACAGGACATGCTGTTAACTGCATTAACCAAGTCACCATATTTCAAAGACAATCCAGCATCCTTGGCACTGCGCCCTCCCAACCAGGAGCTGCAGCGGGTGTTCTCTCTATGCACCCAATCAGCCGTATCTACTGAAGGGTCAGCTGCTAGCACTCACAACTAGGCCAGGGCATCAGCGTCCTGACTGCTGAGGGGTGTCAGTGCCTGTGAGCCACTGTGTGAAAGACCATGAGGACAGCTTCAGGCTTCAGCAGGGGAGCCCAGATGTTTTACCACATATCCTGATCCCAGGAGGGCTTGTTCATGATCATCCGCCTTCCAGCTTCTCACTGTCCAAGACCAGGGTCCATCCCTTTAGAACAGCCTAAAGTCTATGGCCCAGACTCTTGTGTGATCACCAGTCAAAGCTGCTTGAGTTCAGCTCACTTTCCAGAGCTGGAACCAATATACTAGGGATTCTCTCTTTCTGTTTCTAGCTCAAGATGGAATCACAGAAACATCTAACTCAAATGGTAGCCCTATTTGGGAAAGGCCCAGCACTTTCATATGTTTCACCAGTACTGCCTTCCCAAAGGCGGCTTCCTGCCCTGATCCCTGGTCCCACATGTGCCCATCTTACCCATGTAGCATTAAAAGAAGAAGGCACTTTGCCAGACAGGAAGTGGAAGTCCTAGAAAACCCCAAATTCCCCAAAAGGCTTGCTCCTCTTTCAGGTTCTTAAGGGCTAGATAGGCTGGCACCTTATCAATCCCAGCTTCTGAGACAACACTTGTCATACCCAACCCAATGACTCCCAAAAACTGTGTGGGAATTTTCTGTGAGTTCAGGACACATCCTCTCCATGGAAGATGTTCAGAAACATCTGCAGAGTGCCCTGCAACAGAGTTAAGTCTTCACACGTCAGAACTATAAGATCAATACAATGGGCCCGTTTCACTGATGTAGGGAGGGAAGGAGAAAAGAGATAGCTCTCAGGGTACCATCCCATGCCACAACATGGAACTGCATGGGCAGCCTTGGGGAAGCACCTGAAAGGCCCATTACTGCCCCTCCCTTGTGAAGACAAACTGATCTTGTGACTCAGAGGCCAGGAGTATATTGGAAAAAAGCACTGACTAAGTGTAGTACAGCATGGTACACTCCTAGGACCAGGAACAAAGGATCTACGGTGATGGCAGTTTGGGGCACAGCCACTGTGGTTAATGACAGCTTCTTGGTAGATGGATAACTGTATCCACCATGAGCCACCTGTCTTTTTCACTGGCCGTACGAGGCTGCTGAAAGCACTGTGTGCTGGGTGTACAACAACCACTCAGCGCAATTCTTGGATAGCTTCTCCTCTTTCCTTATGCCCGACTCCCAATTTATACTGTTTGACAGGTACCACTCTTCCCAGGAGTGGTAGATTTACTGGTTCCCAGCTGGAACATCCCCTCAGCACTGGTTTGATTACTCTGACCTGGAGGCAGAATTTGCCACCAGAGGTTGGCAGATTTTGACCTTGTAGAATATCAATGCTCAATATGTCCTCTGGTTTGGAGAAATGAAAAATTTCATATTCTCACAAAGGAGGACACCCAGTGCACGCACGCCAAGTCCCTTTGGTCATGACTGACTCTTTGTGGCCCCCTGGACTGTAGCCCACCAGGCTCCTCTGTCCATGGGATTCTCCAGGTAAGAATACTGGAGTGGGTTGCCATGTCCTCCTCCAGGGGATCTTCCCGACCCAGAGATCGAACCTGCATCTCTTAAGTCTCCTGCACTGACAGGCCAGTTCTTTACCACTAGTGCCACCTGGGAAACCCAGAACACCCAGTATGTGGCATCAAAGAAATCTCTCCTTACAGTGACTGTGTGCCCTCTGTAACTACAGATGGCACTAAGGGTGCCAGAAAACTCCTGAGAGATACCATGCATTCTCTTCCAGTATCAACCAAAGCTGTTAGCTTTCACTTATTTCTGGGGGACCAGTGACTAGTGAGCTCAACATGAGGCCTCCAGTTGCCCTCAATCCTCATCATCAGGAGGGAACACTAGCCTGCATCCTCATCCCAGGGCACGGGAGGCAACACCCAATAGGACCGCACCCCTGAGGCCACTGGTGGAGTAGGCAGGGCGGCAGGTATGGCGGGAGCAGGTGGGGCAGAGCTGAACTGGTGTTCAGATGGTAAGGCCTGTCACGGCCTGAGCAGCACAGCCTTGGGTTGCTGGACTATATTTTCATGGAGGGTCCCACTGGCAATAAGGTCAAACCCCATTTGCTTCCAGGGTACTTTCACCAGACTCTTTCTTCACAGCTGACTGGGATAGCCTCCTGGCTTTTTAAGCTCCCACTGTGTCCTGGGTCTTTCCCATACTTGTCAGCTTCCCCCAGATCAGCAGCAGATTGCCCAACATCATAAATGCCTTGTCCCACTCCTGGGCTCACCATGGATATCAGGGTCCTAGGGCAGGTACTGGGGGCGTAATGGAGTATCCTGGCCTCATCCTACCATGAATGAGGCCCAGTCAGGGCCTTCAGAGACAGCAGATGGCCTGTTTCATTCCCAGTTCCCTAAGGATCTGTCGTACCTTCTCTACAGATTTCCAGGGTCCCATGTGCTCACGAAGATCCCCCTTTGAGGCAAGTGTCCTTGCAAGCTAGAATAATTCAATCTATGAGGGAACGAGTACCTTGAACCCCAACACCCCACTCCAGCCCCGCTCTGCAGGCACAGCCAAGGGCAGGGGACGTGGTCATGCTGTTCATTTCCTCTGCCTCCCCCACTCATCAGAGAAACGCCACCACCCACCTCCCACCCCAACCCGATGCCACAGCCACAGGAAACCTGGCCTGGACACTTCCTTGGCCTCTTATTGGAATCTGGCAGCTGCGTCGATGACCTCAGCAGAATACGTATTCCCTCACCGTCAATGCTTCCCGAGCCCAGGACGGTCCCGCCGCTGGGGCTGCCGCTGTGCTGCTGCTCTCCTTTGCATCAGGGAGCAGACAGCACGGAGCGCCTTGTCCTTCTCACTTCAATCACCACAACATCCTCCTCTTTGTTCCCCTCACCTTCCCAGGGCTCCCACCTCTTAACCATCCCAAGCACTGAGACCTTAATCCAAGGCAGTCTGCACCCTCCTGGCTTTGCAAAACGGCACGCTCAGGTCTCTGACTTCTTACCCTGCTCGCCCACTTTGTCCGGCAGCCCCGCAGCCAGCAGAGTAGTGCACAGCTCCAAGCCCTTCTCTCATCTCAGATTGTCTTCTGATTCTCTAACTTGAGCTTAAACCTCTAGAAGGGTATCAGGGTCCAGCCCAACCGCCCTCAGCAGAGGCCGGCCCACAGAGCACTCCGTCTCCTTCCCTTCCCTGCTATAGTGTGCTGGGTACAGCTCCTCAAACAAGGACCTTAGAGCAGGCAGTGTCTTGGGTGTCACTCCCGTATTCACACAATGGTCTGCAGCATCTCACATGCAGCCAACCCGCCCTTTAGAGAGGTGGATGGCCAACTCGGGATATCCCCCAGGGATGCCTCGGTCCCAAGACCCAGTTCTTTGGTCTCCTGTCCAGCTCACCAACTGTCAGTTTGCAATCTCTGGGCACAGAGGGTAAAGAGAGACTGAAAAAAGAGGCAGCCTGCTTCAGGTTGGTAGGTGGTACGTTTAATAAGCAAGGAAACTTTATCTTTCTGGCTTACTTCACTCTGTATGATGGGCTCCAGTTTCATCCATCTCATTAGAACTGATTCAAATGAATTCTTTTTAATGGCTGAGTAATACTCCATGGTGTATATGTACCACAGCTTCCTTATCCATTCATCTGCTGATGGGCATCGGGAGAGAGGGAGGTGGGAGGGAGGATCGGGATGGGGAATACATGTAAATCCATGGCTGATTCATGTCAATGTATGACAAAAACCACTACAATGTTGTAAAGTAATTAGCCTCCAACTAATAAAAATAAATGGAAAAAAAAAAAATAAGCAAGGAAACTATTTACCTGGCCTGCCTTGGGTGGTCACAGGATGAGTAAATCTCCTCGCTCACTTTAAAGTTTACACAGAGGCTGTAACTGGGTTTAGTCCCACATATCACCCAGACAGTCTCAACAACACACTTCCCTCCCCAAGTTGCACCCTTGAAAGTGGCTCCCACTGCGGGGGCAGTCGCAGAGAGTGTATATTCCAAGGACAGGCTCAGGGTGAGGAGCCTGCCATGCCTGGATCCAGCTCACAGGTCAGCCAGCAGTCAGGTCCTCTCAGTGATCTCCCCCAACAGCATCCATATTTGTATCTGCTAAACCTGGCAGCTAAATGTCAACACCTCCAGTAACCTTAGATGCAATAACATGCTGAAGTGGGCAGAGCCACTGTCAACGGGAGTCTCATGACTAAAACCTAGGGCACCTCCTCCTTTAGGCTTTCTGTGATGAGAGATCAAGGTCTACTGTGTTAAGCCATTAAGATTTGTGAGCTAAACTGGGGCTCTGTGACTACCTAGAGGGGTGGGATGGGGAGGGAGGTGGGAAGGAGCTTCAGGAGGGAGGGGACACATGTATGCCTATGGCTGATTCGTGTGGATGTATGGAAGTAACCAACAAAATTCTGTAAAGCAATTATTCTTCAATTTAGTGCTCCGGCCTGGTGCACTGGGAAGACCCAGAGGAATCGGGTGGAGAGGGAGGTGGGAGGGGGGATCGGGATTGGGAATACATGTAAATCCATGGCTGATTCATATCAATGTATGACAAAACCCACTGGAAAAAAATAATAATAAAAAAAAAATAAAATAAACTTTAAAAAATAGATTTGTGAGCTAATACAATACAAACAATAGTAACATGACTCATTCTAATATAAGTGCCGAGAATTTACCATCCAGGCCCTACAGGAAGGCAACACAGAGAATGGAAATTGCCTGGGTCTGGAGTCACACCAATATGTCCTGGGTTCAAATTTCTGCTGTATCAGTCCTAACTTTGTTGCTTTAGTAGCCTCAGTTTCTTCATCTAGATAATGGTAAAGTCAACGCCTTCTTGAGAAAATATTTGAAAAATTAAGCAGGACAAAACATGCAAAACAAAAACCCCAAAATGATATCTGGAACAAAATATATCAATTAATGATTTTATTATCTAAAATATAGGATAATTTTATATTTTGAATATTGAGCTGCAAAATGATTAATTTTATGCCTTTTAAATTAAGCTTTATTTTATTATTTATCATTATTAAAGTAATGTTCAAAATTCTCCAAGCCAGGCTTCAGCAATACGTGAACCGTGAACTTCCCGATGTTCAAGCTGGTTTTAGAAAAGGCAGAGGAACCAGAGATCAAATTGCCAACATGCGCTGGATCATCGAAAAAGCAAGAGAGTTCCAGAGAAACATCTATTTCTGCTTTATTGACTATGCCAAAGCCTTTGACTGTGTGGGTCACAATAAACTGTGGAAAATTCTGAAAGAGATGGGAATACCAGACCACCTGACCTGCCTCTTGAGAAACCTGTATGCAGGTCAGGAAGCAACAGTTAGAACTGGACATGGAACAACACACTGGTTCCAAATAGGAAAAGGAGTATGTCAAGGCTGTATATTGTCACCCTGCTTATTTAATTTAAATGCAGAGTACATCATGAGAAACGCTGAGCTGAAGGAAGCACATGCTGGAATCAAGATTGCCGGGAGAAATATCAATAACCTCAGACAGCAGATGACACCACCCTTATGGCAGAAAGTGAAGAAGAACTAAAGAGCCTCTTGATGAAAGTGAAAGAGGAGAGTGAAAAAGTTGGCTTAAAGCTCAACATTCAGAAAACTAAGATCATGCCATCTGGTCCCATCACTTCATGGCAAATAGATGAGGAAACAGTGGAAACAGTGGCTGACTTTATTTTTCTGGGCTCCAAAATCACTGCAGATGGTGATTGCAGCCATGAAATTAAAAGACACTTGCTCCTTGAAAGGAAAGTTATGACCAACCTAGACAGCATATTAAAAAGCAGAGACATTACTTTGCCAACAAAGGTCCATCTAGTCAAGGCTACGGTTTTTCCAGTGGTCATGTATGGATGTGAGAGTTGGACTATAAAGAAAGCTGAGCACCGGAAAATTGATGCTTTTGAACTGTGGTGTTGGAGAAGACTCTTGAGAGTCCCTTGGACTGCAAGGAGATCCTACCAGTCCATCTTAAAGGAGATCAGTCCTGGGTGTTCATTGGTAGGACTGATTTTGAAGCTGAAACTCCAATACTTTGGCCACCTGATGCAAAGAGCTGACTCATTTGAAAAGATCCTGATGCTGGGAAAGATTGAGGGCAGGAGGATAAGGGGACAACAGAGGATGAGATGGTTGGATGGCATCCCCGATTCAATGGACATGGGTCTGGGCGGACTCCGGGAGTTGGTGATGGACAGGGAGGCCTGGTGTGCTGCGGTTCATGGAGTCACAGAGAGTTGGACACGACTGAGTGACTGAACTGAACTGAACTGAAATCCTTAAGACTCAGTCTTATAATTAGCTACCTTTTTATCTCACTGTCTTGGAGCTCAGTCATTGGCTTTACTGATTTTTCAGCTAAGATCAGTCTTTTCTCTTAGTTTTCCAATTGGACTCTCACCACAAAATGGACTGGTTTCTTCACCATCCTCAACACAAAGCCCAATAGACACTGTGGGCAAAGTCTGAAATCTGACTTTCCTCCTTACTGCTGAGCACATCTCAAATTGATCAGCTCACCAGGCAGAATTTGAAAGCCACTTTCATTAGAAATCAGATAACCATCAAATCACCCTATTTCTACTAAAAGCCAGCACCCTTGCCATCCTTGCCAAATCCCAAGACTAAGGCACATGCCCCAGACAATTTAGAACCTGGGTGCCCAGAAAGCATAAAACATCGGCCTGGTTTCTGACTTGCTGTATAACAGAAAAATTGAAGACTAATTTGAAATCCGTTTTTTTTAATGGTTATTTGTTGATAAGCCATTTTAATCAATCCTCTAAGTCTTGAAGGTGATCAAAATTATGTTTCAGAAGTAGCTCTGTTCTCATAAATCTCTTCTCAAAGAAAAAAACTAAAAATTAAAGTGAATCCCTGATTTCTTACTGCTCTGGAATTAATAATTTTCTGCCACTTTCTAAATTTAGTTACAAACTATAAAAGCCAATAGTGTAATATAGCACAGGGAACATAGCCAAGACTTTATAATAACTTTAAATGGAGTATAATCTATAAAAATTTTGAATCACTATGTTGTACACCTGAAACTAATATAAAACTGTAAATCAGCTATATCTCAATTAAAAAAAAAAAAAAACAGTTTAGGAAAGGGGCTTAACCTGGAATGCATGAACCTTCTGAAGCTTTAAAACAGCATTTTGAGAGCCTCCAAGAATGATCCAAATCCACATGGGTATCAGTAGTAGGGATACAAAGAGCACACCCACAGTCCTATTTTCCACCCTGCTGAGCGCAGCCAGCTGCAAGAGTGCACATGGCCACCACACAGTTATAGAGTCCTTTTATTTTTAATAGTCACCTGCTTAATGTACACCCATTATGGACTATTGGTTAAACTCAGCAAGTTTAAGAAACCAACATTAGCAACCAATTTAGCATAAAAGTGATAGTAATTCTCACATTTCACCTCAAAATGATATTTTACAGAATTCTAAATCACATCCTCTGATAAAGATTTTTATATAGTAAAAGATGCTCAAGATGCTTTCAATACTTAAAAAAATAAGATTAAGAAGACAAAACAGAGCTTCCCAGGTGGAGCTAGTGGTAAAGAACTCACCAGCCAATGCAAGAGACCTAAGAGATGCGGGTTCCACCCCTGTGACAGGAAGATCCCCTGGAGTAGGAAGTGGCAACCCACTCTGGTATTCTTACTTGGGAAAGCCCATGGACAGAGAAGCCTGGACAGCTACAGTCCATGGGGTCACAGAGTTGGACACAACTGAAGCAACCAAATACTCACGACTTAGGATGCAAGAAGATGAAACAGAGGGACAGTTACATTGAACGTGGTATTTTAACTCATTGGAAATAAAGGTTATCCACACCTACAAAGCAGTACAGAAAAGTATTTACAAAAGAGAAGGCAGAAATTTTTTTGTTTCTCATCAGAGGGGAAACAGAACACACAAAAGAGATACCAAATAAAGCAAATGTTTTTTATTTCAAGCACAAAATGCAAGAACTCCACACATCTGGTTTTTTAAAACATGCACATATTTTCTTCTATTTTAGATACCTCCAAACAATGTGATGGGGAATTATGTCTGCAGCCTGCTCTGGGAAGGGTCAAGGGAAAAAATTTCTTTGTCCCATTCTTATAACTCTTCTGAAGGCTTTTAACTCATTCAAAATGTTAGAAATTAAGTTAACCTTAAAATCTATTTTATCCTAAAATCGAACACAAAATAATGTCATTTTCAATTTATTATTTGTTGAAAAGCCTCATTCTAATGTATCAATTTAAAATAGTTCATGTTTCTTGCTAAATACATCTAAATATTTTAGACCATTACATTTATGTGTATTACATTTAGAGTACGTTAAAGACTGCAATTTTTAATATTCTTATCTAAAATAAGATCTCTTTAACTCACATTAGTACTTCATCCTATAATTTTCAAAAATGGTGGATTGAAATGATAAGATTATATTTTACCATGAAAAGAGCTGGAGTATCAAATAGGTTTGTTCCTATCCAAGCCCTGTCGTGTTCGTTATGGATCAACTACAGAATGGGGAAAATGAAGCTTTCAGTGTCTCAGCTCCAGCACAGATATGCCATCTCTCACAGCAGAGTACAGAAGGGGAGATTTGGAGCCAAGAGACCATGGCTTCACAACTGGAAGCCATAATTGGGAGTTTCCCAACGGATGCAACTGTTCAGTTTTCTCCAGTGAGTGAGATCAGAAGGCAGATGGTTACATTGGTCTAGAGTTGCAAATTTGATAAGCGGGTGCCATAGAAAACAGTCGGGAAGAGAGCTGAAAGTTTCAGTGAGAGAATAATTTAAATTATTCACTGGATAAGGCAGGTCCTAGATAGACTTTTTTTTTTAATAAAGAGAAACAAGGTGGTGGAATGATAGACCAAAGGAAAAACTGGAAGTATTTTAACAGAAATATTGGGAATGTGGTATTTAAGGAAGCAGGAAATTTTGTGGTTCTGTTTGCAAAAGGGAATTCTGTTTGTTAAGTCTTTTTTTCTTTAATGGAAGGAGAGAAAGGTTATAAGAGACCTTGTGAGTAACATACCAAGGTGGTGTGGAGGTAAAGATCATGATATAAAAAATGGCAAAAAAAAAAAGTTGTAAATTAGGGAGTTGGAGGGATTGTCCAGATGGATAGTTTAAACACCCAGATTGACAGGTGCATGCATGCTCAATTGCTTCAATCATGTCCAACTCTTTGCAACCCTATGGACTACAGCCCACCAGGCTCCTCTGTCTATGGAATTCTTCAGGCAAGAATACTGGAGTGGGTTGCCACGCCCTCCTCCAGGGGAATCTTCCTGATCCAGGGATCAAACTCACATCTCATTATGTTTCCTGCACTGGCAGGCAGATTCTTTTTATCACTAGCGCCACCAGATTGAAAGGAGTTCAAGGTAAGGAGAAATATTGTAATCCAGATGCCAGAGTACGTAACAGATGCCAGAGAACATTGTTAAAAAGATAAATTATGATCGCTTCTCGGCCTTTTGGCTAAGATCAAGTGTAGTATCTGTTCTTATCAGTTTAATATCTGATACGTCCTCTATCCGAGGACAATATATTAAATGGATTTTTGGAGCTGGGAGTTGGAATAGGAGCTTGCTCCGTCCACTCCACGCATCGACCTGGTATTGCAGTACCTCCAGGAACGGTGCACCCCCCTCGGGGGAAACTAATACAAAAAAAAAAAGATAAATTATGGAGTCTAAATAGCAAGGCTTCAGGTCCAAGTTCCTCCATTTACATTATATACTCCCTAGGTCTCCTTTTCCTTATGTGCAAAAACACCACCAGTAAATTTCACAGATTTTTTTGTGAGAACTAAGGATTATTTAAAGAAACTTATTAACAGTGTCTGAATAAAAAAACCTGGTCGTCTATGCTCTTTCATTTCTGCTTGAGCTCATTTCTTCTTGTATTACCTTGACCAAGGCACGCAGTAGGAGCTTGTACCGAACGAATCTTTGTTTTCCAGCCTCCAGTAATTCTCACTGACCACCAATCAGTCTTAAGCCAATGTCGCATATTTTAGATGTTTCCATGGCAGCATTATATTTCTGGGTGTAAAATCTATTATGATTAGGATATTTAATGCTACTGCTAGCATTAAAAGTTCAGAATGTAGGTCAAAGTGCTGGAAGAAAGGGCAGCCCTGGAAAGTTGAGCCAGGAGGGAAGAAATGAAGAGCAAACAGGAAGGAAAAGTAGAGAGGTGACACAGTGGGCTTACATCTGGGCAGGGACCAAGATGTCAAGAATGTAATTATCTAGCCTCGAGTTGCTGTTGGATTCTGGGACACGCTAACTCCTTGGGTGCTGAACCTGGGTAGGGCTCTAGGTGTGGTTTGGCTGATGGCTAAGATGCTTCATTTATCAGAATTCTGGTTTCATTCCCTCTCTAGGCCCTTCAACTTTGAATTTTTGAGGTCAGGCCTGCTACAGTGCCTCTAATCCCTATCCAAGTTTTGATGCCCAAGCCCTTTTGACAAGTGTACAGTATGCACAAAAAAAGAGGGTACAACTGACTTCTATCAGATAAAACCTGCAGTTTAATTTTATCATAAATAAATTTACTGCTTGAATAGAAACTGAAAATCTGTTCCAGGATGATGCCTTTTCTCCAAAGAGTCCTAATTCTACCCATAAAATATAAAAATTGATTCCTTAAATTTTCAAAGCCAGCAAGTATTGTCATCACTATCATGTAATCACCATCACACCACCACCTCCATCCACTGCTTTCATAGCCATCATCCTCATCATTCTCTTTCTTCTCCTCCCTCTCACTACTGAGTATTTTTGAGTGTTTACTGTTGTAGGACATCATGCTAGGTGGCATCTTTGCCTCAGTATACAAGTGCAGTCTTTAGGTCATCTAGGACACAGTAATGAGGAATGCTTTAAAGCCATAAGTACTCAGGTAGTACAAGCAGTAATCCCCCTTATCCCACACAGTGGGTGCTACTGGGTCAGACAACGTTTCTTCCACATGCATTAGTTTCATTGTGTGTTTATGAAATTGAGCTCTCCCAATGTCCCCAACACTGTCACAAAAAAAGGAAAGAAGGAAGAGAGGGAGGGAGGTGGGGAGGAAGCAAATTCTAATATACCTGTGTCTATGAAAAGAAATGATTACATTCAGATAAAAAAAAATTGGTTGTTTCACAAATTATGCATAAAAATATCAACAATTTATCAGAACCACAAATTCCTCAGAACCCCTGAGTATATTACCTCTCTAAGGATTAAGCTTTAAATACACACTGACACACACACCACAGCTTGTGTGCCCCCTGTCAAAAGCATGTTTAAAGCCATTTACATTATCACTGTGAATGTAGTTTTCTTTACATTGAACCTAAATAACCAGAACCCACCTCTTTGTAACTTCTGTCCCATTTGTCCTGCTTCTACCCAAGACGGGGCAAGTCTCATCTGTTATGATGACTAAGTCTGTTACTATAATTTCTGTAAATCTTCTCTACAAGCTGAACACTCCAGGTTCCTTCTACTCCTTCTTGACTGACAGGACTTCCATTTTCCTGGCATCTTTTCTCTGAGGTATTCCCTCTGTCCACACCACTCCTAAACGGAGTACCTATGCAGAGTGGACTGATGCTCTCAAAACCAGATTTGTAGTGACAGTAGAACCATCTGAAGATGGCACCATTTTTATCTCATTTGAAATTTTTAGCTGAAAACTCAATTTTGAATTTGCTATGAAAACACATCCCACCCGCACAAACTTCTGTGCCTGCTGAGTCTGCCAGTGGCTATTTCTCAGCATTCAACTACCTCATGCTGTTGAAAGATGTGCCGCCATGTATTCAGAGGGATGGAGTTAGATTCTGGAGTCCACAATTACACTCTGCAAATAAAGTATTGTTGTGGCTGTTAAAACTTTTACAAGGGAAATGCTCTCCAGCTGCTCTCCTTTCCCTGAATTAATTAGCTGAGCAAGAGATGATTAATGTCAGCAGCTCATTCTATAAGGTATGCAGGATTAGTCCCTATGGTGCTGTTACATTTCGTATCTTAGGTCAGGATTTGTTTGGGGCTGATACAAGACTTAGAAAATAAAGCAGATATATGGCATGATTTTTTAAGATGGTAAGAGTCAAACAGAAAAAATTTTGTTTATAACAAATTAAGAGGCAACAATAAACAAACCAACAAGATGACAACATCAAACCAATGTATCAACACATCATTTTAAATATGTAACTAATAAAACAGCTAATGTTTGTTTACTGCTTTTTAATTGTCAGAGACAGTTCTAAATGCATTATATGTACTATCTCATTTAGTCCTCAGAATAACCCTGTAAAATGGGCATTTTTAGCTGAATTTACAGATGAGCAAATGGAAGCCCCCTGGGGTGCTCTGTGTCACAAAACTAGTGAGTATCAGAACCAAGATTTGAAACCAAGCTACGCTGCATCCATACCATCTCCCAGTTCCTGTTAGCTCCAGTCAAAGGCACTCTGAAAAATCCAGTGATAGTAAGGACATGAAGTATGAGGAGGCTTCAAAGACTGCTGGCAAGAGTGTCAACTGGTACAACCTTTCCAAGAGTATTTTGACATTCTCTGTCAAAAACCTTACAATTTACCCAACAGAAACTGAACATATACTGACATACATATGTTCAGCAAGGTCAATGGAAGCATGTAAAATAATGTACATGTACTGTATAATCATTATATAATTATTAAGAACTATGTCTATAGAATAAAAGTTATACATACAATTTACTGAAATGCACATATAAAACAGAATATGAAGTATGTTGCTTATAAAGATGGACATATATACACATATTTTTTCCAGTTTCATTGAAAAATAATTGACATACATCAATGCATGAATTTAAGGCATACAGCATGATAATTTGATTTGCATATATTATTAAATGATTACCACTATAGGTTCAGCTAACATCCATCTTCTGATATACATATAATTTTTTAATAAAGAAGAAAGGAAAGGAATTCTCTCCTTGTGATAAGAATGCTTAGGATTTATTCTCTTAACAAGTTTTATACATTCATAAAGCAGTGTTATTCTCAGAAGTGAAACTTCTGTTATCATATGGTAGTTCTATTTTTAATTTTTTGAGACACTTTCATGCTATTTTCTATAGTGGCTGTGACAATTTACAGTCCAACTAACAGTGCACAAGGATTCCATTTCTCAACATCCATCCAGTATTTGTCATCTCTTATCCTTTTGGTGATGGCAATTCTAACAGACATGAGGTGATATTTCATTGTGGTTTTAATTTGCATTACCCTAATGACTAGTCATATTGAGCATTTTTCATGTACCTGTTGGCTTTTCACATATCTTTTTTCGATCTTTTATTTGGGTCCTTTGCCCAGTTTTAATTGGGTTATTTGAGTTTTTGCTATTGAATTGTATGAGTTCTTTATGTTTTGGATGTTAACCCCTTATCAGATATATGGGGTTATATATATCAGATATATATCCCCTTATCAAAATATGAAAATATTTTTCTCATTCTGTAGGTTATCTTTTTATCTGGTCATGGTTTCTTTCGCTATGTACAACTTTTTAGCTTGATATAGGCTCACTCGTTTATTTTTCATTTGTTGCTTATACTTTAAGTGTCATATAAAAAAATCATTACCAAGACCCATGTCAAGGAACTTTGTTCCAGTGTTTTCTTCCAAGAGTTTCATGGTTTCAGGTCTAACATTTAAGTCTTAAGTCATTTTGTATTAATTTTTATGAGTAGTATAAGATATGGGTCTGGTTTCATTCCTTTACACATAAACAGCCAATTATCCCAGTATTATTTATTGAAAAGACTAACTTTTCTCCACAGAGTATTCTTGGCTCTCTTGTCAAATGCTATAGTTGACCATGTATGTTTGGGCTCTTGATCCTGCCCCATTGGTCTATTTGTCTATTTTTAAGCCAGTGCGTCGAATTGTAGTGCTGGAAAAGAGTCTTGGGAGCCCTCTGGGCAGCAAGGAGATCAAACCAGTCAATCCTAAAGGAGATGAACCCTAATTATTCACTGGAAGGACTGGTGCTGAAGCTGAAGTTCCCATACTTTGGCCACCTGATGCAAAGAGCCAGCTCACTGGAAAAGACCCTGATGCTGGGAAAGATTGAGGACAAGAAGAAAAGGGGACCACAGAGGATGAGATGGTTGGATGGCATCACTGACTCAATGGACATGAGTTTGAGCAAGCTCCAGGGGATAGTGAAGGGCAGGGAAGCCTGGTGTGCTGCAGTTCATGGCGTCACAAAGACTTGGTAACAGAACAACAACAAATGCCAGTGCCATATTATTTTGATGACTATAGTTTTATAGTAGAGTTTGAAATCTAAATGTGAAATCTCCTGCTTTGTTCTTTCTCGGGATTTCTTTGACTATTTTAAGAGAGTTTTCTCTACTTTTATAACAAATGCCATTGGGATCTTCACAGGGATTGCACTGAGTCTATAGAAATGGTTTTGGTAGTATTGACATTTTAACATATTATTTCTTTCAACCCATAAACATGGCACTTTTCTATTTATTTGTGTCTCCTTTGATGTCTTTCATCAATGTCTTACAGTTTTCAGCATAGAGGTTTTCATCTCCTTAAACTTATTCCTAAGTATTTTATTATTTATGATGCTATTATAAATGAATCACTTTCTTTGCTTCTCAGAAATGTCATTGTTAGTATATAGTAATGCTACTGATTTTTATATGTTAATTTTGTATCCTACAACTTAACTGAGTTCATTGATTAGAGCTAACACTTCCTTGGTTGAGTCTTTATAGTTTTCTGTATATAAAATCATATCATCTGCAAATAAAGACAGTTTTACTTTTTCTTTTCCAATTCTGATATCTTTTATTTCTTTTTCTTGTCCAGTTGCTCTATCTAGGACTTCCAGTACTGTGTTGATAAGAGTGGTGAGTGGATACCCGTATCTGTTCCTCAGAGAAAAAGCCATCAACCTTTTACCATTGAGTATGATACACATTCATTTTTAAAAACTCAAGTACATACAGACTAAAATGATATCAAAATATATCTCTGTATGGTTATATTAACCATTGTTTTTTCATTATTATCGTCCACATTTTTACTATTATATATTAAACATGTATTTTATTACAGAAATAAAATTTTTAATTCCTATCTTTAATGATAGTTAAAAATAGTAACTGATGAGATGTATACTATCTCTTAAATAATAAAGATGACTCCAAAACAGTCAGGATAATATGATCTCACCTCTGTAATAATCTATATAGTTTATATTAATATTATATTATATTCTAAGAATGCATAATAAATTCATCATTATCTCTGAGTGGTAGGATTAAGGATGAATTTTACGTTTCCTCATTTTACTTATCTATACTTTAATTGTATGCTGCTTTTATAATTAAAATGTGTTACTTTAAAGGAATCTATTATTAATGATGGGCTTCCTAGAAGGCTCAGTGTTAAAGAATCCACCAATGCAGGAGATGTAAGTTTGAACCCTGGATTGGAATGTCCCCATGGGGAAGAAAAGGGTAACCCACTCCAGTATTCTTGCCTGGGAAATCCCATAAACAGAGGAGCCTGGTGGGATACAGTCCATGGGGTTGCAACGAGTCAGTCATGACTTACCAACTGAGCATGGCACACACATTATTAATGATAATGCCAACAAAGATCCAAACAGTCAAGGATATGGTCTTTCCAGTGGTCATGTACAGCTGTGAGAGATGGACCACAAAGAAGGCAGAGTGCTGAAGAATTGATGCCTTTCAAACTGTGGTTCTGGAGAAGACTCTTGAGAGTCCCTTGGACAGTAAGGAGATCAAATAGTCAACCCTAAAGAAAATCAACCCTGAATACTCACTGGAAAGACTGATGCTGAAGCTGAAGCGCCAATATTATGGTCACTTGATGTGAACAGTCAACTCGTTGGCAAAGATCCTGATACTGGGAAAGACTGAGGGCAGAAGAAGAGGGCGTCAGAGGACGAGATGGCCAATGGCATCACCGATGCAATGGACATGAACTTGGACAAACTCCAGGAAATGGTAAGGGACAGGGAGGCCTGCGGTGCTGCTGTCCATGAGGTCGCTAAGAGTCAGACATGGATGGATGACTGAATAACAACATCAATGAGCTGTATGAAAAATAGACTTAAAAATCACATAATCATGGCACAAAAAAGTGCTAGTATACAAAATGGGTTAAACAAAAATAAATTGTTAATTCTCTTCCAGCATGAAGTGACTTGCTCCCTATGATGCCCTGGTAAGAACATTAAAATTATAGCACTAATACAACTTGAAAAGATGAGGATTTCAGCAAGCAACCCTGAAACGTCTGTAAAATAGAACACAGGGCTTCCCTCAGTGGTAAAGAAACCACGTGTGCCTCAACTATTGCACCAGTGCTCTAGGGCCCAGGGAGTGCAGCTACTGAGCCCACATACTACAGCTATGTAAGCCCATCTGCAGCAAGAGAAGCCGCTGCGGTGAGAAGCCCGACTAGAGCGGTGCCCCTGGTCCCCAAAACTAAAGAAAAGCCCATGCAGCAACAAAGGCCCAGCACAGCCAAAAATAAATTTTTTTAATTAAAAAAAAACAAAACAGAACACATAGAAAAGCCTCAATTTGTCTCTAGGAGTTTTTTAAACTAACAAATGGGAAACATTATAGCTTTGTTATCATGTGAAAGAGATTCATCCAATAATAGTTGTAGTATTTACCAAATGCAACTATCTTGAAATTTCCCTACAACATAAAAATTAACTTTTCAATCAAATATATGAAAATTGCATATTGTACGTTTGTGAAATAGTAATTCCCTGTTGTGCATGCAAGAAACCTGTCAAAATAGGGAGGCATAACATGTTAAAATACAGATTCTAATTGAATTCCAGTATAGTTCATTATGTTCTTTCCAATAACTCTACACTAAATTGATGAACAGAAGGCAGGAATAAGAAAAATAGCTAAGTGCAAGCTGAACAAAGCCTACACATGGGAAACAATTTGCTGTCAAAGAACAAAAAAGATACATATTATTTAATGTTAAATAACAAACAAGGGACACCAATTTTTTTTAAAAAAAAACTATAGTTTTGACAAACTCAGGGCAATTACTCTGTAGAAGAGAAAATCATGGAAGATAATGAAAATATTTCACAATAATAATTAGAAATTCAGAGTTACTTGAGTCTCACTTTAGTCCCAAAAAGCAGTAATCTGCCTACCTTAAGAATGAGATAAAACAGCAAACAATGAAAGCAATGAAAAATGCAGAGTGGAAAAAAAATTCTGAGAAATGCCGACCAAAAACCATGATGGACTCCTAATTTTCTCCAGGCTAGAAGGTGTAATCAATACTCTTTCCAACCATTTGATTAAATGATTAAAGAGTTAAAGATGCCCAGATGCTAAAAGCTTCACTTGCCTAAGATTAATGTGCATCCTTGCCAGAAAATAGACCATTTCCAAAAATAATGAGTAAGTGGAACCAAGAGAGGCTGAGCTGGGCAAAGTTTTGTGTTTCAAAAGCAAAGAAGAGAAATACTTTAGGAAAAGCCACTGTAATATGTGGTTTCAAGGCAGAAGCCATCATTTCCCCCAGAAGAAGCACTGCTGTGGCATAATTCTAAGGGCACAAGTCCCATAGAACACAAAGTGCCTCTGGAGCAAAACAGTGACCTGGTACTGGGGCAATGCAAAGAAAAAGCTGATTAACAGATCCACTGACACGCAATAAATGCGTAAAAAGAGAACATTTTAACGTCATTAACTACAAAGGACTAGACTTTCTACTGACCAAGCTAAATATCTCAATTAAAGAAGCAATGCTTAAATACACAAGAAAGATTCTTTTTGTGTGAAAAGTGAAAAGGGTTCTTTTTTCATATAATTTTTAAACCGACTCCCTGTTCCATTAGCTAGCTTCACCACAGAAACACAACGACATTAAGAGGTAACCACAGTTCAACTGACTCAAATTCATTCCTTTTTGTGGGGAACCTACAGCCTGTTACACAGCGTGAAGTCAGTCAGGATGTGAAAAGCAAATGTCACATGTTAACACACATATATATATGGAATCTTTAAAAAATGGTACTGATGAACCTATTTGCAGGGCCACAATAGAGAGAGAGACGTAGAGAATGGACTCGTGGACGCAGCAGGGGAAGGGGAGGGTGGGCAAACAGAGAGTAGCACTGAAATACGTGCACTGCCACGTGAAGAACAGCGAGCCAGTGGGAGGCTGCCGTACTCACAGGGGGCTCAGCCTGGTGCTCCGTGACAATCCAGAGGGGTGGGAAGGAGGTTCAAGGGGGAGGGGAGGGACGAATACTTGTGGCTGATTCACACTGTTGTATACTAGAAACCAACAACAACAGTATAAAGCAATTATCTTCCAATTTAAAATAAATTTAAAAAATTAATAGGAGGCAACCACAGAGTCAGTACAGGCAGAAGGTTAGCTCTATACTTGGTTACTCAGCCAGGATGAAGGCTCAAGGACACCAAGTCCCAGCAAAATTTATTTTCAATATGCCCACCATGAGAGTCACTCTTTGGAATTAAATCATTACACCTTTTTAAATGTCCCTAACTAAATGTAACTAGAAAACACCTGAAGAATTTGTTAAGATTGCATTCAGCGGCAAATACCAAAAGCCTACATCACTCAAGAGGGATTCAGTTATTTCCAGCCACAAGTTTTAAAGGAATCTCTACTGAGCTGGTATATTGCCAAGGACCCAGATCCTTCTATATTTTTGCTCTGCCTTTCTTGGTGTATGACTTTCTCCCTGAAGGTTATAGAATGGCTGCTCCAAGTTCTATCTGCTGTTAAAAGCTGAAAAATAACAATAAGATGTAGACTGGTAACTCTAGAAACCAGACTGTCTTTTAAAAGTCCTCATCCCATTCTTCCCAGACAAGAGTGAGACTAATTTCTGACGTGTATGATTACTGCCTATATTAGTTTCAGTTGTAGACTTAAGAATAAATATTCCCTCTGAGTTAGCAATGAAATTTAAGAGTTCAGTTATCAATGTCTCATCTTTTAAGATTCTCTAATACAGAAATGGGGAAAGACCTCTAGGTAAGTGCCAAATGTCTCAAAAGCAAGGATAAAATACCCATATCTCTTACCAATTAGCAAAGGGTCAACAGGGCAGAACTGAAATACTGACCAACTTTCTAGATAGACAAATAATTACCCCCTCCCTTCTCCAGAGGATCTTCCCAACCCAGGAATTGAACCCAGGTCTCCCGCACTGCAGGTGGATTCTTTACCAGCTCAGCCACCAGGGAAGCCCAACTACAATAAAGCAAGTGCTAACTGTATAATGTTTGTTGTTTAGTCGCTAAGTCATGTCCGACTCTTGTGACACCAGGCTCTTCTATTCATAGGACTTCCCAGGCAAGAACACTGGAATGGGTTGCCATTTCCTTCAGGGGATTTTTCCAAAACAGGGATTCTACCAGCATCTCCTGCACTGCAGGCGGTCTCCTGCATTAGCAGGGAGATTCTTTGCCATCCAAGTCACCAAGGAAGCTAATATACAGTTGGGCTTCCCTGGTGGCTCAATGGTAAAGAATCTGCTAGCAATGCAGGTGACCTTTGTTCGATCCCTGGGTCAGGAAGATCCCTGGAGAAGGGAATGGCTACCCAATCCAGTATTCTTGCCTGGAGAATTCCATGGACTGAGGAGCCTGCATGGGTTGCAAAGAGTCAGATATGACTGCATGACTACACTTTCACTTTAAGTAGTTTATACTTATCACATGAAATCTGAGCAGTACCCTTGCATTTGAGGTACTTCTGTTAGCTCAACGCTAAAGTAGTACCTAAGGATTACGATTAAGTAATTTATCAAAAAGCACACAGCCAGTAGGTAAAAAAGTTGGATTTAAATCTAGAGTAGGACTTCCCTGGTAGTCCGACGCATGGGACCTAGATTTGATCCCTGATCAGAGAATAGGTTGGCTCAGATGGTAAAGAATCTGCCCACAATGTGGGAGACCCAGGTTCAATCCCTGGGTTAGGAAGATTCCCTGGAGAAGGAAATGGCAACCCACTCCAGTATTCTTGTGTGGAGAATTCCATGGACAGGGGAGCCTGGCAGGCTATGGTCTATGGGGTCACAAAGAGTCAGATACGACTGAGCGACTAACACACACACACATACAGAACTAGATCCCGCATGCCACAACTGAGGGGAAAAAAGATCCTGCATGCCAAATGAAAATCAAAGATCCCACATGCCACAACTAAGACCTGAACAAATAAATAAATATTTTTTAAAAACCTAGAGTGAGTCAAGTAGGAGATTGCGGCTCAAAGGTTCATAGTCTCTTTTTCAGATGGACTATGGTAATAGGCCAAAGACTTCTGTTAAACATCTGTTGCTCTCCCATAAACTGAGAATACTTTGACCTGAACTGGATAATGCAGCAATAAATTGCAGATTCAACACAGACTCTTAGGTTACAAAAACCATTAGTCTACATAGCATCATTTTGTGGGCCTAAGGATCTTAAGCCACAAGACTTTAAAAGATTTTTAAAGCAATATTAGTTGCTAAAAGCTTTTGTATAAGCTAGCATATTTTCTCATAGATTAAGCATGAACCAATATAACTCAGCAGCAGCAGCAGCTTAGCTTAGATACTGCACTCACGTCTCAATTTGTTTACTGCTATAAGACAAGTCTGTTTGATCACCACACCAAAAGGATGCATGCCACTGATGCTAAATTACATTTTTCAAATTAAACAAATATATACTCATAACACGATAGAGGAGAGAATAGTAAACCAAAAAATATATACAGTGCAAGTTATTAAAACCTGTGTCACCATAAGCCAAGGTTAAGAGAACATACTAACACAATCAAATCTATACTTATAGAGGTAAAAATATCCTTTATCAAGTTAAAACAACATACTGGTGAACAAACACTATACAGATGACATAAGAAAACAGAACTGTTGACATTTCCCTTAAGTCAGCAAATACTTGCAGTCACAAAGCCTCAGAGGTAGCAATATAAACCATGATCTTCCAGGAAAGTAATAACCACAACTAACAATTTTAAAGGTTAAATAACAATAAGATTATCCTTCTGTTTTCTGTTCTGTTTTCAAGCAAACGGCCTATTGTTTTGTGAGGCCATAGCCTGGAAAACTTGGGACTTGAAAGTTGTGTGTGTGTGTTGGTTTGGTTTTTGCTTTCTCTCTATGAAGGTGAAATACATACCATACAACGTACCATTTTATAGTGAACAATTCAGTGACATCTAGTACTTTCACAATATATGCAACCACAAGCTCTCTCTATTTTTAAAACATCTTCCTCACTGCAAACAAAACCCTGTACCCATTCAACAGTTACTCCCTTCTGCACCCTCCCCTTGGACCCTGGCAACCACCAATCTGCTTTCCGTTTCAATAAAGAATTCATGAAATGTATGTTTTGATAAGTTTACCCAGAAGCTGCAAATACTTTTACAAGTGTTTATCTTATAATCACTAAATAAAAGGGATAGACTTACTAAATCAGGGAGATAGTACAATACAGATTTAGATTTCCAACAGAATTCTTCCACCTTTTTTTTCTTATTTTTATTCACAAAATTAACACAGAGAGTCACATATTTGGGATGTAAGTAACTGCTCATGCAACAACAGAAAAGGTGGGAAGGCTACCTGGGTCATGAAAGTACAAAGACATTTCTGTATCCTTCCATGTCTATTCCAATTACGTAGAATTTTGTTTGGCAGATTCTGACACACACCATGTGGTCTTTCAAGTGACATTCCTGTACTTCACTTTACAAATGTCAAATCATCCCCCAAAACAACTGTGAACTAAACTGTTAACCAGAATATTCTGTTGCAGAAAACTATCACAATAAAATCTGCTATCTTCTGGGCTCAATTCTCCCCAAAGGGTATAGAAAATGTGTTTATAAAACTTTCCTTTGTTGCCATCTCCATGCACAGATCATACTGTCATACCAGATATAAGTTCCTATGAAAGGAATGAAAATCAACATGCCTAAAAGACATTCAATGATTCAGCCTCGCAGAAGACACCTGGAATGACATCAGAAAATAACTGCAAACACGTACATAGGGCTTACTCTGCTCCCAGTATTGTTCTAAGCTTTTATTGTTTATTTATTTACCATTTTATTTATTTATTCATTTTATCAAATTATCTTATATATATTTTCACTTAATCTTCATAACAGTCATGCAACAGAACTACTATTGCTATCATCCCCACTTTACAGACTAAAACTGAGACACAGAGAGATAAATGAGTTGTCTGAAGTCACACAGCTGCAAAGCCAGAATGTGACCCAGTCCACTTGGCTCCAGGGTCCATGCTCTCAGCCCCAAGGTCATACTGCCGCTCTGCCCAAGCAAAGCCCTCAGAGAAGCCTGCTGTTTAGCTGCTGAAATACACATAGCTGCTGCTTAGATGCTGGAATAGCTGATTACACCTTACAGAGTACAAAAAAAGGAGAAATTCCCATTTTATTTAGTGCCTTGAGTTATGTGAAGAAGTTAGCTGAGCTATGGACGGGCCCTAATTTTATAATTAATTTAGGGTAAGTGTGTTTTTCACCTGCAAACAAAAAACAATGCATAATAAATTTTTTCAGCACTCACCAAAACAAACAAACAACAACAACAACAAAAATGATTTAGAGACCCATTTAGCTTAAAGGTAAATCTGAATTCTACACAGAGAAAACTGTGAGACTAAGCGACACTCACTGTCACTTTCAAACATAAGTAAGTGTTTCCCTAAGTTCTATAAGCCACTCTGATAAATTAATCCAACCCCAGGAAAGGGTCATCTGAACCTCTAAGTTACAGCCAATCTGTCGGAAGCACAGGTGACAACCTGGACTTGCAATTGGCATCTGAAGTGGGGACGGTCTTGTGGGACTGCGCCCTTAACGTGGTGATCTGACACTATTTCCAGCAAGTGTCAGAACTGAGTTAAACTGCAGGATGCCCAGCTGGTATCACAGAATTGTTTGGTGTGGGGAAAACAGTCCACACGTCTGAGGTCAGAAGTGCTGTGAGAGTGGGGTGTGGCAGTCGGGCAAATGTAAAGGAGACACTCAGGAAAGAAAGACATGTGAGGTGGAGAGCAGGACTTCCCCCACTCATGAGGGAAAGACTGAATGTATCTCCTAATATAAGCACATATTTGGTTCCCTGAATTTCCCATCTCCTCTAATCTCTACTATATCCACTCTATCCTCTAATCTCTACTATATCCCTCTTGGCGCTAGCTTGCCCATAAGATTCTAAATCTTCTACCATACACACAACCCTGCCTCAAACAGTTTTGAAAGCCTCTGAGTAAGTCACAGGAGAAAGCAAAAGTTGACAACTGCAATTTACAAACTACAATACTTCCTGGCTACATAGCACTTACAGTAGTTCTTTGGGTTTTCTTATTGCTAGATAGAAGAATCTAAGAATAGCTTAGAAAAATTCATGCTGCAGAGCTTCAGTATTCCTGTATCTGATAAATTCAGTTTAAAAAAAATTAGGCACACTATTTTAAGTATAGTCCAGACATGTATTTTCATGTTTCAACTGACTATTTGAGCATCATGTTGTCTGATTTCCCAGGATCACTATCAAATCCAAAATCCTTTTCCATCCTTTCTCAATACTCTCCTCCATGCTCCTTATGTTCCAGACCAGGCCTATCCAAAGAAGTTTCTGTGATGAAGCCAATGTACTGCACTACACAATACAGCAGCCATTAGCCATCTATGCCTATTGTACACCTGAAGTATCACTGGTTCAACTGAGGATCTAAAAGTTGAGTTTTACTTCATTTTAATTAATTGAATTTTAAATAGCCATATGTGGCTAGTGGCTACCATACTGGACAGTGTATCTATAGACGAAGAGACCCACTTGACCTTTCTTATCCTTTACTCATTTACTCCGTTTGTATTTATTGCCCATCTGCTCTGGGCCATGCATCATGCTAGGCTCTGAGCATATAATGGTGTACAGGACACCTCTGACCTTACAAAAGCTGAGGGAAACAGCTATTCCTCAATTACAACAAAGAAGTTCTTAATTTCAAATCACAGTGCATCTCATTAATTCTAAGATGTTAAGTTTTTCATATATTAGCATTTCTACAATCAGGGTGTATGCCTCATACTAATGGTGGTCTTACAACCACTGCCAGTCAGGTCAGTCATGGCAAACTCTCATTGTCTGCACATACAGGAACTCAATCATTATTCCTAGTGGCATGACCAGGAAAAAAAGGCAACCCCTCAACACTTCAGACAACAAATTACAGAAGAATCATTTAAAGAAAGTCCTGGTAATTATGAGAAAATCTTCCATTAACACCTTTTGGTAAGATCAAGAAGGCACTTCCTGTTGATATCTCCTGATAAAGGCAAGATGAGACCTGAATCAAAACTCAAGAAGTTGGGATTTGTGACTTGGAATAAAATACAAAGACAAGAGTAAGTAAAGCACTCTGTTAAGAACTGCTGTATCACTGAAGCACCTGAAGATACAAGGATAACACTCTTTGAAAGAATATGGACCACAAAAAGTCTACATGATTTAATAATTCAGAAGAATCGGATTCTAAATTTTAAAACCTACCTGAAATAACTTACTCAATTTGTTTATATTTTACTTTTTATGAATGCACAATAAAATATGATAAAATCTATATCTACATAAATCTAAAAGAATCCTCTTGATGAGAATGAAATTTAAATTATGAAGAAAATACATGGTATCATGGATTAATTGGGAGTGAGGCTTTTCCTTTCCTAATAATACATAAAACAGTTGATTGTTTTTCAACATCTGGTATCTTAAAAGCAAAGAATTTTAGTATACTAAATACTCAAGTGTTCATGTTTCCAGTCTTTTTTTTTTTTTAACATTTTCCCCCTCTTCCTGGAAAGCCTTTTTTATTCATCTTTTTATTCCAGGTACAACGCCCACTTATCACTGATCTTCATGTCTTTCCCATCACAAATAATTTTTCCCTCCCCTGAATTCTCAGAGCACCTTCTCAAGACTTACTAGTAATGGAGTACTTGGTGTTTCGTTTGCTGAATTACAGTTACTGATGTGTGTTCTTAGCTCCCTCAGTGGAGTACCTGGAGTCCAGACTCCTTAAAAGCCACCTGAATGTCTTATTTAAATCTTATATTGCACTTCAGATACTACTCTCCACACTGGAGTATTTAGAGAAGGTACCAAGGCCACTACAGCATACAATGACCCAAAAATACCCCACAGAGTGATGTACTGTCCTTCAGACTTGATATATGGCAGGTGCTACTTAACAGTAAATTTCTGATTGTGTCAATATGCAGCACAGATGAGATAAGCTGAGAATCATTCCAACCGACACATGACACAAGCAATGGTCTGGTAACAATGCTGTGAAGATGTCGGTTATTGAGGCTGTGTTCAAAGATCCCACAGGGTTAAATATAGGTAACTGCACACATTTTTGTGTAAAAGGGATTATCTCTGCTTCTTCTCAAAAGCCCAAAAAATAAAACCAAAGGAATTAACACTAATAAACCCAAAATACTAAGAAGTCTGGTAAAGGAAATGACAGTAAATAATGTCAATAAACTTTGGAAACTGATAAGCAGATGATCAAGAAAATTTCAGGAACGAGAAACAAAGTCTCCCTCATAGATGAAGTGTGGCACAGGGCTAACAATGGAGGGCTTTGTTGAAACATTGCATCAAGAATAGTGTCAAATTCCAGCAAACATGGGATAAGCAGAAGGTCAGTTTACTGCTAAACTAGAGGAGCTCCAAGCAAAGCTAAGGGTAACACTGAGGTATAATTAAAACAAAGGAATCCTGCACAAGGGAGCCCCAGCCTCCTTTTCTCACTCAGCTCTGACAATATGGGCTTAGATCCCTCAAGAAGATGATCAGTGAATTCCTCCTCAGGGAAAGCAATCAGCCTCTTTAAAAAAAATTACTGTACCAGCTATTTTAAAAGATAATATCTCTGCTTTTCTGCTATTCTATATATACACAGATACAGGTGCTTGTACATATACACGTGTGTGTGTGTGTCTGTGTGTCTGTGTCTGTGTATGTGTATATATGTACATGGGCCTCTCTGGTAGCTAAGCAGTAAACAATCCACCTAAAATGCAGGAGCTGTGGGTTCGACCCCTGGGTTGGGAAGATTCCCTGGAGGAGGAAATGGCAACCCATTCCAGCATTCTTGCCTGGGAAATCCCATGAACAGAGAAGCCTAGTGGGCCACAGTCCATGGGGTCACAAGAGTTGGGCATGACTTAGGGAGTAAACCACCACCACCATATATATATACATATATTCAGAAACACTTAAGATCCAATTTGAAGTTTGAAATTTATATATATATATTATACTTTATAATTATATAAATGTATATACACATATATCCCACTAAATGCTTAGCTTGAAGAGCTTTATGTGTAATAAGTACTTGGGTAAATACTGTTAAATTTAACCAGAAATTTTCAAAGAATACAATATTTACTGCTATATGTATCCAGACTAGGAGTTCTTAACAATCAAGGGCTGTTCAGACAAAACTTTCTGACTCCAACCAAAATCAAAAATAAAACCAAAGCAGCCATCAGTATTGACTGTGTTCAGAGTAAACATATAGCACAATTTCTTCTCTCAGCTCATTCCAGGGGGCTGATTTCATTGTCAAAGAAGACGGTTTGATGATTGGTGCCTACACAATCCAAACAAATCTATCAGATTTTCTGTGGCCTGTTTAGCAACAATTTTTATAAACAACCACTTTATAAAAAAACATTTATAAAGATTTAGGAACATTCTCTAACAAGAAAAAGGCCCAGTCTACACTAATTTCATGCTGTCAGTTCTGGGAAGACATCTGTGGCTTTCAAAATTATCCATTAATATTAGCTGTTGATAAGCATCACTAAGTGATTTTAAGGTTTTATAAAGCATATGAGGCCCTGGAAGTTCTTGCCAATGCTGTGCATCTACTATCAGTTGGCAATAGTTCAGGAACGGGGTAGTCAAGTGGCTGACCTCTTTTCTTTAAGCAATCTGAAGCACAGCGGAAGGAGAGCAATAATAAACGGAAAAGCAGAAGCCAAGAATCTTTTTATCTCCCATAGATGAGATCTGAGCCACTTCAGGAATAAACTTTTATATTATGATGTGGGGTTGGGAAACTATTCTGAAACAAAGGGTATGTCCAAAGAGGGCAATTATAGCAGATCCGTACAACAGCTTTGCCTGTTAGCTATCTGCACCTCCACCTAATGCCAGAGAGAATGAGTAAGAGCCCAAACTACCAGTGACTGCCTGGAAAATCCTCTCCCTTCTCCCTTTACCCTCAACAGCTGGCGTGCTGAGACCCAGATGTGGCTCGCTTCCCTTTGAGCAAGCATGCAGAAACAGCCTCTCTGAACCCCACGTGCTTCTCCTGGCTCCCCACTAAGGACTCCACTTCTCTAACAACCATCTGGATAAAGGCTGCTCATCATCCAGATCCCTCGGAGCTGAGAAGGGTGCAGGAGCCTCCTCACTCCACAGCTGCTCTTCTAAACCACGACTCCTCCACCTTTTCAGAAAGTCACTGTCCATGTCTGGGACATGCCACCATCACATTCCCTCTGCTTTTCTGTGACTCCATCATCCACCTAACTCCAAGCCAGACCTATCGAAGACGACTTTGGCATGAAGATCACTAGCCTCTCCTCTGACTGCTAGAAAAGTAAACCAAAGAAGTAGTGGGTGGGAACCAAAGCTAACTTCTACTTTGCCATTTTGTCTGTGGCTCTAGCTCAATCATCACTTTAGATACCATGAGAACCACTTATGACCTGGAGTGCTCTCAGTGTTGGCACCTTGACCAGTTTGCTAATAACCAAGCTATACAACAGTCAACTATTAGATATAATTATACATCATAAACTATAGAAATTTCTTCCCTCTCGGCTCGGATGGTAAAGAGCATGCCTGCAATGTGGGAGGCCTGGGTTGGTTGGGAAGACCCCCCAGAGAAGGAAATGGCAATCCACTCCAGTATCCTTGCTGGAGAATTCCATGGACGGAGGGGCCTGGTTGAGTTATGGTCCACAGGGTCACAAAGAGTCGGACATGACTGAGTGACTAACACAAGCACGATTCAAACATCCCACAATGTTTGGAAAAGTTGGTCTTTTTTTCAATATTATCAGTAACTTTCATTTAATAAAGACATGACTAGATTCAAACTGTCATTCACAATCTGATATGCTACCATTTCAAGATCTGGGGAGGTGGCTGGGCAGGGACTGTAAGAGAGTGAAGATGGGCAGGGGTTAGAAGAGAGCAAAGGTGGGCAGAAAGCAGCAAGACAATGAGGTGACTTCAAAGGCTGCCTCATGGCAGTAGCAGCCCTTCCCTTCCACTCAAATCCTCTCTGTTTGGGACTCTCTGCCCTGAGGTATTACTGACTACCCTTCCCTGGCCACATTTCTAGTCAAGTCCTATGAAAATGTCCATTTCTGCTTTTCACAAACATCCCAACATCCATATTTCTTATGTCTGTGAATTTTAATCTTCAGGTCTTAGCTCAAAAATTTCCTATTTGAAAAAAAAATCAGATCATATGTACAGTATAATAGTCTTATGGACAGGACAGAGATTGACATACATTTTATTTATTTACAGATATACATTTAACACAGCAGCAGGGATAATCTTCAACATTATCACCAAACATAGCACTATAAAAACATTAAAATTTTATTAAACCTGTACTATCAAGGAAAGTTATATACTTACCGCAAACTAAAAAGACATCTTGGCTGTTATTCAGAAATATATTATTAATTTCAATATAAATTTTCCATTCCCACAAGCTATTATTTTTTCAATTCTGAAATTTTGATATATATATAAGAATTATACTTAATATAAATATATAAAGGCAGACCTAACTCAGCTTCATCAACATCACTTTTTACTAATTGCATTGTTTACTTGAATTTCTTATTCATAACAGCATTTGATTATTCAAAATAACATCGTTCAATTTTAATTGAATCCTCAAGCAAACCAGCATGCTGCTTCTCGGCTTGCATGGTAATTCATCAATACATTCATTATGCATTTCCTATGGACAGCACATGGATTAAAATGAGCGATGTGGCTGAAATCATGCCTATGTTTCTTTAGGCAGAAAAAAGGAGGAAAAATAAAATACATGCAAAAAGAGACTTTTTCTAAGTCCAAGTGCTTTAAAATATCATATTAATTACTTTTAACTTTAAAAGGCACCTGCATACCAGGGAATTAAAAACATAAATCTGTTTGTACCCGAAGGAGAGACATTTTTATCTACATGAATGACTTGAATCCCTCAACGGTTAATTAGTCCAGAATCACAGACGTGTCAATGAGAATCTTCTAGAACCCTAAAGGCTAAACACCTTTCCTGTTCAGTGCAGTTTCTGTGACTTATACCACATGTTTACATTTATAAAAGTAATTAGAAGGACTACAATTACATTATCATAGAATTTGTATGCTGTCAGCAGTTTCAGACTGACAGTTGGAGCAGAATTCTGCTCTGCATTTAGAAGTGGTTTTGGTTTTGGCTTTGGCTAACGTAGCATGCATGGTTTCTTGTTAATGGATTTTAATACCTTTGGGCCAGGATACACTGCCCAGTCCACCAGCATCTTTGCTATTGCCTAAGGTCTTACCTAACAACTTTATTCTTCCACATGGCCTGTTGATGCCAAAGGCCTTTTAGCTTATGTCCTTGATCTATATAGACTATGTACTGTGTTTCCAAGTTTAATCTTCATTGCCATTTATTACCTGTAAAGCCATTTCTTATTATTTAAAGTCTTCTTACTGTCATTCACACAAACTTCCAAACCCATCTATCATAAATGCATGTTGTCATTTATGAATGTATTCATTCAGCAAATTCACATTGTATGATCTAGAGCCAAGGTCAGAGAGGTGACCAGTGGCAAATTCACCCACGCCCTTGGAGGCAAACAATAAAGACTTGGAATTTTCTCCAACTGTGATTAAGGACCCCTGGAGATTTTTAACAGGTGACTGAGATAATCTAACTTGATACTTTTAAAGAATTCTGGCTGTTATGTTTAGAACAGACAGAGAGAATCATCTAGCAGCCGACCACCGTGATCCAGATGAGAGATGAGTAGATAAGATTCTTTGTTAATGCTTCAGGTATGGGCTACACCTTGGGGCAGAAAGTGAGAAGTGATCAAATTTAGGATATATGTTGTAGGTAAAGTTTATAGGATTAGATGACATGAGATTAGAGAACAAGAGATGACTAAAGATGACTCCAAGATTTGTAGCCTGTTGAACAACTGTGTCTGTTCCTGAGATGAAGAGGGCAGGAAGAAGAGAAGATTGGGGAGTGGAATCAGGAGCTAAGTTTTGGTCAAGTGAACTGTGAGATGCCCATCTGACCCCTAGTGGAGATACCTTGTAGACAAGTAAACATAGAATTTTGGAATTCAAATGAGAAGATGGGCTACAGGCATATATTTGAGCTTATATAGATGGTGTATAATCCACGAAAATGGAAAGAAACACCTAGGGAGTGAGTGTACATAGAAAAGAAGTCTGAGAACTGAGCACTCCCAATATTGTAACACAATTTCAAATTAAGAAAGAAGGAGTGTTCAGCAGAGAACACCTAGAAGGACTGGCCAGGGCAGCAAGAGAAAGAAGTCCTAGAAGTCAAGTGAAAAACAAAAAGTTTACAGCAGTGAACCAGCAGCAACAGCATCACCTGGGAACCTGTTAGAAATGCAAATCTCAAACCCCATCTCAGACCTACTGAATCTGAGGACTGAGTTTCAACCAAGCCCCCAGGATGTTCTGACACATACAGAAATTTGAGAATCAAGGAAATTTAGTAAAGAAACAAAGTAAAGACAATACTGAAATGGTCCCCAGAAGTGTTTGCTAAGGCCCAAACTGAATATATATATACATTGAAACTATGAGCTGTGCTAGATTTTAAAGCACTTTTCCCTTTCACAGTATCAAGTGATGCTTATTAACTAGCTGCTTTATGGAAGAAATATCTTTAGGAGTCTCCCTTCATTTTAATTTTCACCAGATTTGTCTTATCATAGACAGTAAGCTATGGTTTCAAGGGGCCTGCTTCCTTCCCACCACTTCTTTTGCAAAAAAACTTCACTTCCTTTACAGACAGATCTCCTCCCTTTCCACTATCCTCAACAACCTTGCCGGTTGAGGTTCACCTTGCAGGTTGGAATTTAAAATGAACTCACATGAAAAAAAACCTTCACACAGGACAAGCTTTAAATTAGTAAGTATTTCAGATCATTGGTTCCCAAATCTACCTGCTCATGAAAATCACACAGAAGTTATTTGGGGAGGGGGCGGAGTTGAGGGTTTTTTTTAATAGATTCCTGGGCTCCACTCCAGACCTACTCAAAATAGAATTTTGGAAGTAGGGCCCAAGAATCTATATTTAAAATAAATTTTTACATAGTTTTTTTAAAAAAAACCTTTCCAGTTGATTTTGAAGACTGGCTGGGCTTTGGGAATCACAGTTAGAAACTACAAATCATTTAGGAATTCAGGAACCATGAATCTGTCAGGACTGAGCAGGAAGGGAAATCGCTGTGGCCTAAGTGGGATTTGACTGGGCAGAATAGAGGCCATCAAATGCAGCTGACTGTAGACTGAGAGCAGGGGAAGGGCATGGGTTCTCAAGAAATGAGCATTAATCTGATAAATGTAAGAACCAACACAGGCTGAGGCATCTCTGGTCCCAGGAGAAGAGTAAACCCACCAGAAAGTAGAGAGGGTGTAGCAAGAAATGACAGGAAGTAGGTTAGACAGGAAGGCACCTTACAGGTTATTTCAATAAGTAATAATAGTTCAAGCTTCAAGATAGACGAGGGTGACACAAAGAATAGGATAAAGGGAGTCATGACCCTCCCTGAGTCTCAGCCCAGCTCTAAACTAACAAAGCCCCTACACAAGGGATGCTGGCTGACTCTGGCGTAAAGGAGATTTTATCCAAATTTGTGATTCTCAGTAAAATAAAAAGACCTAAATGGCATCTAAGATTTCGGGCAGATCTAACCTTTATGATTTCATGTATAAGTCCTACTATTTCATCAGTTCCAGTGAGTCCCTTTAAACATTCTTTGCTGTTCTTTGAATTTTACTTCTCTCCATTATGGAGAGAATAAATTGCAAAGTAATGTGGGCAATGGTGGGTGATTTTCTTCATTAAGCTCACAATAGGAAGTCCTGCATCTACATTCCAATAACAATCAACCTGGAACAATATGCATGCACCTTTCTCCAAGGTTTGCTCTAGAGACTTTGTGACTTTAATACAGATTTTTTTGACCGAGATAAAGCCTTAAAAACACACAAAAAAGATGGATTCATACGCCACATTGACCAAGGATAATAAAACTCTACAGTAAATGCATTAGATAAATCTGATGTGACAAGCACCTCAGTGGTAGTAGCCATTTTACCCAAGGGACTTAGTGATATATGAAGACTAATATACTCATGGGATAAAGACTACAACCTTCTATTTCCAAGTACACTTGGCACAAACCAAAATCAATTTTCTCCTCTCTTTGAAGTTAGTTCCATTTGTCAAGATCCATCCTTCTTTGGCCTCATCTCCAGCCACATCCCTTTTTCCATCATATTATTTGATGACTACCATTGCAAATCACTGAGATGAAGATTCAACAGAAGATAAAACGTTGTTGTTGAAGCAGAGAATTTGGTATTATTCACCTTAAAACTATCTTGCTGAGGGCTCATGAGATTATTCCTATGATTCTCAGGAACAATTCTTTAGTGATTTTCCACCAAGTATAGAATAATATCCAAAAGAGATTTCAAGGAAAAGGGAATTATGATCAACGTCTATAAATGAAGCAAAAAGCAAGATGAAGTTAATAAAGCCTCCTTTCCTTAAGTCTGCTTAGTGCTATGACTCTACTATACTAGGAATATCTGATGGCTTATCCAAGTTCTAAATAAAAGACAGGATAAAACTTGCAGAGGAAATAGAATGACTTAACTCTGGAAGCCCTAGTTCAGTTCCTTTTTTATGATTTGTGTCCTCACAAATGTTCTCTTTAAAAGTAGTGTCAGGATGTAGTGGAAGTTGACTTTCTATTTAAAAAATCCCCAGGAAAAGAGTACCTGTACAAAATCCTTAATTTTTCACTGACTTATATTTTTTAGGTTTAAAGATTTAAATACATATATTTATGATGGTGGTTGGTGGTATAGTCGCTAAGTCATGCCTGACTCTTGCGACCCCATGGACTGTAGCCCCCCAGGCTCCTCTATTCATGGGATTCTCCAGGCAAGAATACTGGAGTGGACTGCCATTTCCTCCTCCAGGGGATCTTCCTGACCCAGGCATCAAACGTGCATCTCCTGCATTGCAGGCAGATTCTTCATCAACTGAGCCATCCAGGGAAGTCATATGTATTTATAAATTATACTATATCAGCATCATATATAATACCATTATTAATTCATATAAAACAAAGTTACAAAAGCTAAAAAGCTGGTAGATAAAAGATATACTGCAAAACAATAAAAGCCACCATATACCCATCACAATGGACATAAAGCTGACCACATATGTAGTGAATAATAGTCTTTTTAACTGTAAATTATCAGAGTTTTGTGAAAAATCAGAGGTGAAGTAGACTTTGAGGGATCAGCAAAGTCAAAGACCTCAATATTTTGAGGGTACCCTCTGAATATCCTGTCAATTATCCTCCCCTCAGTGGATCTGACATCTGTTCCCTTCTCTCCAGCTGCTCTGCCACTCCCCTAGCACCAGCCATCATTATCTCTCACCTCAATGCCTGCAATGACCTATGTTCTTCTTCTACTCTGGCCCAATCCAACCCACTGATCAGGCCTGCCTACTTTTTGTTCCTGGAGCATACCAAGTGCTTTCCACCTCACTGCCCTTGTCGGTAGTTTTTACTACTGGAGAGTATCTGGCACAGACTAGCTGCCCAATAAATATGTGTTAAATCAATGAATAATTGTTTCTTCTCCTAGTTTGTAAGCTTTACAAGGTCAGAAAGGTTTTACTCCCTACTCTATTCCCAGGAGCCAGTGTAGCATGTAATGGATAGTGGGCCTTCCAAAAATAGTTACTGAAGGAAAAAAAGGAAAGAAGGAAAGAAGAGAGGGAGGGAGGGAGGAAAGACTAAGTGAAAACCAAATCTGCTGCATGAGCTTTGCTTTAAGGACATGTTATTATCCTTGCCACAGTTTTAATAGTTCTTAGTTCTCTTTGAAAGCATATAATAACACCATGACATACTGTGGAATAAAGATAGGAATGCCTATGTTGCTATTTGTCCTATTAGAATTGTTTTATAACTATCTATTTGACTAAATGTGCTGTTTAGGATGAACAGTAATAAAGATTCCATAATTGCACCTAAATTAGCCCCAAAGCATTATCATGAATACCTACTGTAATTTCAAATACTAGCTAATAACCAAATATTCATGTTTTCAGTCATTTTAACAAGACTTTTACCTGAATATTAAAAAGCAAGGTACATGACAGAAACTATCTTATTAACATCCATGAACAGTAGTTTTGTTTCTATAAAATAATTGCATATGCTCAGAGAAATATCATGTTTCTAATGCTGGAGGTAATATTACTTCAGTGACGCTATTAAAATGAGCAGTTCTTTTTTCATTACAACTACATATGTCATTATCTGTTGGATTTAACAAACATCTACCATCAAAGCTGTTTCATATTTAGTACCCCAGGGTATACATGCAGTAACAATGTATCATGAAAGGATTGTTTTCCACTCTTCCTTGTAAATTATTCTTTCCTTCCCATTCTCCATGTGTTGAGGTTTATTTAAAGTAACTGTTTTTAATTATAGAGATGTGAATGGTACTTGACCAAAGTTAATAACAAAAGTATAGTTAGCTTACTAGGAACTTATAACAGTATAAAACAATGTAAATACAGAAAATAGGATAAGAAGTTTTTTGGTGTAAAGAGGTACAAAGACTTCTTTTGGGTAAAGAGTTCAAAATCATATTATATACCTTGTGGAATGAACACAAGATCTCCAAAGTATAAGTTCAGCTTCATTCAACACAATAGAAATTTCAATCTCATAAAGAATTCCACCAACTATTTTTCTAAAATCAGAAAAACAAAAACTGAATTTAGTATAAGGTAAAAACAAATGCAACTTGAATGAAGGAAACTGGAACCAAAGTTTCCTAAAATTAGATACTCTGTGATTTTAACCATATTGATCCAGTTTTTATTAAATAAGACTTCTCCAAGAATAGTACACTGCCATCTTAGGAGGAGTTATTTCTCTGGGGTGATAGATGAATTAAATAATTTTCTTTGCTGTCAATATTTATGATTGTTTTGCTTGATCTTCTGAGGATGTATTAATAATACAGTCCTTTTATTATACCTTGATTCATGGACCTAACATTCCAGGTTCCTAAGCAATATTGTTCTTTACGGCATCGGACTTTACTTCCATTCCCAGTCACATCCACAACTGGGTGTTGTTTTTGCTTTGGTTCCGTCTCTTCATTCTCTCTGGAGTTATTTCTCCACTGTTCTCTAGTACCATATTGGGCACCTATCAGCCTGGGGAGTTCATCTTTCAGTGTCCTATCTTTTTGCCTTTTCATACTGTTCATGGGGTTCTCAAGGCAAGAATATGGAAGTGGTTTGCCATTCCCTTTTCCAGTGGACCACATTTTGTTCAGAACTCTCCACCAAATGGTGGAAAATTCTTAAAGAGATGGGAATACCAGACCATCTCACCTGCCTCTTGAGAAATCTGTACACAGGTCAAGAAGCAACAGTTAGAACTGGACATGGAACAACAGCCTGGTTCCAAATAGGAAAAGGAGTACATCAAGGCTATATGTTGTCACCCTACTTATTTAACTTATATGCAGAGTACATCATGCGAAATGCTGGGCCGGATGAAGCACAAGTTGAAATCAAGATTCCGGGAGAAATGTCAATAACCTCAGATAAGCAGATGACACCACCCTTATGGCAGAAAGTGAAGAGGATCTAAAGAGCCTCTTGATGAAAGTGAAAGAGGAAAGTGAAAAAGTTGGCTTAAAACTCAACATTCAGAAAACTAACATCACAGCATCCATCACTTGCCATGGTCCCATCACTTCATGGCAAATAGATGGAAAACAATGGAAACAGTGACAGACTTTATTTTCTTGGGCTCCAAAATCACTCC
Source organism: Cervus canadensis (assembly GCF_019320065.1). Classification (NCBI taxonomy): domain Eukaryota; kingdom Metazoa; phylum Chordata; class Mammalia; order Artiodactyla; family Cervidae; genus Cervus; species Cervus canadensis. The sequence goes on along the minus strand of NC_057402.1, from coordinate 20,131,854 downwards.
AGATGGTGACTGCAGCCATGAAATTAAAAGACACTGGATCCTTGGAAGAAAAGCTACGACCAACTTTGAGAGAGCATATTAAAAAGCAGAGACATTACTTTGCCAACAAAGGTCTATCTAGTCAAAGCTATGATTTTTCGAGTAGTCATATATGGATGTGAGAGTTGGACTATAAAGAAAGTTTAGCACTGAAGAATTGATGCTTTTGAACTGTGGTGTTGGAAAAGACTCTTCAGAGTCCCTTGGACTGAAACGAGATCCAACCAGTCAATCCTAAAGGAAATCAATCCTGAATGTTTATTGGAAAGACTGATGCTGAAGCTGAAACTCCAATACTTTGGCCACCTGATGGGAAGAACTGACTCATTGGAAAAGACCCTGATGCTGGAAAAGATTGAAGGCAGGAGGAAAAGGGGACAACAGAGGATGAGATGGTTGGATGGCATCACCAACTCGATGGACATGAGTTTGAGTAAACTCTGGGAGTTGGTGATGGACAGGGAAGCCTGGTGTGCTGCAGTCCATGGGATCACAAAAAGTTGGACATGACTGAGCAACTGAACTGAACTGAAACTTTATTATACCACACTATTCAGTTTCATTCTTTGCTTTTCTTTCTGACTATTAAAAATAACAGTGCACATGACTTTCTAAAATTCAGTAAATTTACAAATCAGTCTCTCTATACCAATTTTAATAACTAGTGAGAAAACTAGAAAACAGAAGATCTCAGGCTTTGCAGGTGGTGCTAGTGGTAAAGAATCCACCTGCCAGTGCAGAGACATAAGAGAACACGGGTTCAATCTCTAAGTCAGGAAGATCTTCTGGAGGAGGAAATGGCAACCTGATCAAGTATTCTTGCTTGGAAATTTTCATAAACAGAGTAGCCTGGAGGGCTACAGTCCATGGGGCCACAGAGAGCTGGACATGACTGAGCGACTAAGTGACTAAGAACACACACATAGAAGAGCTCTAAAATATCACCTTATTCTGCCTTCAGGAGTTAATCAGTGGTAATACTTTATGCATCCTTTTCTGTTTAATGCATTTTAAGTAGTCATTCATGCAATAAATCAACAAATACATATCAGTGCCTGCTATGTGCTTGTCTTTACCCTAGGTATTAGCAATATTGCTATGAACAGGACAGTTAGGCTGCCTGCTCCTGTGGAATTAACATACTGGAAATGGAGACAAATTTAAAAACATATATAAATACATAATATAGTCATATGCATACTCTGAAGTAGAAAGATTTTGGCTAAAAAGTATAATTTACAGAAATGGGAACACTGGAAAAGGAAGGGAATCAAGAAACTGGTTTTACCTGTGAGATTCACCAAAAGCAGTGCTAAGGGGAAGGTTCACGGCAATACAAGCTTACCTCAGGAAACAAGAGAAAAATCAAATAAATAACCTAACTTTACACCTAAAGCAACTAGAAAAAGAAGAAATGAAGAACCCCAGGGTTAGAAGAGGGAAAGAAATCATAAAAATTAGGGCAGAAATAAATGGAAAAGAAACAAAGGAGACTATAGCAAAAATCAACAAAACTAAAAGCTGGTTCTTTGAGAAGATAAATAAAATAGGCAAACCATTAGCCAGATTCATCAAAAAAACAAAAAGGGAGAAGAATCAAATCAACGAAATTAGAAATGAAAATGGAGAAATCACGACAGACAACACAGAAATACAAAGGATACTAAGAGACTACTATCAGCAACTATATGACAATAAAATGGACAACTTGGAAGAAATGAATGAATTCTTAGAAAAGTATAATCTTTCAAACCTGAACCAGGAAGAAATGGAAAATCTTAACAGAGCCATCACAAGCACAGAAGTTGAAACTATAACCAAAAACCTTCCAACAAACAAAAGCCTAGAACCAGATGGCTTCACAGCTGAATTCTACCAAAAATTTAGAGAAGAGCTAACACCTATCCTACTCAAACTTTTCCAGAAAAATTGCACAGAAAGGTAAACTGTCAAGCTCTTTCTATGAGGCCACCATCACCCTAATATCAAAACCAGATAAAGATGCCCCAAAAAGAAAACTACAGGCCAATGTCACTGATGAACATAGATGCAAAAATACTCAACTAAATTCTAGAAAACAGAATCCAACAACATATTAAAAGGATCATACATCATGACCAAGCGGGCTTTACCCAGGGATGCAAGGATTCTTCAATATTCCCAAATCAATCAATGTGATACACCACATTAACAAACTGAAAGATAAAAACCATATGATTATCTAAATAGATGCAGAGAAAGCCTTTGACAAAATTCAACTTCCATTTATGACAAAAACCCTCTAGAAAGCAGGCACAGAAGGAACATACCTCAACATAATAAAAGCCATATATGATAAACCCACAGAAAACATTATCCTCAATGGTGATAAACTGAATGCATTTCCCCTAAAGTCAGGAACAAGACAAGGGTGCCCACTCTCACCACTACTATTCAACATAGCTTTGGGAGTTTTAGCCACAGCAATCAGAGAAGAAAAAGAAATAAAAGGAATCGAGATTGGAAAAGAAGAAGTAAAACTCTCACTGTTTGCAGATGACATGATCCTCTACATAGAAAACCCTAAAGACACCACCAGAAAATTTCTAGAGCTAATCAATGAATATAGTAAAGTTGCAGGATATAAAATTAACACACAGAAATCCTTTGCATTCCTATACACTGCTGCTGTTGCTGCTGCTAAGTTGCACCAGTCGTGTCTGACTCTGTGTGACCCCGGAGACAGCAGCCCACCAGGCTCCTCTGTCCCTGGGATTCTCAAGGCAAGGAGTGGGTTGCCATTTCCTTCTCCAATGTATGACACTGAAAAGTGAAAGTGAAGTCGCTCAGTCGTGTCCAACTCTTTGAAGCCCCAAGGACTGTAGCCTACCAGGCTCCTCTGTCCATGGGATTTTCCAGGCAAGAGTACTGGAGTGGGTTGCCATTGCCTTCTCCAATTTCTATACACTATCAATGAAAAAACAGAAAGATAAATTAAGGAAACCATTCCATTCACCATTGCAATGAAAAGAATAAAATACTTAGGAATAAATCTACCTAAGGAAACGAAAGACCTATATATAGAAAACTATAAAACACTGATGAAAGAAATCAAAGATGACACAAATAGATGGAGAAATATACCATGTTTATGGATCAGAAGAATCAATACAGTGAAAATGAGTATACTACCCAAAGCAATCTATAGATTCAATGCAATCCCTATCAAGCTACCAGTGGTATTTTTCAGAGAACTAGAACAAATAATTTCACAATTTGTATGGAAATACAAAAAACCTCAAATAGCCAAGGCAATCTTGAGAAAGAAGAATGGAACTGGAGGAATCAACCTACCTGACTTCAGACTATACTACAAAGCTACAGTCATCAAGACAGTATGGTACTGGCACAAAGACAGAAATATAGATCAATGGAACAGAATAGAAAGCCCAGAGACAAATCCACACACCAAAGGACACCTTATCTTTGACAAAGGAGGCAAGAATATACAATGGATAAAAGACAATCTATTTTAACAAGTGGTGCTGGGAAAACTGGTCAACCACTTGTAAAAGAATGAAACTAGAACACTTTCTAACACCATACACAAAAATAAACTCAAAATGGATTAAAGATCTAAATGTAAGACCAGAAATTATAAAACTCCTAGAGGAAAATGTAGGCAGATCACTCTCCGACATAAATCCCAACAGGATCCTCTATGACCCACCTCCCAGAGTAATGGAAATAAAAGCAAAAATAAACAAATGGGACCTAATTAAACTTAAAAGCTTTTGCACAATGAAGGAAACTATAAGCAAGGTGAAAAGATAGCCCTCAGAATGGGAGAAAATAATAGTAAATGAAGCAACTGACAAAGAATTAATCTCAAAAATATATAAGCAGCTCATGTAGCTCAATACCAGAAAAATAAATGACCCAATCAAAAAATGGGCCAAAGAACTAAACCGACATTTCTCCAAAGAAGACATAGAGATGGCTAACAAACAATAAAAGATGCTCAACATCACTCATTATCAGAGAAATGCAAATCAAAACCACAATGAGGTACCATCTCACACCGGTCAGAATGGCTGCTATCCAAAAGTCTACAAGCAATAAATGCTGGAGAGGGTGTGGAGAAAAGGGAACCCTCTTACACTGTTGGTGGGAATGCAAACTAGTACAACCACTATGGAGAACAGTGTGGAGATTCCTTAAAAAATTGGAAATAGAACTGCCATACAACCCAGCAATCTCACTGCTGGGCATACACATTGAGGAAACCAGAACTGAAAGAGACACGTGCACCCCAATGTTCATCGCAGCACTGTTTACAATAGCCAGGACATAGAAGCACCCTAGATGTCCATCAGCAGAAGAATGTATAAGAAAGCTGTGGTACATATACACAATGGAATATTACCCAGCTATTAAAAAGAATGCATTTGAATCAGTTCTAATGAGGTCGATGAAACTGGAGCCTATTATACAGAGTGAAGTAAGTCAAAAAGAAAAATACCTATACAGTATATTAATGCATATATATGGAATTTATAAAGATGGTAATGAAGACCCTATATGCGAGACAGCAAAAGAGACACAGATATAAAGAACAGACTTTTGGACTCTGTGGGATAAGGTGAGGGTGGGATGATTTGAGAGAAGAGCATTGAAACATGTATATTACTATATGTGAAACAGATCACCAGTCCATGTCTGACACATGAAACAGGGAACTCAAAGTCAGTGCACTGGGACCACCCTGAAGGATGGGATGGGGAGGGAGGTGAAAGGGGGATTGGGGATGGGGGACACATGTACACACATGGCTGATTCATGTCAATGTATGGCAAAAACCACTACAACACTGTAAAGTAATTAGCCTCCAATTAAAATTAATTAATTTTTTTAAAGTTACCAAGATTATTTTTTAAATTTTTAATATAACTTGTACCTTCATATTCAGAAAACTTACTAAGCATACAAATAAAAAGACCTAATCCATAAATTTTATAAGAAAATAGGCAATGACTTACACTTCCTAATTTTCAGAGTTTTATATTTCATAAAAACATATAAAAAGAATAAAACAGATTCTAACTTTTAAAAAACTAATTAAATAGACAAACAAATAAATTAGAGGTTCCACAGTTGGTCATAAAAGCTGTAAAAACTCTCCCTATGGCTTTGAGAGCCTTGTTTACTGCTCATTGATCGCCATGACAATGCTACCATAAATAACCCCAGATAGACTGCTATGTATAATCACAGAAGACATCCATATGCATGAGTCACCTGTCAGAGCTCCAATCCCATCATTTTCAATACCTGTCAACAAGCCATCAAGGACTCCCTGAGTCTGTGACACAAACAAAACTTACTCTCTCAAAAAAGTATGCAGCACTATATATATTTTGGGAGTAGAAGGAAACAAAACAAGAAATGCCCACTATTTGGGGTAAAGACAGTGTATGGGTTTGCCAGGTCACTAGGAACTGTTCTCTGACCCATACCCCTCCCCTAACAGTGCAAGGATCCATTTTCAAGGATAAAAATTCAAACCCACTTTTCATTTGTGCCTGAACAATATACACTGACTCACATCTCATGAAAGGCAAGGCAGAGAATTCTCTCAGGATATTCTAGAACAAACTACCAAATGGCAACTAAACCTGGCATGATGTATATCAGCCACAGCGATTTTTCAGGAAAGGCTTTGGTCACTTGGGCAGAATTAGTTGTAATGGGTCAGTAGGACCAGGAAGATGTTTAGACTGAGAGGCTACTGATAATACGAGGCCAGGTGAGAATCAAAAGTCAGGACAGAAGGGTCAGCCTCCAGGCCAGCAAGATAAACAGTATGCAATTACTTGAACCCAGAAACAGGACAAGGGATGAGATTTTACAGACAAGAGCTAGGACTCAAAACAATTCACAGTGAGAGGAGAGACAGGCAAGCAGTAATTCATGGAGAACAATCCATACATTGGGGAAGCAATGAGCAGAGGTCCAGTACCAGCAAGTAAAAGATCCAAAGCCTGGGGAGAAAAATGGGTCATTTCAAGGCATCAGCAGTCAAGGCATCATGTTGTAAATCTGACTCTGATACAAAATTTGTCTCAGCCAAGCATCTCATATGCTGGCTGCCAGGTCTCTGCACACAGCTGCAAAGAGATAAGTGGCTTCACCTGTCTAGGAGATAGCTTCTGGTGGTTCTGAAAAAGAGAAGCCAAAAATAAAAGCTGAAATAAGAGTGTGCATTTTTATTGATCTGGTAACATATACATGAATAAATGCATGTGCCATTTAAATAAGACAAATAATGCAGAAAACAGTACCCCTGAATTTGTTTCACTTATGTCTACAAAAATAACTAATGTGGGTAACAATAATAATGATAGTCCTAACAAAAAAATTTCTACATGGCAGGGACTTTTGTGGGTAACAAGAAAATAATAGGAACAATAGTAGTATCTAATATTACTAAGCACGCATTAACAACCAGGCTCCGTTTCTAGGTGCTTTTCATGTGATGTCTTTTACTTATCTCAACGATTCTTAGTTAGGTACTATCATTATCTCCATTTTACAGATGACACACACAGACATTAAGTAATTTTCTCAGAGTTACATAGCTAGTGAGTTTTGATTTGAACATGTTTCCAACTTCAGTAGCCACACCTAGGAGGAAGAATTAACATGACACTGGATCTTGTGATGGATCAAAGGAAAGAAAAAAAAATGTTCACATTCCAAAATCTCCCTTCTCAATTCTGATTCTGTACAGCAAGCAGCCTAAGTCTCTCCTCTACCAGCTTCTCCTCCTTCTGACATCTGGAAATGCTAAGCATGGAAAACTTGCAAGGGATTAACATTTACTGAAATATATAGCATTACCTGATGCCAGGTTCCATGCTCAATACTTCATATATACGACCCCATTCAGCAGGTGACTTTCGAGTGTTGAATCCTCCAGTCAGTCCCCTCCACAGGCCGAAGTATACTTTTACTAGCAGCTATTATTGCATAAAGCCAGAAAACAAATCCCAAGTTCATGCCAAAGGTCACAGCCAGAAAGATGGGTTTCAGAGGCTGGGGTAGATCAAAAATTAAAGGTAGAAACAGGAAGAGAACTTGTTGACAGTCTTGATGAGCTCAAACAGCATGCCTGGCTTGTGTGTTTACAACAGACTTCATCTGAGGAGGTCAAAAGTATCTGAAGGGTGCAGGATGAAAGCAACAAGTTCTTTGAACTTCTCAAGGCTGGGTCATGCTTAGCTTTCCGTACTTCATGTGTGATGAGAGAGTATAAAATTCACTCAGTATTGTCTTTCCAAACAATGACAAATATATGGGGGGCAGTTACTCCTTGTCTATAATCAGATGCTGAAAATTGTAATAAACACTGAATACATTAGAAATAAAATGAGAAATGAATACTATCATAAGGATGAGTCAGAGGATAGTTAAATGGCTGTTTCCATTCAATCTGTCTACTCTAGCCCTTCTCGTAAGGGCATCTCACACATTAAGAAGTGACAAGAAAGCAACCAATTAAACATCTGTCACCATTTTCCCTTTAGTGTTTAATCTACAACAATTTTCCATTTCCTTCTAAATGAGAGTTGATTATTCAAGAGAATGCTGGCTGCATTGTACATGACTTTGACTTGGCCCAGACTAGCATTAACCAGCCAACATATCAACACTGAAACTCACAAGTTCAACACAATGGAAAAGGAATATTTTCACCACAGTTCAGTGAGGTTGCCTGTGTAAGCATTCCATTCACTGACAGTAACAAAATTAATGAATATAGTCACCTGGATGGTGCTTTCAACGCTACCCTTAAACTGATTTTCAAATACTACTAACCAAAGATCCAAAAATCACAAAATCAAACAGATCATATCTAATGTCTATATAGTAACAGACCTTGTCTATTAGGAAATGTAGAAAATGTTTCATGTTTTAATTTCAATCTTAAATTTTCAGGTCTTCATTATAAAGGGTGACTACTCCAACTGCCTTTGTGACATACATCTATTTTGACCATTAGCTCTGCTGCTCCTTAAGGAGCCCCCAAATTTTCCCAGTTCTGTTCCTTTTGCTCACAGGACCCTATTATCAGTATTCAAAACTCAAGGGGCATTAAGCCAAGTGGCCATTTGCCTGCAAGGGTATACAGTTACTCAAAGAATGCACTTAACTCTCTCATCTCCCACCACACCCCCTCCTACGTCCTTGTCTCCAGATTCACAGAGCTGCTCATCTTCCCTTAAATACACTGTATGTCTCTATGAGTTGCTCACTGTTCTAGTCTACTCTGGCCATCACAACAAAATGCCATAGGCTGCTGGCTTAAACAACAGAAATTTATTTTCTCATGGTTTTGGAAGCAAAAACTCTGAGATCAAGGTGTCAGAAAATTCAGATTCTTATGTAAGTTCTCTTTGCAACTTGCAGGCAACCACCTTCCTGTTATGCCTTTAAATGAATTTATTCTGTGAGCACATGAAGAGGAAGAGAGCTCTGGTGTCTCTCTCATTTCTTATAAAGACATCTGTCCTCTAAGAGTCCCACCCTCTGACTTCAATGGACCTTAATTACCTCCTTAAATATATAGTCACTTAGGGGGTGGTTATGGCTTCAACATATGAATTTGGTGGGAAGACAATTTAGTAAGTAACACTCATGCACTATCACCAGTTGAGAAAGGTCCTCCCTCTCTTTTCCCCTGAGAGACATTCCACTCAGTGTCCACCTAAATGTTATCGTCTCCAAGAAGCCTTCTCCAGTTCCATCCAGGAATAATTTATTACCATTGTGCCATTACATTTTCCCTCCTATTACTTCTTGTTAGCAGCTTATGTGCCTCTCCTCACTAAAATACTATGAGTTCCTTGAAAACACAGACTCTTCTCAGACTCATCGTGCATTGCCTATAACACCTAGCACAGTCATTCACTCTGTCTCTGCAGTATCTAGCACATGACTACACACAACAAGCACTCAGCAAAAATTACAAAAAAAATGAACTTTCTTTTTCTTTCTGCTATTCACATTTTCTCCAATTCCCCTTTAGTCCTTTTTGTCCTCTTTATGAACTCTCTTCTTTCCCTTTTTCCGTTCCATAACATTAACATTTTTTTCAAGCTCCCCCCACCAAAAAATATAACTTGCTCTCTCTTCCCTTATTTCCTCTCCTACACACTTTCTAAAAGAGATACACAAGAAGAAAGGCTTCAAGTATGATTCCTAAAGTGCATCTGCATCCCAGACCTCTCTGCTGAATTCCAGTCCTGCGTGCCCATATTCCTGATTGACAGCTCTATTGGATGTCCCACAGCAGTACAAATACAACAACCCATCTATGCATAAGTCACCCCACATCAAATCAGTCCCCAAATCCTGTAGATTAGACTGCCCCAACATCTCCCTTTCTGCCACTTCCTTGATTGAGCCTGGTATGCAACTTGTCAGGATGATAACAATGACAGTGGGTGTGAGGGTAAGGTGGTGATGATGTTACTGATGATCTTGATGACAATTACTTCAGCAACAACTTAATTATTTGCCCAATTGTGGGTCTAGGCTCATTCCCACCATTCCCCTACATTCTCTTTTTGATCCCACCAGACCAAATACAATTCCCCAATTACATGTGATATTTCTTGCTATGTTTCTATACACTCCTCCCTCACCAGCAGTATCACCCTCCACCTTCTGAATCCAGTTCATTCTCACTCATCTTTCAAAACAGGCCACGCTGCCACTTCCTACAGGAGGACCTCCAGGATATTCTTTGTAGCCAATGGCACTGCAGGCAATATCACCTATGTAGAAAGATAAGCTAATTTTCCTTGCTGATTCCTGACTTTCCTCTTCTGAGTCAAAGGTCTTCACTGCCCCCAGGAAAAGGAGTGTTATATATATACACACACATGTACACATGACAGGAACTAAAGAGTCATCTGACTTTATAAACAGAAATTGGATATCATGTTGCTTTCCCTAATCACAAATTTGAATTACCCAGAATATATGAGAACTTCGGCTCAATTTTAAAAACAAAAAACTATGTACTCAATCACATTAGATATTGTTTTCTCACACAGAATAAGCAGAGATCCTTCTATATAACTCTTTCTGAGTGAAATGAAGAAATGAATGAATCTCAACTGAGAGTTACTCTAACAACACTGAGATATTCTTGAAACCACCATAACTACGGTTAGTCTCAAAATAAGTTTAAAAACAATAAAATAGCTTATAGGGTTGCAAGGTAGTCATGTTTGGGTCACATCCTTCAGAAGAAAAAAAAATGGTAAGATATAAGCCTTAGTATGACTGTAAAATCTGCAACTGCCACAGATGACATACACGGCTCCTTGAGCAGTGCCATCAATGCTGCTGAGCACTACACGATGAGACAGATCACCAATACCCAGGGCCTGAAATGTAATCGATACTACAACATAGAAACTAGGCTTATTATGTTTCAACGTGGCCAGGTTTAAAAGGATAACAGTAGAATACAAAAACAGTTCTTTATTTACTTTTGTGAGGAGACATTGAAGAAACCCTTAACAAATGGGATAAGATGCAGCTGCATGAGCAAAAAGCTTGTATCTGAGCAGCCCCTCTCTGCTCAAAGACTGCACTAGACCTAACAGCTGAGATCTGCTGAAAAACACCAGCACAGGCAGCCATAGCAGTGAGGAATGCGGGACTTATGGGCTCCATCTGACTAAGATTTCAAGATGACCACTCATAACTGTACACAAACTGACTGGGAAAAACGCACCTAAGAGAAAGCTGATATTCAAGTGTCAGGGGTTTTCGTGTAGATTTCTTCATCCAGCATTTTGGAAAAAAAAAAAAGCTATAATCTCACTGACTAATAGTTAGGTTTTTAAAATTTTAATGCTACAAATTACTTTCAAAATGTTTGATTGTGCTCAACCTACCTAATTTTTCACAAACTGATTTTCTAAGGGAGAAAACGAAGAAGCCATGTAGGAAAGAACAACAGACTTCAGTTGTGACTACTCAAGCAAGCCAAAAAAAAAATAACCTTCTGGGAACACAGTGTGGAAATGTTCTCACAGCCTCCACTATATGAACAAAAAGTAACCATAAGCCATTTGCCACCTTTCCAGACAAAGAGTAAAGAGATCCATATAGATAAGCATAAAATGACAGGACTGATTTTCTTATACAATTTACACTAAGTCTCATTGCTCTATAATTACACTAGGTATATTTTTTGAATTACAAACCTTAATACCAAACAACCTTAATTTGCATCATAAGCTATAGATTACCAAGTACTTTCTTATGTATTAACTCCAGTGGTCCTTAAAATATTATCCTAAGACATATCTCTCATTTCTGCTGAAGAAACTAAGGTTCAGAAAGGTTAAGGGGCTTGCCCAAGGTCATGCAACTGATGAAGTCTGAGCCAGAGCTTTGCCATAAAATCTAATTCCATCACTTTTTCCAATGCACCACTGTTGCTGTTGCCTCCATGTACCTACGTCCATCCAATCACATCTGCATGGCCAATATTATGAATCCACCTCTTCAATAAACACTGATCATCTATTCTGTGCCTAACAGTATGCTAAGGTATTCACATCAGCACATTAGACCAACCACAGACAGAATTCCGGTTGACTGAATCCCTGGATTAAGAATCCACAGGCTTGGAGGACTGACCGTACAATGCCATTTCACATAATGAAGCATCCTCAGGTTTTGGTATCCACAGAGAGCCTAGACCCAGTTCCCCACAGATACCCAGATACTGAGAGACAACTGCAATGATAAGTCCCATAAACAGAGCCTACAGCTGCTCTCCAGGCTAAGTGTGAAGCACTACCCCATCAGAGAAAATAATACATTAACTTTTTGGCACTAGGCTCAAAATATTGTATACTTTTTTTTCATGTTGAAAAGTGTATTGTAGAATGTCATATGTCTAAGTGGCCTCAAAAAGGGCTTTTTCCAACCTGTATAAATATGGGCATTTAGGAGATTTTTACATAAAATTAATAAATTCAAGCAAAAAAAAAAAAAGGCCGGGCATCCAAAGGTGACTCAGATAACATCACGGACCCCTCAGAGACACACAATCTACTAGAAAGACAGTGACATCATCAGCATTATCCAAAGAGCTAACTTTTTTTGATATTACCCATGGGCCAGGCACTATCCAAAGCACTTTATATTCATTTAATCTCATAAAGCTATGAATTGGGTAATTTAATATCTGCATTGTACATACAGATAAAGAAACCAAGGCGAAAACCAAACTGACACAAAGGATTAAAAGTAGTAAAAAGAACAGTTTGGTGCTAAAACAGTGTTAAAGAAATTTCAGCAGAGTAGATCCTATTTGAGCTGAGCTGTAAAAGATGAGTTGGGCTATGAAAGGCAGAAAGGAAGACATTGCCAGTGGCAAGGCTGGAATCTCGGCAAGGCTGAAGCGCTGCCTCAAACATGTTTCATGCTCTTTGGCCTCCTTGTCTTTCTGCTTTCCTTTAGCTACAAATGTCCTTCCTCTTCTCCAACTGAATATATCCACCAGGGCTTATTGGTTAATTGGAAACGGCTGGAAAGAAGAAGGAAGCAAAGGATAACTCAAAAATATTTGACTAAAACAACAAGAAAGATGGCACTGCTATTAGCTGAAAACTAGGGGAAGGAAAAGTCGCAAAAAAAGTGGGGGGGAGCCAAAGCTGTGCACCCTACACAGGGAGCTTCTGTTTAGAGAAGATAAGTCTTTCTCTAATCTGCATAAAACAAATGTATAACAACTCTAGGAAATATTGAGAGTTTGGTTTCAGGCATGTTAAGGGATTTATTAGACAGCCAAGTTAATCTCTCAAGTAACTGAATAAACAAATCTGGAGTTCCCTGAACAGGTTCAGAAAGGAAATATAATTTAGGAGCTTGTGAGCTTAATTATACTACTTAAAACCATGAGACTGGATAAGTTTATCAGTGAAGAGGGAAAAAATAAAGAAGAAATCTAAGTACTGAGGTCTGGAATATCCAATGTTAAGAGATGAGAAAGATGAAGAGGAAACAGCAAAGAAGATCAAGAAAGTACAAGTATCCTGGAAATTTAAAGAAAGAGTGATAATAATACTGCTGATTGATCAAGTAAGATAAGGACTGAGAAGTGACCACTGGAGTTAACAATATGGCAGTCACTGGTGACGGACAAGAGTGGAATGAGAAGTGAGGAATTGGGGAGAGCAAACAGAAGCAACTCTGTAGAAGTTTCGTAGAGGAAAGTAGAAAATGGAGCACTTGCTGGCACTTGCATTATCATTATGTTGCTGTTGTTGTTTTAAGTTGGGAGAAATAGTTGCCTATCTGTTACTAATGGAAACAATCCAATAGAGGAAAGGGAAATGATGGTGTGGAAGAAAGAGGACAGAATTAATGGGGCAATGTCCCTGAGTAAATACAAAAGATGGGATCCAGGGCACAAGTGGGATGACTGTCACAGTTAAGAGCAGTTCCTCCACAATAATGGGAGGAAAGGCAAGCTACAGGGGCACTGATGCAGGTATGCAGGTAGAAGTGGTGATGGCAATGTGGCATATCTCTTCTGATTATTCTGTTTTCTCAGAGCAGTGGAAAGGAAAGTCATCATCTTAGAATGAAGACTGCAAAATACTGCAAGCATTGCTGGCAAAAAAAAGTACTAAAGACTGACACACCCGAAAAAGGAGCTGTCAATGATGTGAAACAACAGAAACTTGCATACACTTGTTGTTCGGTCACCCAGTCATGTTGGACTCCTTGTGACCCATGGACTGCAGCACGCCAGGCCTCCCTGTCCCTCACCATCTGCTGAAGTTCATGTCCCAAGTTGCCCAAGTTCATGTCCATTGCCTCGGTGATGCCATCCAGCCATCTCATCATGCTCTGATGTCGTCTTCTCCTTCTGCCCTCAATCTTTCCCAGCATCGGGGACTTTTCCAATGAGTTGTCTGTGTGCATCAGATGACCAAAATACTGGAATTTCAGCTTCAGCATCAGTCTTTCCAATGAGTATTCAGGGTTGATTTCCCTTAAGATTGACTCATTTGATTTCCTTGCTGTCCCAGGGACTCTCAGGAGTCTTATCCAGCACCACAGTTTGAAGGCATCAAATCTTCTGTGCTTCACCTTCTTTATGGTCCAGCTCTCAGAACCATATGTGACCACTGAGAAGACCACAGCCTTGACCATATGGACCTTTGTGAGCAGAGTAATGTCTCTGCTTTTCAACACACTGTATAGGTTTGTTCTAGCTTTCCTGCCAAGAAGCAAACGTCTTCTGATTTCATGGCTGCAGTCACCATCCACAGTAATTTTAGAGCCCAAGAAGAGGAAATCTGTCACTACTCCCACCTTTTCCCCTATTTGCTATGAGGTAATAGGGCTGGATGCCTTATCTTAGTTTTTTTAATATTCAGTTTTAAGCCAGCTCTTTCACTCTCCTCCTTCACCCTCATCAAGAGGCTCTTTAGTTCCTCTTAGCTTTCTGCCATTAGAGTATTATCATCCACATGTCTGAGGTTGTTGATGTTTCTCCCACCTATCTTGATTCCAGCTTGTAACTCATCCAGCCCAGCATTTCTCATGATGTGCTTAGCATATGGATTAAACCAACAAAGTAACAGGAGACAGCCCTGTCCTACTTCTTTCTCAGTTTTGAACTAACCAATTGTTCCATACAGGGTTCTGACTGTTGCTTCTTGATTCGCATACAGGTTTCTCAGAAGACAGGTACGGTGGTCTGGTATTCCCATCTCTTTAAAAGCTTTCCACAGTTTATTATCCACACAGTCAAAGGCTTTGGCATAGTCGATGAAACAGAGATAGATATCTTTGTGGAATTCCCTAGCTTTCTCTGTGATACAACGAATGCTGGCAATTTGATCTCTGCTTCCTCTTCCTTCTCTAAACCCAGCTTGGACATCTGGAAGTTCTTGGTTTGCATAATGCTGAAGCCTAGCATGCAGGATTTTAAGCATGACCTTACTAGCATAACCATACTTCGGCCACCTGATGCAAAGAACTGACTCATTAGGAAAGACCCTGATGCTGGGAAAGATTGAAGGCAGGAGGAGAAGGGGACAACAGACGATGAGATGGTTGGATGGCATCACTGACTAGATGGACGTGAGTTTGAGCAAACTCTGGGAGTTGGTGATGAACAGGGAAGCCTAGCATGCTGCAGTCCATGGGGTCACAAAGAGTCGGACATGACTGAGCAAATGAACTGAACTACTAGCATGGGAGATGAGTGCAACTGTCTGGTGGTTAACATATTCTTTAGTACTATCCTTCTTGGGAACCGGGATGAGGATTGACCTTTTCCAGCCCTGTGGCCACTGCTGGTCTTCCAGATTTGCTGACATATTGAATGCAACACCTTGATGGCATCATCCTTGAGGGTTTTGAATAGTTCTACTGAAATTCCATCACATCCACTAGCTTTATTAACAGCAGGTCTTCCTAAGGCCTACTTGACTTCTCTCTCCAGAATATCTGGCTCTAGGTGGCTGACCACACCATCAAAGCAATCCAGTTCATTTGGATCTTTTCTGTACAGTTCTTCTGTGTATTCTTTCCATCTCCTCTTGATCCCTTCAGCATCTACTAGGTCTCTACCATGTACGTCCTTTACTGTGCCCATCTTTGGGCAAAATGTTCCCTTGATATTTCCAGTTTTCCTGAAGAGCTCTCTAGTCTTTCCTCTTCTGTTGTTTTCTTCTAGTTTTATACACTGCTGATTGAAGAAGCCTTCTTGTCTCTTGGTGCTGTTCTTTGGAGATCTTCATTTAATTGAATATACCTTTCTCTTTCTCCCTTGTTTATCACTTCTCTTCTTTCTTTAACTATTTGCAAGGACTCCACAGATAACCACTTTGCCTTCAGGCTTTTCTTTTTCTTTGCATACCCTGAAAGTGAAATTGTTCAGTCGTGTCCCACTCTTTGTGATCCCATGGACTATCTATAGCCTACCAGGCTCCTTTGTCCATGGAATTTTCCAGGCAAGATTACTGGAAAGGGTTGCCATTTCCTTCTACTGGACATGAAAACTGGTAGAACCACTTGGAAAACAGTGTGACAAAATTCAGTAATGGCAAAGATGTTCATATCCTGTGACCCAGCAGTCATTCCTAGTTATACATACTATAGAAATGTGTGTTTAGGTAATCACGGCCCCATACAAGAATAATCATGGCATGACTGCTCTTATGTAAGTAGTAAAATTATTTTTTAAAAAAGAAACAACAGCCAATCATCAACACAGTGGTTACCATTAAGAGGAAGGAAGGGGGCTGTGACCATGAATGAACATACTAAAACATTTTCAAATACTCACAATGTCTTATTTCTTAATCTGAATGATTTGTTAAACTGTACACATACATGATATGTACTTTTACAAGCTGTTCAATTTCAACATTAAAAAAAATGTTTTTAATTCCTTAGTCTTGCCACTTTTGATTTATACCTGTCTCACTGGGTAATATATCGGTTCAAGAGTCTCCCATTCCCTTCCACCTTCCCTCTCCACTGAAGATAACATTATTTCCCAAGGTGGTTGCAAGAAATCTTGGCAACTGAAGTATCTGGTCCAGTAGCACCCAGCTCACCCACCTGGTCGCAGGGCATCATGCAGTGGTGTCTGATAAACATGAGTTCAATTCCTGCCTCAACTCCAATCCAATCTTGAAAGCAGCATATTCTGAAACCTTTTCAGTCAGACCTGGGCCCTCGTTTAGCCTACCAGCCCTCTCAGCACTTCTGCAAGGCCCTGCAGGCTCAGAAAATCAGAGGACTATGTGAGGCTTCCCTAGGCTTATCCATTTCTCTATCCTTTGCTTTCCATCTTCCTGCACCATGCTATGGGAAATACAGCACAAATCTTTATGCTCCACATCCTGCATCCTTTCTATTTTCAGGTTCATTTTATTTGTACTTAGTCCATCAGACTCTGAATTTTAATAACAGTAAGAAAAGCTTTGGGGATCTAGAAAACTCTCAAGTGCCTAGTGGTTGCTATTACCTTTAATTCTGTCCAGTTTTGTTTCACGTACTTTGAAGCTCTGCTATTAGGTACACACTTATTTATGACTGTTACATTTTTAACACGAATAATAACTTTCGTCCTGAAGTCTAGTCTATCTGATATTAATACAGTTTACTCAGCTTTCTTATGGTTATAGTTCACACAGTATCTCTTTTTCCATCCATTTATTTTCAACCTACTTTAATACTGCCCTAAAGGTCTGCGATCTCTGTTCATTTTTTAAAACCATTTTTATCTGTCCTTCAGAAGAGATAATTTTTATTGATCTATCTTAGAGTTCACTGACTCTTCTGTCATTTTCAATCAAGTATTAAGCTCATTCAGTGAATTTTTATTTCACGTATTATACTTGTCAGTTCTAAAATTTGTATCTGGTTCTTTTTTGTAATTTCAGTATATGTGCTGAGATATCATTATTCATTACAGAAGTATCTTCCTTTCTATCCTTTACATAGTTATAATCACTGCTTTAAAATCTTTGTTTGCTAAATCCAACATCCAGTGATCTTTGGGTCAGTTTTTCTCTTCAGTGTGAGTCACATTTTCAGGTCTCTTCATGTCTAATAATTTTAAATGGACCTGGATATGATAAACGATACATTACAGAGACTCTGGTTACTGTTATGTTTCTCCAGAGAGATTTATTTTTGTTTTGACAAAAACTTACCTAGGCTGAACTCAAACTCGAAACTGAAATCTCAGTTCAGCTCTTTATGTGTCATTCAGGGCCCATCTAGATATTTGGACAACTGATACAAAGAATTTGGGGCTCCCTCTCCATGGCTCTCTCCTACTTCCTGCCTTACTCTTCAGCTGCTATGGTTATCTCAAACCCTATCCTCAGTAAGGCTATGGGTTTACTATCCATGGTTTGGTTTCCAAGTGTGCCAGCCTGGGACTTTCCTTCAGGCTAAAATCTATTAGAGAAACTGGAAAGCCACTCAGTGGGGTCCCTTCCTCTAAATGTCCATATAAAACACATACAAATGTGCCTACTTTGGTTTGCTCTCTAATGCCTTCAGATGATCGTGTTTTCCGTTTTATGTGGTGTTTATAGTTATCTGTGGAAAGGTTATTCTGACAGGAGCTTCTAAGCCATTATCAGAAGCAGAAACTAGCACCTGCTATTAAAATCCAGGAATTCTGTGCCTATTCCTTATAGTGTCATTGCTGCTCTTGTTTAAATCTTGAGAGAAACTCAATGAAGTCCTTCCTTCTCTCCTTACTTGTTTGTATTCGTCTTTTCCCTGAGAGTAGAGAATTCAGCTTCACTGTCTAATCTTAATGCTGAAAGGACTAAAGGAAGTAAGAAAGGGAAACATGCATACACCCCTCTGTAAATGGAGATCTGTTATAGAGGAGGTAACTACTAAAATCATCATTTGAACAAATTAGGTTTCTGGCCTAGGTGTCCTGAAGCAGAAGAATCCATGAGAGGAGAGAGTAGAGAGGAAATAAAAACATCCATGGCCGAGTGAGAGGCAGATCTTGGTGAAGCCCCTTAGCGAGGTGTGAGATGGAGAAGACAGGCTGATATCTCACAGATGAAGGAGGAGCCCCAGAGACAGCTTGTTGTTTGCTGTTATCGTTTATTTGCTCAGTCATGTCCGACTCTTTTCAACCCCATGTGCTGTAGCCCACCAGGCCCCTCTGTCCATGGAATTTCCCAGGCAAGAATACTGGAGTAAGTAGCCATTTCCTCCTCCAGGGGATCTTTCCAGCCCAGGGACTGAACTTGGGCAGGTGGATTCTTTACCACTGAATTACCAAGGAAGCCCAGAAAGACATTTTACAACCCAAGAAAATGGAGAATCCCTAAATTTTAGACTTATTCCCTCATGACATTTTAAACCTAAAAGATATTTATCAGATCATCTAAATCCAAAAGTCTTATTTTGGAGACAAGAAAACTGAGTCTCACATTTTTGCCTGCCTCATAGTTTAGTTAATTTAACCCTGTCAGTACAGGGTTGGTGCTATTCTATTCTTCTTAACAGCAGCCTGGGGCCTGCTCACATTTGTGTTTTGACTAATCAATGTTCTGTATGATAGCTTTAGGTCTGAGCCACTCAATTCATTCTTAAACATGCCAGAGAATTCTAATATGGAGCCTTTTGTTCTTTCTCTGTATATCTTGGAGTTTTAATCACAGCAGAGTGCACTGAGGCTTCTTTATGATTGCATAGAGTACACCAGGCTCCAACTCTCTTTTCTAATTACGACAAAGCCATGTGGCCTCTCATGGATTGCTCAGTGGAGTGTCCAGGTATAGATGGATCACAGGATTTTATAAAGATTAATTCAGATTAGCTTATAAATTTACTGAAGGAGGTATCTATTAGGTGTTCCTGTCTGTCTGTGTGACTGCTATTGACAATAATAAAATGATATGAGTTTCAAACTCCTTTGTCCCATGCTGCCTTCAGATTTAATCATTAGTCAGAATCTGCATTCTTCCCTAAGGTAATTTTTTATCATTTCAAATAAGAATGACAAGCTGAGATTAGTGAATTTAAGAAATTTTATTTCAAATACTACTTTTATCTCCACAGATTTATCCTTCCCTCTCAATACCTAGGTTATAAAACAAATTGACATCTTCTGGACAAATTAATATATAATCAAGATGCATATAATTGTTTTTTACTCGAAAGATAATTTGTGCTTCTAGTGACAGTGGTGGCCAAGTGAAAACAGAGTAAACCATTGTTCACAACCCAGGGTCAAGAGTTACTAGGTTTCTTTCAAAATGATGCACCATAACCCCTGCCCTCCTGCCAACCAATAAGAGCCCAAATAGAATTTAACAAATAGCCCCAAGGTATCCAATGTAACCAAGAGTAACCTAGCTTTGGGGAAGAAGAAAAACAAGGAGTGAGGTTTATTTCCCTTCCATAAATAAAAAATAGAAACGTTAATATTCTTTTAAAAATCTACAAATATTCATATTATTTTTGAGGCTGTAATTATATAACCCAAAGATAATTCAAAATTCAGCACTTGGAAATACAAATAACAGCAGCATTTTTTAAGCAACTACTATGTGTAGAGCCAACAGCAGAGGCCATGTTATGTCTCACCCACTGGGGACTTTGGTCTCTTCTAATCCTAGGGATCATTGATCTTCTTTCTAAGATTTTTGCATTTAATATTAAGATCCTCACTAAGAATACTTTCTCCAGTCCCAGATTACTGCTATTAGTTTCAGTGACAAGCCTGATGATCTCTACAATATATAATCAAAATTCATATATAAATAAGACACTGGATCAAGATCACTTTTTTTAAAAGATAAATTATTGTTTCTAAACAACCACATATGCAAATATACTACAGGATAAATGAAATCTGATTAAGCAAATTCACAAAATCAGTGACAACCAACTCCCACTTAACATCTCAGACACCACTATCAAGACTCCAAGCATGGGTCCTGATCAATTTCAGCAGTCAGCATGAATGAGGAGCAGGAGGGAGAGAGAAAAGAGGCATCCTTTGATGCTTTCACAGTATCTCTTCTACTCTGGTATGTTTTCCCCCCAACATGACGCTGGTAGTTACTGGATTCTGTCTTCCTTAGCATTGAGAAAATAAACACTACCAGCTCCCTTTAGCCTCCTAACAACTTTATCCTATCTGAATATAATTGGTGTGTCACAATAATGGACACATTTACACTAACTTATTTTCTGCTGCTTCTTCAGGCTTTAAAATCTCCTCTCCTGTTAATTATTGAACACATTAATTCAATGAACAAATATTTTGATGTGGGCTGGGTGTCAAGCAACATAGAAAAGCAAGACTGAACTAGACAAAGAAGGGGACATACATTCCAGGCAGAAGATACCCATTAAAGAGAGATTCTGTAGCAAGAAAAAGAGATTCCATCCTATAAAGACTTGCTATTTTAGTGGCAGCTTGTAATTTAGCCCACGTTATTGGTAAATCTTAAAAATTAGCCCATCAAGCTAATTCTCAAGAAAAAATGTGACACCCACACAGTATGGTAGTAACCAGGTAAGTGACTGTCAGTGTGGTAGTACCAGATGGTCACAGGGAAAATGCATCTTTGCACATATGTCTCAGCAGGGTTAATGGTGTGAGTGACAGGCTAGTAAAATGCAAATGACAGGTAAAAACAGTCAGTGCTCTCAATATGGTTTTTAAGATGAATTACACTTTAAATAATTTTGAAGCTTTTCTTCAGAAACTCTAATAGTCTCTGACTAAAATGCTTGAGTAGATAAATTATCATCACTAACATACATTAATTTTTGGCTTCTGATGCTTTAGTAACCAAAAAAAAAAAAGGATTTTTTTGGAATGTCTTAATTCCTTGAGTTTTTACTGAACTAATATATCTTGAAACAAAATGAAAAATATAAGCTTAGGTCCATCCTTGGTTAGACTGGAAAAGATTTGCTT
This sequence comes from Cervus canadensis, assembly GCF_019320065.1. Classification (NCBI taxonomy): domain Eukaryota; kingdom Metazoa; phylum Chordata; class Mammalia; order Artiodactyla; family Cervidae; genus Cervus; species Cervus canadensis. The sequence goes on along the minus strand of NC_057402.1, from coordinate 20,110,301 downwards.
GTAGTTTGGCACTATAATTATATCTTTAACACACAAAATATCCCTGAGGGTTTTACTTCAGATATAATCCCCTGGGAATTTACCACAAGACATTAATACATATGTATATACAAAATGTATTAATATAAAAATGTGATGTCTTAAGCTTTAAACAAAGTAAATTTATTTCCTTTTTTAAAATGAACTTTTAGGACTTTCCTGGCAGTCCAGGGGTGAGGACACTGCACTTCCACAGCAGGGGAGATGCATCTGATCCCGGGTCAGAGAACTAAGATCCTGCATGCTACCCATGGCAAAAAGCTAGAAAAGTTAAAAAACAGAAAGCAAAATAAAATAAGCTTTTATATTATGTCACAAAACAGCATTATGAGTACAATGTGATGTGTGATGTGACATCGCTCAGTCGTGTCTGACTCTTTGAGACCCCATGGACTGTAGCCTACCAGGCTCCTCCATCCATGGGATTTTCCAGGCAAGAGTACTGGAGTGGGTTGCCATTTCCTTCTCCAGAGGATCTTCCCAACCCAGGGATTGAACCCAGGTCTCCCGCATTGTAGGCAGACACTTTACCGTCTGAGTCACCAGGGAAGTATATATTTAGTATCAAAACTCAAATATAAAAATTAAATGCAAAACTACATCAAGTGCATTCCCTTAAGTGTAAATAAAAAAGAAAAATATAATAACCAGATGAAGGTGCTATCAAGGAGATTATAAGCGTCCCAGTGGAAAAACAAAGAACGTTACCTGATCGGGATTAAAAACAAAAATAGGTGGAGAGTTTACGTCTTCCTACTCTAAGTTTTCTATAAACAACTGAAAAGGAGAAGGGGAGATGGGCATTTCCAGAAGACCCACCCTGTGCAGCCACTGCAGTGGGCTCTGAGGGTGCAGCAGGGAACAAAACATATGTCCCTTGCCCTCACGGAACTGACATGAGACAGACGAGAACTGAGAAAAGATAGTTTTTCTAAATTGTATTTCTTCCCTCCCAAGCTCCCCGTAGCTTCCTTCCAGTATAAGGAAGAGAAATGCATCTGGAATTCCCTTTAATCCCTTTTCATTTTCTACAGAGTTCCAGCTCTCTGACCTGGTTTTCCAGGCCTTCCTTGGGCTATTCTCAACCCACAATTGCAGTCTCATCTCTCCCACTTTTTCACATGCATGTTTTTCTCAGTCAGGTATATCCAGTCACTATTTCAAGATGCTGTTTTTACTTTTAATCAAAACAACTCACCGAGTCCTTTAATAGCTTCCCTTCTCTCAAGGGCACCTGGAAGGGCTCCCTTTGTGGACAGCCCTGTCCTACACCTAATGAAGATTTACAGAAAGAAGCAGATATGTTCCCTGACCTTGAGGAGCTGTTGGGAAAATGAGGAGAAATGGGCAGAGTTGATCTCTTTGCATTAGCTGTCTTCATGATCAATATCTGTCTCCACTAAATCGATTTTATGGAGCCTCCAACTGATGGCTAAAAGACCAGATTGAATATTGCAACCATGCTACATATGTACATTCATATTTTCCATGTTAGCTGGGCCAAGGGCTACACATTCTATATGGTACCATTATTGGGGTTAAAATTAAATATATATAGAAGTCAATCTAGAAATGAATTACTATTCTTAATTTTTCAATATGAGTAAACACGAAGATCTTATTATAACTTAAGAAAAAAGGAGTCAGGAATTACAGCCCAGAGACAACGGCTTTAAGACCTAGATAAGATTTCTTAGACTTTCATAATGTCATTTACTTTTGTCACTCTCCATAGGAATTAACAACAGAAACATTAAAAGAAACAACAAAAAGGCTCTGCTTTTTCTTTATCTTTGGGAACTGGGGCAAGTAGGTCCTAATCTAAAGTAGGCACTCAGTTGTTCCATCAGGATTTGTAACATTGTGGTTTGCAGGGAGACAGCTGGGGAGGTAAGTACCCCAGCTTCCCTCCCTCCAACTTCCTGTCAGGGCTGAACCCAACCAGAAGTCACAGAAGCCCACTGAAGGGTTTCTACAGGTCACCCTCCTGGGATGTGGAGCAGAATGGAGAAGAGTGGAAAGGGAATCCAGAGAAGCAAATGCAGGCTATCTAGCCAGAAGACTTGAAAACCTTTAAAATTAAATTCCAGAAAAGTTTTGTGCTCGGATGCAGTTGGTGGCTCAGATGGTAAAAAATCCATCCACCTGCAATGCAGGAGACCCGGGTTCAATCCCTGGATCGGGAAGACCCCCCTGGAGAAGGAGATGGCTACCCACTCCAGGATTCTTGCCTGTAGAATTCCATGGACAAAGGATCCTGGCTGGCTAAGTCCATGGGGTCGCAAACAGTTGAACATGACCGAGTGACGAACACTTTCACTTTCATGCCACGTTAAAATGGTTAGAAAGATGGGGTCTGGAGTATCAGTGACTCACTTATATACATAGTACTTCTTTCAAAAAATATGGAGGAATTGGAGACTGACATGTACACACTGCTTTATTTTAAATGGATAACCAACAAGGACCTACTGTATACCCCAGGGAACTCTGCTCAATGTTATGTAACAACCCAAATGGGAAAAGAATTTGAAAAAGAATAGATCCATGTATATGTATAACTGAATCACTCTGCTGTACACTGAAACTAACATAACCTTAATTAATCACTTATACTCCAATATAAAATAAAAAGTTTAAAAAAATGAAATAAGAAATATGGAGGAATTTGAACCACTTAACAAGAAAGAGACATCTATTAAGTTGTCTTTGAAGTGAGAAAGATTATTTACTTTAATAACTCATAGCTAGGAAATAACACCCCAAGGCCAGGTGATCTGGGAGACGACAATAAGTCAGTTATCACAAAGGGATAAGTAGACCCACCAGGTCTCTCTCACTTCAAACGCAACTTAGTGGATGTCTCTTTCTTGTTAAGTGGTTCAAATCCCTCCATATTTCTTATTTTATTTTTTAATGTTTTGTTTTATATTGGAGTATAAGTAATTAACAATGTTGTGTTAGTTTCAGGCATACAGCCTTTGTCAGCAACAAAGGCTCCTGCCTCTGTGATGTTGTGCTCACAGAAACTGTTAATTAACTGAGAAAGAATGGAGAATTGAGCCCAAAAGCACAGATGTGAACACCCACAAATACCCAACACCACACTGAAAGAGCAGAAGGAAAATTACTATACTAGCATGTATCTTCCTCGAGAGAGGGAAGCCCATATCTCCAACACTCTGCTTCCCCTGCCTCAGCAAGAACAAACCAGGTGCTAACGGAACCAAACACGGTGCCGGTGAGTTCAGCACCATGTTCTGTGAATTAATCTGGCTTTCACACGTAGGTTGTTTTTCTAGAACACAGGATTACTACATTATGAAATGCTAATTGTTTCTGCTACCCAGCATGACCTGCCTGGAAGATGAGATGCAAATTAAGACATAATGTTGATATAATTACAGCTGTTCTCACGCTATTCCAATGTATTTTTCTTCTCCAACAGGCTCAGGTAAAGTGGTCCTTATTTTGTTTAATTCCCCTAAGTCTCAACTCCTGCAGCCTACAGACTCTAATCGGTGAAATGTCTCACATTAGTATAAGATAGTGAGGCTTCTTGTTTCAAACAAACATATCAGAACTTCTGTATCCAAACAAGTCTTGTCTTTCTAAATAGTCACCTTGGTAGGATAATTATTTAGGTCACATGGCTGCATTTTTATACCAGTGAGCTTTCATGAAAATACTGTGTCAAGACAAAGTCTGAACGAGAAAAGAGGCCATCAGAGAAGGATGACAGACATCAGCTTGTGGGGTGCGTGTGGAAAGGCGGGGCTGTACACTGCCTTAATGACCATGGGGAGTTAGCAAGGCAGAAACCTCTTTCTTACCAGCAGCTTTTAAAGCATCCTCTTAGCCTCCTTAGCCAGCTGCCCACCCTGATTCAGGCTTGGTAACCAGACAGAACGAAAGGAAGTGTTTCTAAAAAAGGAAAGAGACACAGGGGAATGAGAAGAGGAAAAGAAGTGAGGGGGAGGACAGAATGAAGGAGAAATAAATGTGTTTTGGCAAAGTATCTGAAAATCTCCTGTCAATAAGACTTTAAGCACTTAATGTTGTAGAGTGTGAAGCTGTTTATGATAGTAAACACTTGAAGTTGCAAAACTGGTAACATAATTTACGGATTATCCATGCATTAGAGTAACAGGCTGTGATTTAAAGCTATTGTATACACCTATTTTCATTGACATGGACAGTTGTTAGAAGAGAAAATCACATCACAGACTGCATGTACAATGTGATCTCCTTTTTAAAATATGTATTTTTGCACATATAAATGTATATGTGTACACAGGGAAGGAGGGAGAGAACTACAGGAGAAAGAGAGGAGGAAGGGAAGCGTCTCAATAAACATCAAGATGAAAATGGATATTTTTGAGAGGCAAAAATTATGAATGACTTCTTTCTTCTTGCTTATTTCAATTATTTTTCTGTAAGAGATATGACTTACAAATGTAAAAAGTAAAGAAGGCTGTCACAAAGAAAACTGCTATAAAGAAAACAGCCACAGTTGTGGCTGAAGATTATCATTCAAGTAGTTACCCAGCATTTGCTTTTTTTTGTACTAGTGTCTCTTTCCAAAAGCAGGCAATGTTATGCTATAGATACAGTGATGAGATCTGTACATAAACCTCCAGAGTCCACATATAGTGCTCTTTTAAAATCATCAGGCTTCTCATCTCTAACGTGTTATTAAGTGAAAAAGCAAAATGAAGAAGCAGAAAATGTATAAAGTATGCAGCCAATTGTTCACAAAAGGATATATCAGATTGGCTCCCATGTGCATAAAAATTATCTGAAAGGGTAAATAAGAAACTTAACAGTGTTTGCCTGTGGGGAATAATGACTGAGCTGATGGGGGACAGAGATAAACCTCTTCGTGTTTTTTTACATTTGAAACTTGTAAATTTATTACCTAGTCAAAAATAAAAACTTTAATTAATCTTTTACACTTTTCAATGACTTGTCATGTATCCTCAGAATTATAAGTGATTGGTTTAGTGGTTTACTCTTGATTTAATATTAATTATATTCAAATATCCATCTCCATGATATTTTTTAATATTTCTACTTTCTCTCTTTTTGAATGTTAAAGATTAGATGACCTGGGTAGGTGGGGGCAGTCTCAGCATCCTACCAACCGAATAGGACTGAATATTTTTGCCCCATACTTTTCTTTTTTGGGGGGTGGGGTGGGGCACATGACATGTGGGCTTTTAGTTTCCCCACCAGGGGTGGAACTCTTATCCTCTGTGTTGGAAACATTGAGTCTTAACCACAGGACTGAGAGGGAAGTCCCTGCCCAGTGTTTCTTAATAGCAGGTTTACCAAAAAGGTCAAATAGAAAACAAACCCTAGCTGGGGGTTGGCTGCTAAGAGGCGTGAAAGAGGCCACGTTCTCGTTCATCATTCTATTTTGGAGCCAGTATTAACGTCTCTTGGATGACAATACTGCCTCTATTATTTCCCCTTAACATGGTGCACCCAATGGGAACATCTGCCCAACACTAATGAGCTAGTCACAGGAGAAACAAGAACTGGGTACCAGGAGCCAAGACAAAACAATTAGAGGGAAAGGGAGTCTGTTGGCTCCTGACCTAAATTGAATTGCTTTTAAGAGACAGAAACAGATTTTTAATTATGTAATCCCTTTGTTTCTCATTTCCTTTAAAATTTAAAGGTCAAATTTCCCTTTTAAATGCTAAAGGCCAGGTCTGACATTATTGTACCTGATGTTATTGTGTCTGTGAGACTTGCTGGACTGAACCCAGAAGAGGGGCCCTGTTCAACCTAGATGAATGTAAAGCATTTTGTTGCTGTTATTATCCAGACCACTCCTTGGAAGAATTAGTTAATAACTACTGTCTTTCTCTTTCTCCATTTCATTTTTCTTTTCAAATACTGTTCAGAGAGAAAATTTAGCCTACCTTTGCTATGAAAAAGAACTGTTTGAAGGCATGAAGATTTGGGATAAGAAGTCTAGTTAACTTCCACTTCTGCAAGACTTAACTAGGCTTTGAGATTGCTTTAATCTACTCCCTCTCACATGTTATTGCTTGCACTTCATTAATGGAGAAAATTTTTCTTTCCATACACTTCTCCTCTGCCCTTCCATCCCTCCTTTTCTCAGCCTACACCTTCATCCTTCCCAGCCCAGCTAAGTCCACTTTTTCAACATCAACTTCCCCACTATGCACAGCTCCCTCCGATCTTGATCTCTGACTCCCTGACTCTTTCTATTTATAAAACTCATCTTGGCACTGAAGCCCACATTCTCTTCTCTTTCACTGGCAAGAAGTCTAATAAATGAACTGTACTGGTTCCTAAGGCAGAAAAGAAAAGGAATTAAGGCCTAGCTGTGTCCAGAGGTTCAATCAGAGTCACTGGACTCTCTGCCTCCTTCTCCATCCCTTTGGCTCTGCTTTCCCTCTGTGCATTTTCTTCAAGCAAGTTCTCCCTACAAGGTGGCTTATATAATCCTAACAGTTGAAAATCCCAGGAGAAAAGGACTCTCCTTCCCAGAGTTCTAGGAGAAGTCCTAGGGCTGTTGGTAGGAGGCCCAGCCCTGAGTTAGATGCTCACCTCTGGAACAGGGATCAAGATCAGTTCTATCCAAAATCCACGCAGTGCAAAGGAGGAAGGGAGAATCCCAAAAAGAAAGGAGGGATTCTGACACCAAAACCAATAGTGCGACACACACACACACACACACACACACACAAAGTCATCTTCTCAAGTTAGCACCAATACTGTCGATAATGACAATTTATATGCGTCATTCACCTAGACAGTAAGTTCTTGAAAATCAGAGACTTTCACTATCCTTCATCTTCCAACCTATCATGAAACACATCATTAGTGAACATTCTACACACACTCACTGAATAAGAAAATTCCTTTTACAAAAAGAGAGAGAGAGAGAGAAGTCCTGTAGAAGCCTCAGAGGCTCTACAGAGCTATACTTCCATCAACATTGGAGGAAATTTCCGTCTCTGGGGACAACAGACGGTGTTTTCAAGGGTGACAGACCCCAGATGCTCCTTACTCCCTATCTGGAAATCCCAAATGTCAGCCACTCCTTATGCTGTAGGGAAAATCCCAGATGCTCGGCTTCCTTTCTGAAGAACCTACAGCAGGACCAGTGAACTTTATCTGTAATGGAGCAGATGGTACAAATTCAGATTCTGTGGGCCACACGGTCTCTGCTGCAGCTATTCAACTCTGCAGCATGGAAATAGCCACAGACAGCACATATATGAATGTGCATGGATGAGTTCGCATCAAACTTTATTTATGGTACTGAAATTTGAATTTCAGATACTTTTCATGTATCACAAAGTATTATCTTCTTTTGATTTTTCTTTCAATAATTTAAAACTGAGAAATACATTCTTAGCTTGCAGGTCATACACAAGCGGACAGGGAACTAGAAGTGGCTCAGGGGCCATACTCTGCCAACCCTTGTTCTAAAGCATTTCAGGTTTTTTAAGAAGGACCTTCTTTTGAATTTACTGGAATAAAATAAAAACAAAAAGTAAATAAGACAAGTTTAAACTTCCACTTGGAAAGTTAACTTTTTGAAAGGTGATAATCAGTTGAGCTTTCAGTGTAATAGTATATTAGTGTACTAAGCTTTTTCAAAGCTGTTCTCAGTCTGACAGCCTACAAAAAAACATTTAGCCATGTTCACTGGGGTTTTTAAGAACTGAAGCCATTGACGCTTGATACCAAGAAAACATCTTCTGCAGATTTAAAAGTCTATCTCTAGCATACTGAATTTTAGATTAGCAATACACATGTGGTTAATTTAGCTTACAGTTACATTACGATTTTAGTCAGCCTCAAATTGATCAAACAACCAGTTGATCCAGGGGCGGGGAGCTTTTCTAAATTTGTGCATTGATTCAGTTAACACCATTCAGATACTGGATAACAATAGCAATGAATATTCTCTTATTCTATAATGGAACTGAGGTAGCTAAAAAACATATATATGGTACTCATTTTTTCAAATTGTTTTGAGAATAATTGTGTCATTTATGTGTCATTATGTCATTTAATTCTCCCAACTTGATGAGTTAGTTAGGAAACTTTATATTATTATTGAAACGCACTTCACTTTAAGAAAACAGAAAGACAGAGAAGTTAAAGAACTTAAAGCATCTGAACTTGAACCTAGATCCATTGGCACTAAATGCTTGTTCTTTCCATGATACTTGCTCAAGGATGGAGATTTTGTGTGTCAAGTCAGGTCATTTATGAGCATCAAATATCTATGGTGTGACTAAAAATTTAAGCTCCATATATAAAGTCAGATATAGAACAGTGAGACTCTTGGTCTCTTTGCAAAAATAGAATTTTAAATTGAAAATCCTACCTTGTGAGGCAAACAGTATTTTAAAACAGAAGATAAAAAAAGACAAGAAATATCAAGTGTTAGAGGAGAAATATCAAGTGTCAGGAGAAAAGGAAACCCATATACACTACTGACGGGAAAGTAAATTGGCACAGCCACAATGGAAAACAGTATTCAGACTCCTTTCAAAACGAACAGAACTATAATCCAGTAGTTCTAATCCAAAGAATACAAAAACAGACTGAAAAAGATACACGCAGCCCTATGATCATGCAGCACTGTTTAGACAAAATATGGAAACATAAATGTCCATCAACAGGTAAATGGGTAAAGAAGGTGCAGTGTGTGTGTGTGTGTATATTATACTTTTCAATCATTAAAAAGATGATACTTTTCAGTCATTAAAAAAAAAAAGTTGAAATCTCACCATTCTTGACAACATGAACCTCAAGGGCACTATGCTAAGTGAAATAAATCAGACAGAGAAAGACAAATACCATATGATTTCACTCACATGTGAAATGCAAAAAGGAAACACAAACAGAAAAACAAACTATATGAACAAAACAAACCACATAAAAACAAACAAGCAGATACAGCAGAGTAGAGGTTACCAGAGGGAAAGGGAGGTGGGGGACAAAATGGATAGAGAGGATCAACTGTATGGTGATGAACAGAAACCAAAGCTTTGGCAGTGAGCACCCTGTAGCCATTACAGAAGTTGAAACGCAGTGTTGTACATGTGAAACTAACATAATGTTATAAACCAATGTTACCTCAACACTTAAGGAACAAAAGATAGCCTTAGGAAAACCGGGCCTTTTGAAAACTCCAGCAATGAAAATACAGGCATCATTCCTGCAAAAGCTACCATGCATGTTCTTCTAAAGGCAGACCAACCCTAAAATAACCCCAACGCTGATCTGCCAAGTTTATCCTTTTTGTTCTGACCACCCAACGTGCCCACACTTCTTTCCCGCCTGAGCTAACCCCTGTCCAACAAGCTGAAATGCATCTGTGGACTAGTGGTGGCTTAGAAAGGTTCTAAAACAAAGCAGCTGTGGAGTGTGAACTATTATAGAGCTTAATGACCATTTAGGCACACAACCTACCTTCTTCCTCCAAGGGAAACTCCTACCTGTATATCAAGAATCTACCTCATTCACCACATATCTGTGACCTTGCCTGACCCTCTATCCCCTGTTAGCATGAATTTGGCACTCATCTGAGGTCTTATAGCCTTAGTTCAGCGTTATTTAACAACACCTGTATATTTTTTAATCACCGTATCTCCAACTAGAATGTAACTTTTCAATATCAGTTTCACTTCCTTCTATCTCCACCCCTTTGTAAATATCTACCACAACAGAAATCATTGTGATAATCTATTATTAATATACCAGTGGCTCCCAGTGACCCAAAACTCCTGATTTAAACATACTCATGTGCTTCCCTCCCCATAACTAGTGTACACCTCATGATTAGCTTTAATCACGGAACACAGTGGCGGTGACACTGGGCCAGTTCCCAGGCTAAGCCTTGAGAACACCTGGAACTTCTGCTTTTGAGTCCATGGAACCCGTGGAAAGTTGGGCGACTCTGCTGGAGAGAGGCCCCGTCATCTTCGTGTCCCAATTTAATTCAAGCCCCACCTGACCTACAAGTTGAATGAGCCACCACAGTGACCATCAACAAGATCAGCAGAACTCTCCAGGTGACCCCATATTGCAGAACTATAAGAAAATTAAGTCTTACTGTTTTAAGCAACTAAGTTTTCAGATTTATGATGTAATAAAAGATATCTGGGAAAAGGTACCTGGAAAATATATGTTGATTGAGTAAATCAATGAATGAAGAAATTCTTCATTTTTTATTGCTTTGCTACAGAATTTCCATAGCAACAAATATAACATTAAAAACTCATAAAGATAATGGATTGAGAGTTTGGGGTTAGCAGATGAAAACTACTGTGTATAGAAGGGATAAACAACAAGGTCCTACTGTATAGCACAGGGAACTATATGCAATTTCCTGTGATAAACCATAATGGAAAAAATATAAAAAGAATGTACATATATGTACACAAAAATATGTATAACTGAATCACTTTGCTGTACAGTATAAATTAATGCAACACTAAATTAATTATACTTCAATAAAATAAACCTTTAAAAAAACTCAGAGTGGATTGAGAAAAAGCAGAATGCATGAAAAAAGAAAAAATAACATCCCAGAAGCTTAGAAAAGCAAGAAGAGAAGTTATGTGCCCCAGTCCAATGCATCACAATGCTGACCCATATCCAGGTGCATCCATGTATATGCTGGCTCAGTAAGTCTGGTGTAACAGCAAAAATATATGTACTTTTTACAAGATCCCCAATTGATTCTGATGCACAGTTAGGTTTGAAAACCACTGTTCTGTCCATTTAAAAATATAACTAATTCAGGAAAAACTGTTAGTTTTTACCCTTCAGAGCACATGTCATACTAATGGTATGTGAAAGATGATACATTTTTAATTATGTGGACTGTCTATCTTGACATCTTCAATTCACTAGATGTCATCAACCATCTTCTTTAATGCTGACTTGTGTAAAATCAGTTTAGTATCTCAAAAGGTGAGTTTTTAAATCTCAGCAGTCAGTCTAAAACTGGTACCATTACCCCATAAAACAACAAAGTAGATTTAGGCTTGGTATCTTTGAACAGATACTAATGCATCTTTAGTATAATGTTAGTATATGTTTAGTATAATGTTTAGTATAATGTTTCCAGCTGATATAGCACAGTAGATTTAAGCATATATACCTTGCCCTCATATTTCTCTACTTTGATAATTAAATGTAATGTGTTATAATTTCCAGATCAGTGTGGAATCTGGTTTTGTGATTAGTCACTCAGGCATATCCGACTCTGTGACCTCATGGACTGAAGCCTGCCAGGCTCCTCTGTCTATGGGGATTTTCCAGGCAGGAATACTGGAGTGCGCTGGAATCTGGTTAATAGCTTCCAAAAAGATGCTCCTATGTCTGCACTAATAACCCATGGAAATATAAAACTAAATCCATCGCACATACAATGAAGTGATCAATAACCTCATGCCACAATCAGTGGAATCAACACAAAGCCCAAGCATTTGAAAATACACTAACAAAAACCTAATTGTTCTTCACCACACCACATACTCTGGTGTGAATCATGAAAAAGAAGCCACTTCAGGAAAAAAAATACACAACCAAAAATTATTTTTAACCTTTAAAAAAACTTTTTATTGGAGTAACATATAGAAAAGTTTGTGCATCATTAGGGCATATAGCTCAATGAATTTTCACAAACCATACTCGTCTGTGTAACCAGCATACAGATCAACAGACAGAATAATACCAGCTGCCCAGAGGGTTGCCTCAGGCTCCTGCCAACCACTAACCCCCACACCAAGGTTTGTAGCTTCATTTAAAATTCAAAAAAGATATTTACATTATCCCACTTTCAGTCCCCTGATTCAGAGTCCAAAAAAATGAAGCCCGCTTGCCTAGAACCTGTGCTCCACAGCAAGAAAAGCCATCGCAATGAGGAGCCTGCGCACACCGCAACAAAGAAGGCCCTGCTCGTCGCAACTAGAGAAAGCCCAGCAGCAACGAAGACCCAGCGCAGCCCAAAAGAAAAAAAAGAATGTAGCAAACAGAGACGAAGCCCTCCATGCCCCTTGGGTGCTGTTCTATGTGTGAAACAAAACCACACAAGACTCCCCTTCCCTACCTCACTCCTCCAAATCTCTGCATCCAGGCAGGGACAGTAAACACCAGAAAGCAGTGGGACAATAAGTAATGGGTACAGAGGTGGCAGGAGGTGCAGGAAGGGACTGGCGACATCTGTGTTCTCTGCTATGAACACTGAATGCTGAGGATCGAAGCTTGTGTGCACTGTAGCGATTCACATGTCACAGAATCAAGCATCAGAGACAAACGGTATGCTAACTGAACAAACACCTGCTTAGAAAAGGGAAACTGAAAAAAAAAAAAAGAAAGAAAAGGGAAACTGGGTTGAAAGCGCAATGCATCAACCTGCCCTTCACATGTCCTGTGAAAAAGAGATCATATCTAAATATCTTTGAACCATATCAATATACCAATACGGTTTGTTAAAGATATGAGTGAGGAGGTAAGAGAAAGTCCACTCACCCTATCTGATGACAAATACAGAGTTTGGATTCATCTCACTTTGTTCAAGGAAACAAAAGGAGAAAAAACCAACATGAGTCTATGAGGGGAAAAAATACAGGATAAAGAAAAAGAGAACAACATATATGAGAGTCCAGGAAAAAAAGAGCTAATGTCTGAAAATAAACTGTTTATATTCCAGCAAAAAATTTCCAAATTCTGATCAGTCTTCAAGAACAATATCAAAAGACATCTGATCTAACGAAGAGAATCTGGACAAAGAAAGAGCAGGGTGAAATGAGAAGGTCAAATGAATTAGGAAATTTAATTAGGAATTTTAAAATTTTAAATTTAAAAATTTTAAATTTAATTTTAAAATTTTAAAATTAGGAATTTTAATTAAGGAAATTAAAAGTACTATAGCACACAGTACTGTTCCGGTAAGTCGTCTGAAAATATCTACTAGACTTGATTATCTCTGTGCTCTATTAGCCAACAAACCTTCTAGTGGACATATAATATTTACCCTAAGAAATATCACAGAGTGCACCAGAATACAAATTTCAAGTTAATAAAACTGTATTGGATACTGGAAACTTGCTTAGATTTCAGATGCTCTAATCATTTAAAAAGTGAAACTAAAAAAAAACTATAAGCATCTTAAGGGAGGGCAGACTTGCTTTGGTCTTTGTATACTCGCTACTGTTTGAAACACAGTACATAAGTCAGATAAATGCTTGTTGAGTCAAACTCCTCGTAATCTCCTAAAAAGATATCGTCCACATTAAAGTCATTCTCAATAAATATCTGTTGATGATGAGCAAAAAAAAAAAAAAATGAAACTCTACAAAGGAAAAATATGTTAATTAGCTTGACTGTGGTAATTATTTCACTATGTATATGTACATTGAATCATCATGGTATGTACCTTAAATATATATAATTTGTACTTTTTAGAGAATGCTTACAGCAGCATTTTTTTAGTAGCCAAAGACCACAGTCAACCCAACTATGTGGACCCAACCCAACGCCTGTGGACAGGGTAGTATGGTGATGTACATAACGTTGAGATACCTACCATAGAGAAACGAAAATGAAGCAGACCACACCTACTCACCCCAACACAGATGAGTGCCATAAGTACAATGACTTATGGAAGGAGTCAAACAGACAATTCACATTGGCTGACTTCTTGTACATAAAGTTAAAAAGCTAAACTGCAATATTTAGGGATGTATATGTAGGCTGCCAAATGATTAAAGAACAGAAAGCAAGGCAGTGATTACCATCAAAGTCAGAAGACCATTACCTTTGAAAGGAACAAAGAGTTTGTCCCTAGGGATGGGGCATGTGGAGACTCCTGGGATGCCGCCATGTTCCATTTCCAACCTCCTCCTCTTAGAATTTCTCCGTGTGTGCATTTAGGATATATACTTTTCTGTATGTGCATGACATTTCATGACTTTAAAAGTTTTGGAAACCTATTAGCAAAATTAAAATCTAGGTTGAGAGAAAATGCAGGTCTGATAAAAGAAAAAATGAGAATGAATTTGTATACCTTTTTTTTAGTATTCATTTATTTGGCTGTGCCAGGTCTTAGATTCAGCATGTGGGATCTAGTTCCCTAACCAGTAATTAAACCCAGGTCTGCTGCTGGGAGCACAGCGTCTTAGCCACTGGACCACCAGGGAAGTTCCTGAACTTGGATACTGTTATAAAATATAAAACAATAAGAGGTAACATGATGACAGCAGAAGAAAAAGAAAAGGAAAGATTGAAATGCAGACAACTGACATCTCTGGGAAAAAGCCCCAACAGACAGAAGGGAAAATCAAGTAAATAAATGAGTAACGTAATAGGTACTGAAGGCTTCCCAGGTGTCACTAGTGGTAAAGAACCCACCTGCCAATGCAGGAGATGTTAAGAGATGCAGGTTCAATCCCTGAGTCAGGAAGATCCACTGGAGGAGGGCATAGCAACCCACTCCAGTATTCTTGCCTGGGAAATCCCACGGACAGAGGAGCCCACCAGGCTATAGTCCATAGGGTCCCAAAGAGTCAGACAATGGAAGGGACTTAGCACAGCACAGAACAATAAGTACTGGGCTAAATATAGAAATTAACTCACTGAATGCGTACAGTTACTATGAGGTTCAATACCATCTCTGGGCTTCTTCCTCATGCTAGTGGGAAAACTGAAGCCTAACTTACCCAGGATCTTATGACTGGTCTCTGGTAGGCAGGTAAGTGACAGATAGAAACGTTAAACCTCTGTGAAGTACTAAAGTCAGTCTTCTGAAACACTATACAATACTGCCCCCTCTTTTTTCCTGTCCTGGATTAAACTAAAATGTACTGTAATACTCAAGGCCAAAGGACAGAGGGAAAAAAATCCTTTAAAAGATTTAAGGAGAAATTCATTTTTCATTTGTTTGCTTATTTATTTGTTTGGGCATGTTTTTCGGCTGGGGTTTTTTTTGTTCGTTTTTTTCCAGAGTTCATTTAATCCAATTCTAAACATGAGCACTCATTACAAAAAGCATTTATTCAAACTAAACAGAATTAAAAATATAGATTTTCCTGAACCAACAACTATGAGTCATTTATTACAAAACCAGACGTATTCAATACTTACTACAGAGTCCAAAATTGATTAAAAAAAAAAAAAACTTTAAATAAGTCATGTTTGAATGGGGAAAAAACACCTTCTACTTAATGTTCTCTAAAAAAGAAAGTCAAGTTTACCTTGGTACTTGTTGGTCCTTTATTGGACCAGAACTTAGTGGTCCAGAGTCAAGGATGAGAGAGTGAAAGAAGGAAAGAGGCTAATATTCCCTGGGTTACGCAGCCAGCTTTCACGCTCCAGGGAATCAGCCAGAAAGAGAGATAAAAAGAAAGAGAGGAAGAGAAAGAAAGAAAGACACAGGGAACCAAGCTCTGATGGAGCAAAGGTGTTTTAATCAACATGGTGTGGGCACATACACTGTCTTACAAGGTAGTTATTCTCAGCAAAGATAAAGATTAAAATTTCAGATTTACGAAACATAACATGATCCCTATCAAAGAGAGAGTTGCAAACAAAAACTTTTTACCGTATGGTTCATAAAAAGGAAGAGTACTTATCACCATAATGAGAAATGCCTGGATTCCTCAGACCCAGGAAAGGAGTGCCTCTCCTCTTAATTCCTGAATATTCAGGAATTAATAAAGACCAGAAGATTCCTGACAGATCCAAAACGGCACACAGAAGCCTCTTGTTAAATGCTTCCTGACAGGTACTAACGGAGTAGCAATCACACGCTCTGGTTAGAAACACTAATTAATTTCTAGGTTCTTTGCGCTTGTTCTACAGAATAAAGTACAAAATAACCAACGACAATGACCCTTAAATATTATGCTATTTTAGTTATTTTGTTCAGAATGTATGACCCCGTATGGTTTTTTAACCCTCTTTTGCCGGAAAAGCCTTTCAAAGTAGATCATGCATCCCTATAGGATATAACTAGGTTGTGAAACAGTGAACAATCAACGCCACCCTATATTTAGTACAAAATACTTACCACTGGAGCCGAGCCTGGGCACCAGGCGAGGCTGACGGTAGATGTCAGTACACTGACCGCCGGGCACCGGCCGGCGCTCCTGGTTGGCCGCAGGGGCCACACGTGACCCACTTGCTGCCTGTGACGCACCTGCCGCACCAGCGGCACGTGGGGACTGCACGTGAGCTGCGCACAAGACCAGGACCCGAGACCCAGCAGCCGGGCGGGGGCAGAGAGGGTCTTAGACCACGTCTCGGAGCGCAGGCGGCGGGTGGCCTCTGCAAGCGCAGCACCGACGGCCACTTCCGCACAGGCCTTCTAGCCACGGGGCTGCAGTCTCGGGGCGCCGGGGGGTATAGGTGCACAGAGCCCGGCTCCGGACACAGCCTCAGCCTTCCACAGAGCCCACTACTACTCTGAGCCAGTCACCAGCACGTGGGTCGTCCACGTCATCAGCACGTGGGTCATCACGTCATCCGCACGTGGGTCATCTACGTCATCCGCACGTGGGTCGTCTGCGTCATCAACACTGGGTCGTCCACGTCATCCGCACGTATGTCGTGCTTGGCTTTTTGCGAAGTGCGCAGACTACGTTAGGGAGTCGGCCGTCTGCCTGGCCCTGGTGATCCGGTGCCGCAGGGACGCCACCAGGGCCGTGCCCTGCACAGTCGTCCCCCAGAGAACCCAGATGATCTTGAGTCAGGGGCCAGGTCCTCCACAAACCCTCTCTGCTCTCTCTTCACCTTCAGTGCTGGAGCCTGAAGGACAAAGCCCAGTCAGTGCAGAGGTGTTTGCTGGGGAAAAGGCAGCAACCGGACGGGCCTCCTGGCCACCAATGGCGCCAGTTCAGGGACCACGCCACTCTGAGGGGCACCATCAAGTGTGCAAGACCTTGTCTCCGCCCTGCTACACCTGAGGGGAAATTCATGGTGACCCAAGAATTTTATACACAGCTGTTGACTAAGGAGAAAAAAAGAAAAAGCCTTAAGTTTGATAATTGTGTTTTATTCTGAAGATATCCTGAGGACTTAAGCCAAGCTTTCAGCTAGCTGGAAGAGACTGCTCTAGCAGAAGTTAGAGAGGAGGTAGGGTATATATAAGCTTTGCAACAAAAACCAGGTAGTTGGAACATCAGAAGATCACTGTTAATGAAAGAAAATCAGACATCTGAAGTTAATGAATTTAGCACATTTTTCTGTAGGGGAAGATGCAAGAGTCTGGGCTCATTGAAATCCTGTCTTTGATAGGCTGTCTAGGGTGGGTGTCCTGTTCATACACCCAAGTTGTCTCATACTTGTGAAAGCAATAAAACAGACTCGGGTGTTCCAGAAACTATACCCACTCATATTTTTAAAACCTTTTAAAAAAATATACATTTGAAAACCAATTTCAACTGGCCAAGAGAAGAAGCCTAGAAGGAGGTAAAAATGAAGAAGGTAAACATAGAAGTGTTCCAGAGCTTCAAAAGTGGCTAAAAGATGGATTTAATCATCTAGGAAGAGTTTAAAAAGAGAAACTAAAGCAGTATCAAAACAGTCCTGATGCTACAATTAAAAATAAACATTTTTGAAAGAAAAAAATATTTTTAAAATTTGTATAATAATCTAAATTTTAAAACTCAGATTTCATTAAGAAGAACTGGATGGGTGAGAGGTAATAAGCAAGGAGAAGGTGGTGGCTGTTGTTTAGGTGCTAAGTCATGTCTGACTCTTTTGAGACCCCAGGAACTGTAGTCCACCAGGCTCCTCTGTCCACAGGATTTCCCAGACAAGAATACTGGAGTGGGTTGCCATGTCCCTTCTGGGGGATCTTCCCAACCCAGGAATGGAACCTATGGCTTCTGCCACATCTCCTGCATTGCAGGCAGATTCTTTACCATTGAACCCCCCAGGGATCCTCAAGGAAAAGTCGGAGGGGAGTTTAAACTGCTCTAAATGGTAATCAAAGATATGGTTTTACTCTTTGGGAGTTACAGAAATGTAAATTTATGAATGCTTTTGAAAAACTTTTAAGCTAAGTACCACTAGCAAAATTTAAATATATGTGTGAGTATCTCCGAAGGAAGATAAAAGCAAAGAAAATGAGATCCATATTTCAAAACAATGGAAATGCACAGAAATGGGAAAACAGAACATGAAACAAGATGACAGGTAACAGCAAACATATTGAAGTCAGAGGGTTGCAGATCCCAAACTGCTGAGTTTAAGAGCCCCGTATAAAATCAAGTGACATAAAAAGGAAAAAAGTAAAAGGAAAGGAAGATGTATGAAAAACAAGGGCACAGGAGGAAGAAGCAGTGATGAAAATACTAATAACTAATTAAGAGGAATATAAGGCCAAAAGCATTACACAGGATTGTTTTACATTAAAATAGGATTATCTTACATTAATAAGTCCTTAGTACGTGAACAACAGTCAAATCTTTATATGCCAACTAGGATTGTATCGAAAACACACACTGGAAATATATCCATAGACATACAAGGATACATTTTCAGCAATGCAATAGTAGTAGAGAACTTTGACACTGTCTGCATCTTGGCCAATCAGATACAGGCCAAAAAATAAAAATAAAAAGGATGATATTTCAAGAAATACATAAGATCAATTTATTGGATATGTGTATCATATTGTTTATACAACAAACCGAACACCAACTCCTATAAACCTCCTAAGTAAAACAAAAATTATTAAGATAAATTTAGAAATAGCCAAAATGAGAACACTACACATTAAAGAATACAGTATCACCAATCAGGTATCCAGAGGAAAATATTCACACTCAAAGAAAGCATCATAATATGAGCTGAGAACTTCTAAGAAAGCAGTAAAGCAAGACAAGGGTAAGCACAAAGGAATTAAGAGAAGAAAGTAATGAAGACGAAAATAGAAAAATATCAGGATAACCCCAAAGATGGTTCTTTGAAATTAAAAAAAAAAAAAAAAAAGGACAAATTTCTGTTGGCTCTAATCAGAAAGCAAAGACAGAAAGTAGTTACAGAGGATCTAGAATCTAGATAAGGGAAACTTTTTAAAGTAAAAGATTTAAAGTTTTGAAAATCTTGATCAAACAATGGAATAGAGCTTCATACCAATTAGTCTAGCAAAAATCATAAAAATCTAACCAGTGTTGCACATGTGTGGTGCATGCGCTGAGAGATGCTTTGGTTTGGAGGGCAGGAAAGACCAGAGACACCAAGTAGTTTAAACAGTTGCTTTTCCTTTGATCTGCTTCCAATGCAGCAAATAGTGCGAAGGGTATGATGCAGGTGGGTGGATGTGGCTGCCTGTAACTTCTCTTGCTTTTCATGGTGCCACACTAGAATTCCAGTCCACCATGTTAGAGAAGTACAGACTGGAGGGACCCGTGATTTTTTTTATACCCTAAGATACATTAAAATTCGGACTTAGGTTTTGCTTTGCAAGAAGTCAAGTTGCCTTGCTTGTGCTCAATGTTCAGATTTCATTCCTTGACATTCCTGCTGTGCCAGCTCTGGGCCAGTCTCCTTGTCTGGGTCAATACTCTTGCATTGTAGGATCCAGGTGTTTTCATTCATGTTGACTCAGGGGATTTGGGTGCCAAGGCACAACATGGCATAACTTTCCAGAGTAACACCTAGTACTCTGATAGGTCTATTCATTTGTTTATTCACCCATTCATTTGTTAACCAAATATTTAACAGGCTTTTATGTATCAAGCGATGGAATAAAGTCTGAGAATACAAAAACTTTGGGGGAAATTTACTGCCCTCATTAGGGACAGCACAATCTAGTGAGAAAGACAGACACAGTAAAAAAAAAAAAAAAAAAAAATTATCATATCAAATGTGCACAGGTAAGCTATGGGAGCAAGCCATGAGAAGTAAGGGAAGTCTTAACTGGGGAGCTCTTTCAGGACAAATATACAGTATGTCTTTCTCTGGCATATTTCACTTAGCATAATGCCCTCCAGGTTCATTCATGTTGTTTCAAATGGCAGGATTTTTCTCTAAGGCTGAATAATATTTCTCTTTGTGTGTGTGTACACGTATGTACATATTTTTCACATTTTCAACAATACTATATTGCATACTTGTAATTGGCTAAGAAGACTGATCTCAATTTAAATCTTCTCAAGATAGAATTGTACATGCAATTGTAACTGTGTAGAGCTGATTTGTAAATTACTTAGCTTGATTATGGTGATATTTTCACATTTATCAAAACATCAAGCTGAATACTTTAAATATATACAATTTTATGTAGAATATATCTCAATGAAATTGTTTTAAAAACTGAAAGAATAAGTATGAGTTTCCTAGCTAAAATAACTCCAGGCAGAGGCAGTCTGTGGGAGGGAGTTCTCCCTCCCACATCAGTCTCTGAATACTATCCTTCTCATTACCCCTCTCCCAGCATAATCCTTCTTGCCTAGATGTCCACAAGTACTTCTCAGCTGTCCTCCTTTTTTCAGGTATGACCTAAATCAAATCCCTTATGATTATACAGTGAAAGTGACAAATAAATTCAAGGGATTAGATCTGATAGAGTGCCTGAAGAGCTATGGACGGAGGTTCATGACATCGTACAGGAGGCAGTGATCAAGACCATCCCCAAGAAAAAGAAACGCAAAAAGGCAAAATAGTTGTCTGAGGAGGCCTTACAAACAGCTATGAAGAGAAGCAAAAGGCAACAGAGAAAAGGAAAGATATACCCATTTGAATGCAGAGTTCCAAAGAATAGCAAGGAGAGATAAGAAAGCCTTCCTCAGTGATCAATGCAAAGAAGTAGAGGAAAACAATAGAATGGGAAAGACGAGAGATCTCTTCAAGAAAATGAGATATGACAGGGGAAACTTTCTTGCAAAGATGGGCACAATAAAGGACAGAAATGGTATGGACCTAACAGAAGCAGAGGATATTAAGAAGAGGTGGCAAGAATACACAGAAGAACTATACAAAAAAGATTTTCATGACTCAGACGATCATGATGGTGTGATCACTCACCTAGAGCCAGACATCCTGGAATGCAAAGTGTACCTTAAGAAGCATCAGTACGAACAAAGTTAGTGGAGGTGATGGAATTCCAGCTGAGCTATGTGTTTCAAGTCCTAGAAGATGATGTTGTGAAAGTGCTGCACTCAATATGCCAGCAAATTTGGAAAACTCAGCAGTGGCCACAGGACCAGAAAATGTCAGTTTTCATTCCAATCCCAAAGAAAGGCAATGCCAAAGAATGCTCAAACTATGGCACAATTGCACTCATCTCACACACTATCAAAGTAATGCTCAAAATTTTGCAAGCCAGGCTTCAACAGTATGTGAACCGTGAACTTCCAGATGTTCAAGTTGGATTTAGAAAAGGCGCAGGAAGCAGAGATCAAATTGCCAACATCCATTGGATCATCAAAAAAAGCAAGAGAGTTCCAGAAAAACATCTACTTCTGCTTCATTTACTATGCCAAAACCTTTGTGTGGATCACAATAAACTGTGGAAAAATTCTGAAAGAGATGCTAATACCAGACCACCTTACCTGCCTCCTGAGAAATCTGTATGCAGGTCAAGAAGCAACAGTTAGAACTGGACGTAGAACAACAGACTGGTTCCAAATCGGAAAAGGAGTACGTCAAGGCTGTATATTGTCACTGTGCTTATTTAACTTATATGCAGAGTACATCATGAGAAATGCTGGACTGGATGAAGCACAATCTGGAATCAAGATTGCAGGGAGAAATATCAATAATCTCAGATACGCAGATGACACCACACTTACGGCAGAAAGTGAAGAACTAAAGAACCTCTTGATGAAAGTGAAAGAGTGAAAAACCTAGCTTAAAACTCAACATTCAGAAAACTAAGATCATGGCGTCTGGTCTCATCACTTCATGGCAAATAGACGGAGAAACAGTGGAAACAGTGACAGACTTTATTTTTTTGGTCTCCAAAATCACTGCAGATGGTGACTGCAGCCATGAAATTAAAGACGCTTACTCCTTGGAAAAAAAGTTATGACCAACCTATACAGCCTATTAAAAGCAGAGACATTACTTTGCCAACAAAGGTCCATCTAGTCAAAGCTATAGTTTTCCCAGTAGTCATGTGTGGATGTGAGAGTTGGACTATAAAGATAGCTGAGCACCAAAGAATTGATGCTTTTGAACTGTGGTGTTGGAGAAGACTCTTGAGAGTCCTTTGGACCACAAGGAGATCCAACCAGTCCATCCAAAAGATTTTCAGTCCATGAGATGGTGATGGACAGGGAGGCCCAGTGTGCTGCAGTCCATGGGGTCACAAAGAGTCAGACACAACTGAGCAACTGAACTGAACTGAGCCTTACCAACCTCCAGATTGTCCACACCGATCATACATTGTCCTGCTTAAAATCTGCCATGGGATTCTCAGTGCCTTTAAGATAAAATACAAACTTCTTAACTTGGCTTACATGGCCCCTCAATATATGACCCATGTCTATCTCAGCTGTTTCATCTACTGTATCTTCCCAGTGGATTAATTTGGAGAAGCAGATATTGCCCAATAACCCCCTAGACTCTTGTAAGTTAGATTTTCTTGCAGGTTCCAACAGTCTGTTTGCAACACATCCCTAATATAATACCCAGGCCTGGGAATTTGCTGTCTCAGTGATGGTGACAATGCTTGTAGTAATGATAGTACTGGAAATAGATTATACTTCCATTTAAATTAAAGAAATCAGGAGTCTGGGTAGAGAAGGAGAGGAAAGTAGGTAGGAGGTGGGTGGGAGTAAAAGAGGGATATCTAGGACATGTTTATGAGGTTGAGCACCTCAACTCAATGTCAAAGCACCTGCGGTGGAGGAGGTAAGTAGTAAAAAGTTCTGGTAAGTGTAAATCCCAAATCAATAGGAGTTTGAGTCTTTGTTCCTGCCTGGAGTTTTATTCTAACAGGCAATATAATAAAGGAGACAGCAGTGTGGAGAAGGCCTATGGGAACTGCATTTAACCCCTACTCAGGTGTACCTGGATGTAGGCATAGAGCTAGAGAGAGCAACAGAAGTTTTCAGAAACTTTAATGAAGGATCCTGAAGTTACTTGAAAAATCACAAATCAGTATACCAAGCAAGAGGTCACTGCAGCATGGGGCAGTGATGGAAGCCCACAGCCAGTGGCCAAAGTGTAGACCAACTGAGTCTGGGAAGATCAGTAGGACCCCTGTGAGTAGGCGTGGGAGCTGGTCAGCAGGGGCTCCTGGCTGGGCTCTCCTGAAGCATCACCAAGAGAGACAATCCTCAAGATACAGGGGCCACAGGCAGCGAGGGGAAGGCTGATGACCAAACACCAAATGGAATGGCCTTCCAGCCGAGCCAGTGATGACCAAATGACACTTTGTTGGTTCAACTGGCCCCATACACTGAGAGCAAGGAAGAATTGAGGAAAGGGGCAGACCACTCCAGATTGGTGGGTGACAGTTTTAATAAACAAGAAAATTCGCATGCAAGACTTGTCTTGGGTGGCTGCTAGATGAGCTGATCTCTGCACTCACCCACCAGAACCTTAAAAGCTTATACAGAGGCTTTAATTAGATTCTGTCACCTTTTCAGTTCAGATGGTCTCATCAACATCTATTTTTTTAAGGCTATGTCTTTCAAAGAGCCTCTAGTTTGGGAACAATGGGCAGAGCATCATTCCAAGGACAGGGGCAGGGGTGAGGAGCATTAACTGTATTGGTCCGGTTCTCCATCCAATTGGTGGTCACATCCTTTCAATGAGTTCCTCCCATACCCTTCCCTCATCTCAGGACTCCATAGACGCTCCACAGGAACTTTTAATCACCCCCAGGGAAAACAGCAAAAATAAGTCGTGGATTCTGGGGCAAATTACCTGGACTTACTCAAGTCTATCACTAAGTAGCTATATCATCTTGCATGAGTCATTTGATCATTCTGTACCTTTATTTCCTCCTTGACAAAATGAAAATAATAATGGTGCCTGTCTCAGAGGTTATCCTTAGCACATAAAACAGTGCCTGGCACAAAGTGAGTGCTAAATTCGTTATTAATTACTATTAAGTTTGTTATTCAGTTTCAGTTCATGGTGTGTTTGTGTACAATCAGTATAATATAATCCATGTACTTTACCACTTACCAGCCATGCACAGTTTTATAAGGTCTTTAAGTCTTAGTTACTTTATCCGTAAAAGGCAGATAATAACGTGGGGTGCCCAACAGACAATGAAGAGTCAGAGAGGAGTAAAGCCTCCCATGACGATGATGACAACCAACACTTAGAGTAGGGCATTTAGTAAGCGCCAGGCACTGTGCTAAGCATACTACAGGCACTTAATCACTTAGTGCTCACACAACCCTATGAGCAGGTACTGTGATTTTCCCCATCTTACAGCTGAGAAGCAGGTTCAGAGAGATTAACGTGCCCAAAGTGATTCAGCTGGGGAGTGGCAAAGTTGGGACTCAAACCCATGCAGTCATGACATGCTCCTAAACACCTCACTCGGCACCCTCAGTCCCCTGCGTGTATGCTTAATATCAACACCCATGGATTCTTCTTCTTAAAAGAGATAGACTATCTGTTTCCCCCTGTTTCCTAGATAGACAAACACTGATTATACTAAAGAAAAATAAAAAAGAAAGCACCTCTTAATCTAAACTCTGTTGGATTACTCCTGCTGGAAACAGCAAATGCTCAAACCTTGATGTTTAAAAATAGCTGAAACACCCACTATGTCTAACATTTACCAAAGCTGTTTATCCCCACAGAAGATCTCCACTCATATAAGTAATTCACTCGAGCATGGAAACATAAGAGTCAGAGAATTTTTGACATTTTAGGATCTTCTACTAAATATAATTTTCTTACACAAATTCTCCTGGTTATGGTTATTGTGCTTTTGCTTAAAAAATGAACATCATACTTAAAAATCTATATTTAGATGGTAACCAAATGAAACATGACTAAAATATTAAATATTCTGCGAGAAAGTACAGGTCAAAAACGTGGTCAATCTGGAGATTTTAGGGTTATGTGTGACCTTGGAATCCCCTCCCAGTCTCTCTTAATTGTGCTACAGAGTCCACAATTGTTATTTTTTTTTCTCACAATTGCTACTTTTAAAAAAATTGATTTACAGAAAATTTTTAATTTTATGTATTTGTAATTTTCTTCTGGGATCTCGGATTTTTAAGTTTTCCATGCATGATGTGGACATTAACTCAGACTTTCCAATTCTGTACACTTTCAACAAACTATTTTTTTACTTTGGGGGTCCAATTATTTTAACAAGAGTAGGGATTAGCTGTCAAAAATCATACACTAAGGCATGGGCATTGGTATTTTTAAAATCACAGAAAATAACTAGAAATGTCCAGAATTTAAAGTGGAGAAATACAAAAAAAAGACTTGTTTCAGTTATGCAGTAACTGCTGCCCCCGTGTGGTGAAGAAGTGTTAGTGCCTTTAAGCTATTTTCACCTCCTGTTTGAAATTTCTTCAACATTTTCTAACATTTCTCTGAAATGCTTCCCTTGTTATTTTTATTATGTCATTATTTTCTTCCCTTAGTCATTTTGTCTTTTGTTTACTGAAGGTCTAATAGTATTAACGTAAAAAAACACAGTGAATTAAAATTTTCACACAATTCAAGAACTAGTTCAGCAATTCTACAAATAAATAGAAAGTGAAAATAATAGAGAAATGTAATGACACAGCCCTTAACAGAAAAAAAAAAGCACAGAATAATTTTTGTCTCTTGACAAATTTGTTTTTCAGTCCTTTTAAAATCTAATAGTAAAGAAGACATGGCAAGAAATATTTTAGTATTAATTTCATTTAAGTACAAAAGTCAGAAATAAAGGACAGATATTCTAATGTATGAATCATCTAACACATAGAAATTTTTCATTGATTATTTGAAATGAAATTATAATTTTCTTTACAGGAAGGATAAACGATAAAATACTTCATGTCTCCCTCCCTGCATATATCTGACTGGTAGGTTAGTTCTTTTCCTAACTTTCTAGAATCATCAGCAACTGATATTTTTAGCACAAGGCACTGCTCTATAAATAATTTTCATATCTAGTCTATCAGCACTTATGTAACCTACATAGTATTGCATATAAAGTGAGTGAATGATAGTACCTCCGAGATATTTTTTAGCAACAATTACCGAGAAACACTTAGACGAAGTGTTAGACAAGGTGTCATAGACTTGCACAGAGGAGTGTCCAGTTTCAGCATGGACGCCCACCAGGGTGGGACTCTCGCCACTGAGTCACCCTTCCCATGGTCACAGCCCACAGAGAAGGCCCACCAGCAGAGCAGACCCAGTGGGCAGAGGAGAACATAACCACCGATGTTCTGCACAAAGCCACGCCTCAGATCACCACCTTCACTAACAGGAAAAACAGACAGATGCCTTGTCTAGCATTTGAGAGGCAAATGTAGCCTTCCACTAGAATTCATTGATAAAGATTTGTCTCTTCGGGTTTACTCTGAGCTGTTTATAAGCAAATCCTGTGACTTGGAATAAAAGGTCCTAAATTGAGAATTGTGTATCACAGAGCAAACGTTGGGGAGGAAGAGGTGAACAGGTCGGACCCAGGAGGCAATCTCCAGGTCCTGGGGAAAGAGTATACGGAGAATAGAACTATTCCCAAGACAGGCTGATTAGGAAGCTTCACTGAGAGAAGAACCAGAGACTGACAATGGAATTCTCTGTGTATGTATAGTTTATACTCTTCTTGTGGATAAATATGAAACAAGTGACTTGGACTAAGATAACATAGATAGCAGAATACAACGTGAGCTGTAAGATAGACTGCATGCAGAACTGTGAATGAAATGATGAATGCTTTCCACCTAGCAAGAATCTGGCTATTGGTAAGTGGGACTATGTCTATGACTTAAGAGAGATCTATTAGGTAGAAGTCACGCCCAAATTATCAACCTGCTAGGGTCTTCCGCAAGTCGTTGATGAATGGAAATTACACACATTGAACAAGTTTAAAGGGACAGAGATAAAAATACAGTAGCTCTCAAAATTATGGTTCACGATCCCTGATCCCTGCTCATTCAATGCACTAATTATAAAGACGTGGAGTGAGTCATGTGTAATTCCCATTACTCACCGATATTAAGATTTTTTGTTGTCTTCAGAAAGCTATAAGCTAGGGATCCTCTTAGATAGTGTTAGAAAGACACCTAAACCAGGTGAACCTTATCTGTTCCAAGTGAGCAGATAAAGCATCTTCGGGGACTCCAATGTGCCACATACCTCACTGTCTGATTAGTGTTCTCAATGCTGAATCCCTTTTCCTTCCAACAGCCAGGTGAAAAGTTAGTATCATCATTGTCACTGTGACCATTGTTTCACCAACAAGTTTAACTCTTTTTCAATAGTGGGGATTTGATGTAAGGGCACATTTGCAACTGGTTCAAGAATCCGCCTGCAACGCAGGAGACAAGGGTTCAATTCCTGGGTTGGTAAGATCCCCTAGAGAAGGAAGAGACAACCCACTCCGGTATTCTTGCCTGGAGATCCCCATGGAGCCTGGCGTGCTACAGTCCACAGGGTTCCAAAGAGTTGGACACAACTGAGCAACTAAACAGCAACAACGACAATTTGGGAGTAAGGCTGAAAGGATTCCATAAAGAGCTACGCTTCAAGGCTCAAGGGCATCTCGGAACCCTCCCTCAGCCACGGCTCATGAACCTTCACCCTCTGGTTCTACAATCAATGTGCCTCTTCCACTCTTTGTTTCTTCTCTATCATTTTTCCTCTCATTACAGAAGAGCTGCTGCTCTCTGAGTTTTCCTATTCAAATTTTAGAAGAAAAGGAAGTATACATAGTCTAATTAATTGCCAGTATCCTTACTGGGATATCCTTACGCTTGCTCCTTGGAAGAAAAGCTATAACCAACCTAGACAGCATATTAGAAAGCAGAGACATTACTGTGTCAACAAAGGTCCATCTAGTCAAAGCAATGGTTTTTCCAGTAGTCATGTATGGATGTGAGAGTTGGACTATAAAGATAGCTGAGCTGCAAAGAATGCATGCTTTTAAACTGTGGGGTTGGAGAAGACTCTTGAGAGTCCCTTGGACATCAAGGAGATCCAACCAGTCCATCCTAAAGGAAATCAGTCCTGAATATTCATTGGAAGGACTGATGCTGAAGCTGAAACTCCAATACTTTGGCCACCTGATGCGAAGAACTGACTCATTGGAAAAGACCCTGATGCTGGGAAAGATCAAAGGCAGAAGAGGACGACAGAGGATGAAATGGTTGGATGGGAGAAGGGGATGAGAGAGGATGAAATGGTTGAATGGCACCATCAACTCGATGGGCATGAGTCTGAACAAGCTCCAGGAGTAGGTGATGGACAGGGAAGCCTGGCATGCTGCAGTCCATGGGGTCGCAAAGAGTTGGACACGACTGAGTGACTGAACTGAACTGATCTTTACTGGGAAAACTTTTTCATGCCAAATCACTTTATAGGTTAGCAGCCAGTCTGCAGATTAGAGATGACTTTAAATGATCCCACGCCTTTGTTTAAGGAAGAAACTGGAACTGACTGCTTATCTCGGCAGAGGGGCTGCAAGCAGAGGACTTGCTGAGTGTTATAGGCGTGCTGATTAATATGTCTAGAATACCATGTTAAGGATTTGGTTTTCTTACCCTGTAGTGGCAACCTTAGATTTTATTTATGAGTGGGTTTTATCTATGACGGGTGCAGAGCCATATATAACATGTAGCATGGCTACTTCATTATTAAACATTTTTTTATTATATTCTTAATAAATAAAAGTAAACTCTGGTCATGTTTAAACGTATCTCTTTTCAGCCATCACAGTTTCATGATCTATTTAATCATAAGAAATCCTTGCAGCGTTCCACATAACTATTGTTTTGTGGAAGGTCTTGCAGCAAGGTGGAGATTTGTTTGAATCCAGTTAATTTCCTTCATTAGACAGCTGGACAGCTAATGATATGGACATATGGACTTAAAACTTAAAGGTGCAGATGGAGAAGCAGATGTAGCTGTCTCCCATAGAGGCTGAGTAAGCACAATGGGCGCCGTGAATGTTCTTGCCAGAGAACCTGCAATAACAAAGCATGAGCTCCCTGAAACCATGCTGGACTTTAGACTCCAAATGGAAACTATTAGAGTCATTTACAACAAGCCACATCAAAAGCTGTATGATACTCAATAAGTGAACATAATTGAAAATACTACTGTAAATAAATATATGACAGAGTGGGAGGTGGGAGGGAGGTTTAAGAGGGAGAGGACATCAGTATACCTATGGCTGATTTGTGTTGATATATGGTAGAAACTAACACAATATTATAAAGCAGTTATCCTCTAGTTGAAAATAAATTTAAAGAAATAAAATTTTAAAAAAAGAGACAATGTAATATACACAGAACAGTAGTCTGTTGGTGTAAAGACTGTTCAGACTGTTGAATTTATTTTTCTAATTCCATGAATATCCACGTCTGTCTAACCCATAATGGTTGTCTAGTGTGTTAACTGCTCAGTCATGTCTGACTCTTTGTGACCCCATAGACTGTACCTGCCAGGTTGTCTGTCCATGGGATTTCCCAGGCAAGAATACTGGAGTGGGTTGCCATTCCCTTCTCCAGGGTATCTTCCTGACCCAGAAATTGAACCCAGGTCTCCCACATTGCAGGCATATTATTGTCTGAGCCACCGGATATCCATGTCTATCTAACCCATAATAATTGTCTAAGCAACTAATAAATATACCTAGTGAAGAACATTTCGTAACATGCCTTCGCTTTCACAGTCCTAAAAAATAGGATGCATCTTCCCTAAAATAATTAAAGCTATTCCAAAGTCTATTACTCAGAATCTTATTTTCTCAACACCTTTATCTAAATATAGAAGCTGATTCCAGGTATTACCAAAACCCAAGATTCAATGAACACATTCTCTTCAGGTACATGATACTGTACTCCCATTAATATTTCAGTAACTTAATAACTTTTTTAATAGAAATACTTGCTGAAATGGGATATTTGATAAATCAGTTGGCTTAATGTTCTCATTAAAAATAGAATTTTAGAATGATACATTTCAAGAGATCACATAGGATGGAATAACCTGGGCTCAGCAGAGGAGGACTGTGTCTGACTCTGTATTCCCCACCTACCTTGTTAGCACTTAGTCAAAATCTGCATTTTATCATCACCAGGTGATTCCTATGCCTGGTCAAGCTTGAGAAGCACTGTGCTATGATTCTCTCATCTCGGTTGAATTTTTCTTCCCAGATGTTTTCAAACAGGCAAAATACTTGACCTATCAACATCACAAGGATTTTATGAAGATTAATTTTCTGCAGATTAAGTTATTTTTAAATTGCCTTCACGACAGGAACTATCAGCCCTAAACCAGTACATCTAGTGAAATGTGATCCTCCCTCGTTGGAGGTTCTTCAATCAGAACGCTTATCACTTCAAGTGATGTCTTTACTGTAACTCCTAAGTAACCTACAGATTTGTTATCCTTAGAAAAATGTCTAACCCCTACAAAAATTGTTGATTTTATGGATTTCCCTGTTCTGCTAAAACAAACAGTGCAGTCCTCAGACAAGTTTAAATGTACACATAGGATCCTTCTGTGGCTGCTTCACCCTGTTAAGGCAGCTGAGCAAGATCTTGACAAAGATCAGAAAATAGAATTCTTTCCAGCAGCAGCTCAGGCCACATTTTCCCTAGGAAACAGATTCGCACCCCCCGGCTTTTCATGCCCTTGTCTCTACCTAGAAGTGTACTCTGGTTACTGCAGTTGGGAAACACACAGGGCTCTGCTGGGAAGTAGGTACATGATGTCCTGCTTGGAAAGCGTATTTCTAAACTAGCACAGACTTCCTGCGTTACGGGCTGCCCCGCTCTCATTTAAGGACAGTATCAGAGGGCCAGAAGGCTTTGTAGGTCAGTGGTTATGGTCCTCAGAATGTGTTGTGTAAAACATATTTAAATGTTCGCCATCAAATTCTGGTCAAGGCTTCTTTTTGGTATGTCACATATTAATCCTTCCCAGTTCACTATCTTTTCTTTAAAAGTGTAAGTCACTTGTAGGGGTCAGCAATTACAGCTCTCCTGTCTTAGCTGTCACTACAAGTGATCTAGAGAGGTCAATCAACCATCAGGGATATTGTGAGGGAATTCTTGAACTGGGTAAGGAAATAGGACTTAACGATCTCAGTGGACTCTTAACTGTAATTTCTCAACTTCATAAGTACTTCTACGTTCATAAGGAGTAAGTATATGATTTTAACATCAAGTTTCCCTGAAATTCATTAGAGAACTAATTTTAGATGACTTGGTAATTAAAAAACTAAACAATTATGCTTCTTAAATGGCCTGGACCAAAAAAATTTGAATAATTGTTCATTTAAGATTTCTATTAAAAAACTATTCAGAAGATGAGCTGATATTCAATTTCCTTCTTTGCTTTTGAAGTGCATTTAAGACTTTCAAAGCTTATTATCTTTTTGGTTTTATGAAGCATCTCCTCCATTTGTTTTCTATCTCATTAAAATTCTTATTTTATTTCCTTTCTCCTTCTTTCCTTAGATTTGTTGCTCATTTTTATTTTCTTGAGTTGAATACAAAGTTCATTTATTTTTCAATCTTTTTTCTCCAGTTGCCTTTAAAACAATATATCCCTCTAGTAATCTTTTTTTCCATACCACAAGTTTTGATAGAGTACTTTTATTGTTCAATTCTAAATATTTTATAATTTTCATTGAAATTTCTTATATAACTCATGAGAAAATAACCTTGTTTCCAAGACAGCAGTGTAACAAGGTCAAAGCACTTGGCTTGAGTTTTATTGCCATATCCCAGCAATTCCAAATAATATCAATGATAAAATACTCCAGCTTAAAACAATTTTTACTGGCCTACAATCTATACAATTGCTATGGCTATCCCTGAGTTATAATATGTGTGTAACTTTCTGATTATTACCTTGTTACTACCTATCCTTTCATAAACATTGTGTTTGTCCCATACTCAGAACTTAATTCAGAGAAATCCCATACAATCCAGTCCCAACATAAGGACACCCTTGCCTTTGGAAGGTTAAGTTAGTAACAGTTTTTGAATCATTTCATCTCCCTTGAAGAGATTTTTTTTTTTGGTCTTCAATATCCATTGTTCAAAGTATCCTAGTGTTTAAACAGTAGATTCAATTAAACAGTGGTAATTAAAAGGTGAAGAAACAATTCACTCAGTCTTTATATGGCCACCCAGAGTTTTTGTTTGTGGTTAAATTTTAAAACAGTGAAACAGTGTGAACTTTGAAGTGTTATCTTTTTTGTAAGTGCGAATTTTAGTGTGCATATTGAAACCTTTACTGAGCTTTAGTATCTTTACAATTAAAACTTTCTTTTGAACTGTTTTAAAACTAAATGACTGACCAAGAAAATAAAACATTACATTAATGGCACAACTTAGAAATTTTCCTTGGTGCAAAATTTTCGATGAGGTTGATCGGAAATGAAAATAGTTGCAGTCTAAACAGAACTAAACAGTGTACAGTAAAACATTTTTTAAATTGCTCCTCCATTTTTAAATTGTGAAGAGCAGCACACAGCAGTTGTAGAGACTATCAGCTATGCAATGACAAAAAATGTAAGATATGCATTTACACTGAATAATCAAATTTGAAGAATGCCAGGAAAGCGACAGAAAGATGTTGGTCTTAAATGATCAGAAGAAATTAAAAGAGCAATGTTCAAATGCCTTGATCATTTTCACCATAAATGGACATTTGTTCTAAATCAATGGATCAAATAATGTCAATGTTCATCAGCATTGAGCTATTTGCTCTCAATTTTTGCAAAAGAAAAATTTTGGAGGATTTTTATCAGATTTAAAAGGAATTTATCTTGAATTCTCTGGTTTA
Source organism: Cervus canadensis (assembly GCF_019320065.1). Taxonomy (NCBI): domain Eukaryota; kingdom Metazoa; phylum Chordata; class Mammalia; order Artiodactyla; family Cervidae; genus Cervus; species Cervus canadensis. The sequence goes on along the minus strand of NC_057402.1, from coordinate 20,077,298 downwards.
TATATATTAGCGGAATTTTTTAGTCCAAGAAGCGTTTTTGAAAGCCACTAGGAAAGATCCTGAAGAAAGTTTTAAGAATCCAGGAATTATGAAATGGAATATTTATGAATATCTATGAAACTTATCTTTATTTTCCTATTTGTGTTTCTGTTGCTTTAAATAATAAAGCAGTTATTCACTCAACTATGAATAAAGAATGACCAACCTGGCTATACTCTGTATGGTATATGAAAACACCAGTTTTTATAGTCCAAGACACGTTGGCAGAATGTTCAAAAACAGTACATGTGATGTTATTATTTATTATAGTGAAAGGCTAGTAGATATTTCTCCATTTTCATAAAATACACTAAAAAAGTATTAATCCATTATTTCGTCCTTTTTGTGTTCCTTTACCATGCTTTCCCATTTGCCCTGCTGCCTTCCTAATCTTTCTTGCTTTTTCTTGATCCATCAAATTACTTTTATTGCTTCTTTTCCTCCACTGGTTTGGAAATTAAATCTGGCTCAAAAAGTATGTATCCTGGTTTTATCTTTGTTACCTTTAACTTCTAAAAATACATAGCTAATGTCATGTTGATTTAACAAAGCCTAAAGTTAATATTTCTACCCATCTTCCAAACACTTCAGAAGTATTAATTACTATATATGTTTTTCTATGTTTACTTAGGGAAAAAAATCCTCAATTTCCCAAGTATCACATTCTCAACCCAAATAATTTGGCTTTATTTCAGTATCAGCCATAGATAGGGATGAGGGAGGAAAAAATGTGATTTACCAATGTAACTTCAGTATTGCTGCTGCTAAGTCACTTCAGTCGTGTCCGACTCTGTGCGACCCTATAAAGGCAGCCCACCAGGTTCCCCCATCCCTGGGATTCTCCAGGCAAGAACATTGGAGTAGGTTGCCATTTCCTTCTCCAATGCTTGAAACTGAAAGTGAAAGTGAAGTCGCTCAGCTGCGTCCGACTCTTAGCGACCCCATGGACTGCAGCCTACCAGGCTCCTTCGTCCATGGGATTTTCCAGGCAAGAGTACTGGAGTGGGTTGCCATTCCCTTCTCCAACTTCAGTATTACATACTGAATAGGCAAATTGCATGCCTATTATTATAGTCACCAGATAATATGTCAAACTTAGACAAGCTTTTGTTTTAATATGTTTAACAAAAAAGGGACAATGCACATACGAAAGGAGAAGGTATAAATAGACTATTAAAAAGCAAACAAAAAATAGAAATATCTCTGAAATTACTTGATAAAATGCTCAAGATGAATACAAACCAAGTATATAAGAGTACAAGAAGTATGTATGCATGTACATCAGAAACAGGGAAAATAAGACATTAGAAAACAAATAATCTTAATTGGTCAGTATTGCTTGAAAAATAACAAAAAATATGTTCATTTTTTTAAAGCCCAGTGCAATAAGCCACAGCACTTAATCTGTAGCAGCCAGTAAAGAACACATCTGCTCCCATCATTGTACTGACCCCAAACACCACACCTAAGTCTAAAACTTAGGTAGAACTAGAGACCACCCTCCTGCCCTACCTTTTCAATTGCATCCTTTGTACTATTTCTAGGGAGAGCTATAGATTTGGTATATAGTACACAATGTTACCAGGTCAAAGTGCTTGGATTTTATTAGGAGGGCAGAGGGAGTGACATAATCATAACCCAGGTTTCAGTGAACTGAAGAGATGGAGAAAAAGAGACTGGGGAAAGCAGACTGGTTAGAAAACCATTTCACCAAACCAGGTGAGATATGACGAAGGTACAATAGCAGTAAAATGGAGAACAGTGAACAGTGGCTTCCCTGGTGGCTCAGAGGGTAAAGCGTCTGCCTGCAATGTGGGAGTCCCGGGCTCGATCCCTGGGTTGGGAAGATCCTCTGGAGAAGAAAATGGCAACCCACTACAGTACTCTTGCCTGGAAAATTCCATGGACGGAGGAGCCTGGTAGGCTACAGTCCATGGGGTTGCAAAGAGTTGGACATGACTGAGCGACTTCACTTAAACTTAAAAAAAAAAAAAAACCAGATTAGGGAGATACTAAAGAGCTGGAATTGGTACAATCTGGTTACTAAAGATGTTGAGGAGACGAAGAGTTGAAAATAGTTCCTTGGTTTCTGGTCTGGTCTGGACAACAAGCACATTCCTCACATGCAGTCTGGGCTAGGAAATATGAGACGGAAGTTTATCAAGTGAAGAAGTGGATAGAGAAAATATCAGATCGCTTTTGCAATCAGCCAATAAAAGAATAAATTTATTCTGTTACAACAAACTATAACTGTGCATAGATGAGATCTAAATTCATTTTTAGAGATAAGGGCACCAAGGGTAAGTAGGTTCAAGAATGAATTCGCAAACAGTTCTGGACACACCAAAGCTTCTCAGTGCTGCTCATGATTTAGCAAATATTGACTACCCACTCTAAATTCACAGAAAGGGTTAACATTTCTTCCTTCAAGTCTATTTAAATAGCTAGCAATTCAGTAATAGCTAAAAAATAATCCAGGTGATTTCTTTCAAATGGTAAGTTAAAAGGATATGATGATATATTTGTTCATCCTTACCCCTTAAATACAGAGGTATTAACACTTTAGTTCTCTCAGCTGTAATGAGGACAGTTTAGGGGTAAGAACCAATTCATCACTCAAGAGAAGAAATAACAATACATTCTTGAAGGACCCAAGTTAAAGGGGCCAGACCAACCAAACATGTATCATCATCACAGGGACTCTTCTCAGGGCCTGACAGCAAAAACAAATAACTATTTGGGGGATGAAAATGCTCTAAAATTGATTATGGTTATAGCTACACAACTCCATGAATATTTAAAAACTAGTGAATTGTGTGAGGTGAATTAAAACTCAATAAAGCTGTTATTTTTTTTTAATAAGTGACTTTTTAATCCATCAATAGCAGGTTTTATAAATGCTCTAATTTTATACTAGGCTTTTCAGGCTTACTAGATTTCAAAATAAGCGGGAAAACAGAGAAAATGTGTTATTTTATTGGTATTTAGACCTATCACAGTTCAAATAAAATGGAACAGAGCAATTTATTTACTCTAATCAAATAAAACATATAAACAATTCATTTAAAGTATCTGTTTTACCATCAAATGATTGTGTTCATGCAAATACAATCACTGCACAGTCCTTCTAAGCCCATATAGTAGCACCACCTTTTATTGCAGTACTTGATGTAAATTTCATCGTCAAACATATCTGGCTTTAGCAATGTAAACATCTGCTACAAGTAAACTTTAAAAGGTAAAAGTGAATGATACTAATGAATAAATCAAGAGAGAACTGAGCATCATCACACGATAAAATTCAACAAAATATTAGATAATACTGTTTCAATAAGGACTACAACTTAATACAGTTCACAAAATGGAAGCAAAAACAGAAAGTAGTGTGTAAACTCCCAAGAGTTTAAAATACTGAAGGATATAATATAAAACTTACCTCAGAAAAACAAAAGCATGCAATGAATATTAAATTTGGTTTAGAAGTTACAATAGTCTTTTTACTGCAAAGCCTTTCTAAAACATACTGTGACGAAACTATTTCTTTTCTATTTCCCTTTATTAAAAAAAATATGTTTAATCACATAGTTGGGTCCTTTGTGGGAATTTCACATGTTATCAGTTATGGAATTGTCACCCAAAAAAACTTTCACCTCTAAACTATTTTTTTCAAATGACCAAAAACATTAAATTATCTTCATGAAAATTACCATATATAAAGTCAAATAATTCCTAAACAAGTCATCATAAAAATAAATCTGCCTTAACAGAGTAAGTACAGAAGTGTATACATAAGTGCTGAATATCATGGAAAAATATTCAATGAATAGGCAAAAATGTTCACATTTATCATTACTGTTGATGACTTTGTTTACTTTCTGGTTAAAATTAAGAAACAAGTTTTCAAAGAGTCAGGAACACTCAGTGCCACTTTGAATTTGTCTGCAAACATACAAATGAGTTATATCCCTGTAGTGCAAGGCAGACTATTTTTACTTTTTAACATAATTAAGTTATAAAGACCTCAAATTTCTAAAACCAGTTATAATACTGTGGCAAGGAAAACAAATTTGTTCATATTGCTCTTATATTCTAGCTTAATCTACAAACATGAACATTTTTCCAAATGCTGTCTCAAACCATACTAATACAAAAAGAGTCTACAGAGATCTCTCTGTTGATTTCCACAGATTAACTGAAAAGAAGAGAAAAAAAGAAACAAATACTATTTCATCTTCTCAGTCTTAATAAGTTCAGCACATCAAGCAGCACTCGACACAGCAAGTTTTTTCAAGTGATCCATAAACACTTGCAAACTAACATCATCTGTGAGAATCGGTGCTCCAGACTCCTAGAAGAAAAGGAAGATATTTTCTATAATTAAAAACACAGGATGATACCTTAAAATGTATAAGCAAATGTGTAAAAGAAAAAAATAGACAGGGAAATCATTTTAAGGAGAATAATGTCTATGTTCTTGTATAATAAAAAATCTGACTGGTCTTTGTCCCAGATTCCTGAGAGGGAGACTACATCCTTGGAATTACCTGACAGCAGCATCTGTTATTCATGAGCCCTTCAGATCACACTAGAGTTTATGCTGTGAGATGAGATGACTCAGGATAGGGACCAGTCACCAGAAAGATCAACCACGTAATTAGATGGCTGGGCTTTAAGATAGCCTGACCTCCAGGGAGGAAGGGATGGTGTGGGGGGAGCCGGGGGTGGGGGGTGCGGCTAGATTTTCAATCAATCATACAAAGGCAAAAGAAAAAAAAAAAAACCCACTGGATACCAAAGCCAAGTGGAGATTCCTATTTGAGGAATAAATACATCAATACATCAGCTGGGAGGGTGATAAACCCCAATTCCATGGGAAAAGGAATTATTATCAGTTTTATAATAAAACTGTCATCATAAATACAGTGCTTTTCTGAGTTCTGTGAGTTGTTCCAGGGAATTTCCAAACCTGATGGGGGTCGTGGGAACCCCTCATCCACCCCACCGACCCATCTCCCATCCGACCACTCTCCCTTTCTCACCACCCCCTACACACAGATTTGAGCCAGCTGGTCGGAAATGTGGGTAACCTGGGATTCGACTTTTGGCTGGCATCTGAAGTAGGGTAGGTCTTGGGTGGACCATGTCCTTTAATTTTTGGGGTCTGCACTAACCCCAAGAGGTGAGAGTCAGATTTGTACTGCAATTCATCAGTTGGCATTAGAACAGCTCCATATCCAATTTAGTCTTTAAAGTAGTAACGTGTTACTTTGTCTTGAATGCATTGGTGCTTTTATCTCTACTAAGATGTTAACCCTCCCTCATTGCTGCCTGTTTACTAAAATAAAATTTCAATTACACATATTTTAGCAGAACTGCCAGCTGGAAGGAAGAGAATTTATATCATGTTTTAAATAAAACACACATATATTTTCATTCAAGTCATTTTCATTGATTCTTGTGGGTTCTATGTAACTAACAAGAGTTAGGGAAAATTCCTGACTTCTATTTTAATAAAAACTGTGTTGATGAAATGATCTTAGTAATCCAATCCACTAATAATGAAATTTTATTGTAGCAAGAAAGTTTCCTAGAGTACTTTATATCTGGATTTTTAAATTCTTCACCTGATATCCAATTTATTTATAGGTATATATAAAAGTCTAAAATAAGGAAATTAAGTAATTTTCAGAGGATATCAGCAAATTAGTGGCAAACATGAGATAAGAATTTACAGCTCTTGTGGTTCTTATCTGCTATAGCCACAGACATGCATGACCTCTCCTGAATAAAGGACAATCAATTTTATTATGTGTTTTCATATGTGAATTCATAAACTTGAAAAACTACATAATGAAGAGAGACAACAGCACTGGAATTAAGAGCTTAGAGACTGGAGCCAGACAGACTGAGCTCAAATCCTGGCTCCGCTGCTTACTGCCTGCATGACTTTGAAGAAGTGACTTAACCTCTCTGAGTCTTAGTTTCCTTGTTTGTAAAATACAGGTAAGAACAGAACCTACTGCACATGGTTGTTATATTGATTAAATGAGTTAAAGTGTATAAAGCAAACAGAACAATACCTGACACATGCAGCTGGCCTAAACATTATTATCTATTTTAGAAAATCTATTCTTTTATAGGCTGAAATACTTCTTACTCTACATTCCTAGTTAACACAGGAAGTAAGGTATCAAAAATGTGACTTAGACTAGTAATAAGCCAAGAGCTCCCTCTTCTTCTTCCTGTAATTAAACCTGATTTTTTTCCCACTTTACACATTTTCCACCTCAATTCACCCAATCCCAGATCTACTTCTCCTAGTAAAGACAAAATATACATGGGTTTCCTAATTTATATACTGTGACCTTATTTGAAATGATAAATACTAAATGCTCAACTCAATCTTATCAAAAATTTCCAGCTGACTGATCTCAATTTTTCAACTGGACCCTTTTTCTCTTTAACATACACCCAGGATCGGGCAGAAAGGGCCAAGTTTTCTATCATTTAGTACATGAAGCACTACAGCATCAGAGGCCTCCAGCACCACCACAGAAGCAGTGTCGCAGCGGTGCCCCCTTCAGGTCATCCATCGATAATCCTCACACTGGATTCTTGACTTCTGACAAAAAGAAAACTAAGGTATTAGATTTCATCATTTTTAGCAAAATGCTTGGCTATCATGTTAACTCCCTAAATTTCAACCATCAATTTAGCTTAATGGTTAAAAATTCACATTCTGGAGTTATAATGACCTAGGATCAAATCCAAACCCTTGTCACAGTTTATGTGATTTGGGGGAAGTTACTTAATCTACTTAAGTGTCAGTTTCCTCTTCTGAAAAATAAGATTAACAGTACTCACCTCACAAGAGTGTTTTCATAAATAAGAGTTTAAGAAAATCTTAGTATAATGACTAAAACAGTGTAGATTCAATTTATTATTATCTATAAAAAAATTAACATAATTTCTCTTATAAAAGTCATTGTCAAGAAAAACCTTAGGCTCTTGGTTTCTTTCTTACTTCTAATTATCACATTTATTTAATTTTGACATTTCAAACAGCATTACAAAAAAGGGATGCTTTCAAATTTAACAAAATATAAAGACTGAGAAACACTGATATAAATACATCAGACCAAAATTTCATTGTTTTTAGACACATGAACTAATTCAACACAGACTGAAAGATCTTTCAAATAGTTTGGAACCAACCTAAAAGGAGTTGTTTGTTTTGTTTTCATAAGAGTCTATTCATAAAAGATAGGATCAAATGCCAGCTTCCCCCAAAGGTATAACTGTGACTAATTTCTAAATTTTCCTAAACCAGATGCATTTCTGGAAAAGATTATTATATTTTCTAAAATGTAATAATGAGAAGAAATCCAAACTGCTTTTAACTGCCTCTTTGAGGAAAAAACTTTATAAAATAACCTAAGGAGAGACAGACCTGATAACGTAATTAAAACCACCATATAGTGTAAGGATATAATTTAACCGAATGATTGCAAATATTTAAACAAGGTTTTATCAAATGAATAAAAAGAACTCGTTTAATAACAACTAAGCATATTTAAGTTTCTCCAAAGACGATGGCTTTCAAAATTGAATAGATGGATGGGTGGATGGATAAATGAATGAGTGAATAAGATAAACAATTTGCATGTTTGTTCCTTGACCTGGGATTTCCTTCTCCATCATATTCACCCAATGAAATGATCTCCCTCCTTCAGGGTCTGGCTTAAAATGTTAGGGCTCTTATTTATGCCTCTAATGTTCCTATTTCCAGGCAGTAATAATTAAGTTTCAGTTTAATTATTATAGGTTATATTATTATAGGTTTTCTTTCCTATCTTAAATATCTTTAGAGAGAGACTGTTTTCTCCAGTGATAACAAGGAAAACTAATAACTAATATTTACTGAGTATTACTGGGCATATCAAGTATGTGTCATTAAACTCTATAGTAGATAAGGAAAAGAAGGCATAGGGAAGTTTAGTAACTTGCAGAATTTTCAGCTACCAGCCCAGAATGACACATGGATTGATGCCTTTCCACCTCAATTCACCCAGTCCCAGATCTATTTCTCCTAGACCAGACAAAATATATACGGGTTTTCTAATTTATATACTGTGATCTTATTTGAAATGATACATACTAATGCTCAACTCAATCTTATCAAAAATTTCCAGTTGATTGATCTCAATTTTTCAACTGTACCCTTTTTCTCTTTAAAAATACATCCATTCTAATGAGATGGATGAAACTGGAGCCCATTATACAGAGTGAAGTAAGCCAGAAAGATAAAGAACATTACAGCATACTAACACATATATATGGAATTTAGAAAGATGGTAACGATAACCCTATATGCAAAACAGAAAAAGAGACACAGAAGTACAGAACAGACTTTTGAACTCTGTGGGAGAAGGTGAGGGTGGGATGTTGCGAAAGAACAGCATGTATATTATCTATGGTGAAACAGGTCACCAGCCCAGGTGGGATGCATGAGACAAGTGCTCGGGCCTGGTGCACTGGGAAGACCCAGAGGAATTGGGTGGAGAGGGAGGTGGGATGGGGGATCGGGATGGGGAATACGTGTAAATCTATTGCTGATTCATGTCAATGTATGACAAAACCCGCTGAAAAAAAAAAAAAAATACATCCATGATGGTTTTCCACCTCAATTCGCCCATAGGTTATAATAATATAACCTATAGGTTATATATAATATAGGTTATATAATATAATATTATAGGTTATAATAATATAACCTATAATAATTAAACTGGAACTTAATTATTACTGCCTGGAAATAGGAACATTAGAGGCATAAACAAGAGCTCTAACATTTAAGCCAGCTCAACAGGTTCTTTATAAGTCTTCCATCTACATCTCCACGTTGTAATTTAAATCCCCCAAAACAAAGAACAAGTCATTATTTCCAAGAACTAAATCATGCTTTCTTAATGCAGAAATTCAGCCACAAGAGATATGTTTTATTTGGACTTCATAACGTGAGCTCACAACACTTTGTTAATTGAGTTACATGAACACCAACAGTCATCTGGAGGGGAGGAACAACCACTCCCTTTAGAAAAAGATCTGTGGACCCTCCCCATAAACCCTAGTCTGCCATGGCCCCCTGCCCTCAGATATTGCTTTCTGACACTGAGACTGACAGGGTCTCTTATATGCAGCCAGTTTCACTCACCTGTTCACCTAGTCCCTACGGGCAATTGATAAATGACCCCTGAAGAATACTAAAGTATCCTTTAATTTCCCCTTCATACTGATTATTTACTATTTTCATTAACTCTCTTTATTGGTGCTATATTTTCTATATTCTTGTGATTTTCTTTTCTCGTGAAGTTCCTCTTAACTTGTGGGATCCAGAACCAAAGCCAATACTCAACTGACTAAAGTATAAAAGAAAGGCTAACTCATGGACAGTCTGTAGTCCAAAGTTCCACCTCACAGTATTATACTTGGCTTTTTGTTCCCTCCCGCCAAGTGGAAGACGGTGAGGGATGATACTGAAAATCTATACGTACATGTATTAGGTGGAGACAAATTTTTCTCACATGTGCTATGTACCCTTTGGACAATTTCCAGGAGTAAGTTCCTTTCCTTGCTATAAAAAAAACCTCCTCACTTTTCAGGACTTTTAGACCATGGACTCAATTTACCTACCTATATCACAAAAGCTTCTTAACTCCTAAAGCATCTCCACAGACTTCCTTACTCTAATCTCTATTCTCCTGTCCAGATGTATTATAGTCAATATGTGCTAATGTTTAAGGTACTGTGGAAAGTCAAAAATGAAAGTGACACAGTTATTACCCTCAAGTAATTTATATTCTAACAGGAAAAATAAGTGGCATCATAAATGGATGGGGAAAGAGAAGGGGAATGAAGAGTCAGGGATATTCCACAATATCCAGTCATACAATCACAGAAAAAGTTTCATGGAGCTAGTAAACTTTTAAAACTGAGCCTTGAGGGATGGCTACGATGTGTGACAAGCAGTGACAGGGGCGAGTTACATGCTCAGTATACTCAGAGTACAGTAAGAAGACTAGTTTGATTAAAAAGACTACATAGTAGCTAAAAGTGGGCAAAGTTGAAACACACCACAAAGGACCCTCAATAGCAATGCAGAGTTTTCAGTAATTCAACAGGGGGTTATTAAAGACTTCCAGACAGTGCTTTGACGTAGAACCGTTTTAGGGAGACCACTCTGACCAGTGCCAAGATGGGAGGAAACGGCTGAAGCGGTGCCAGCAGGTAATTCCAACAGTATGTGGACAGTACTGGGCCTGTCCACAGTATGTGGACAGTAACAAGGGCCTGACCTTGATTAGCGACAGGGAAAGGAGGGAATGGCCAGGGAAAATAAGTCAATAATTAGGGGCAGATGGGAGAAAATGTACATAACTAAAGTTCCAAGCCCTGGCAATTGAGAGAACGGTGTGCTCCTCTGTAAAAAACCTGCAAGTCAGTAAGTGCAAGATGGTAGGCAAGATGGTATGCAAGAGCTCAACTTGGGGCATGCTGCGTATGAAATGTCTACAGGAAGCTTCAATGCTCCACACCTGGCGGTCGTAGATACTCCAGTCTGGAGGTCACTGCGAAGCCAAAGCAAAGATGGAGACTTACAAGTTAGACTCAAATGAAAGCTGAAGCCACAGGAATGGGTGCAATCACCCAGAGAAAATTCTCTAAAATGTAGAGAATTCAAGGCAAACTTTTGAGGCATCTCTATATTCAAAGGGCTCTCCTCATAGCTCAGTTGGTAAAAAATCCGCCAGCAATGCGGAAGACCTGGCTTTGATCCCTGAGTTGGGAAGATCCCCTGGAGAAGGGAAAGGCTACCCACTCCAGTATTCTGGCCTGGAGAATTCCATGGACTGTATAGTCCATGAGGTCACAAAGAGTCGGACACGACTGAGCGACTTTCACTCACTCACTCGATCACTCGATTCAAAAAAAAGGGCCTGAATTCCAATTATTGCTTTATTTCTCTTCTACCCAGGCTGGGCCCCATAGTCAGTTGTTTAACAATGCTCTCAAACATTCTACTCTCTTTGCTATGTCCATCTTTCTTACCTCTAGTCCTAAATTAGCCCCAGCTCTTTCATCTTTGATGCAATGCCTAACTACACAGCTTGGCTAAGGAACATTATGGAATCATGCTCAAGAAATTGTTAGTAAACAAAATGGACCCTCATCACTGCTGTAAGTCTTTTATTCATCCTCTATTGTTTTCTTATATTCCTTACAGCTGTTTTTAACCTGTTCTGTTATCTAGTCCTTAAACCCAGCATTTCTCACTCCAGCAAATAATTACTGAAAAGAAACAGGCTTCTCCAATGAGTTTTTCTCTGCACCTCAAAATCTTCCTGTCTTCACCCCTTTTCTCACTCTTTGCTTTTCCAGAAAGAAATGTCCTGCCTCCATACCAGTGCTTAAACTCCACATGATGTGATCACACTGTCTCCTTCTGAGGATCTTAAACATCCATACACCATTCTTCTGTGTCTCCCAGACATTAGCTCCTTACACTTAGTCTACAAATAAGTTTTGTGCCCTTACTCTAATAACAATCATCCTTCTACTATTTATTCAGGCTAAATTTGCAAAAGAATCATTTATACTTAATGACCTCCATTTCTTCACCACTCACTAATTCCTTAACAATCTATCCTCTACACAATGACTACATTAAAACTGCTTAGCAAGGGCACAAGTAACCGCCTAGTCCTCAAATCAAGTACCTGCAGCATCTCAGGGTTTGTCACTCCCTTCTTCTTCCTTCTATAAAGTTCTCCCTCACCACTTAAGACATGGCATTCCTCCCATTTTCCTTCCACTTCTCTGATTACATATAAAATACTCCTACCACCTGTACTTCCTCAAGGTTCTGTCTCATCCTGCCTTTGCCTCTGTAGTCTCTCCTAGGACAACCATCCACTGTGATGGCTTTAAGTACCACTTGTCTAATTCTTGCCCTGACCACCAAACCCAAATTTTCAACAGCTTACTCATTTGGGCATCTAAATGGTATCTCAAACTCAAGGTCTAAAACGTTTTCTTTTCACTCTCATTCTTACTGGCACATGCTCTCCTCAGTTACCCAGGCTCAAAACTCCTTACTACCTTGTTCTCCCTCAACTACTTTTCAAAAATTTCAAACCTTAGGGAAAAAGTACAATGAATACCAACATAGTGCTAAACTTAAAATCAATGATGAACATTTTGCCACATTTTATGTTTGTATCTATTATTCCTTTTCTTTTTCTTCTTCTTGAATCATTTTTGCAAGTTGAAGACATCACAACATTTTATCCCTGAACCTTTAGGATATATCTCCCAAGATCAAGGACAATCACCCATATAACCACAACACCATTATTACTCTTAAGAAATTTATTACTATACTAGTAATATATCTGTATATATACTAGTAATATTACTATTACTAGTAATATTGTATATATTGTATATACTAGTATGTATATATTGTATATACTAGTAATATTACTATATATTGTATACTATATATATATATATATAGTATATACTATAGTATATACAATACTATATATTGTATATACTAGTATGTATATATTATATATACTAGTAATATTACTATTACTAGTAATATACTAGTAATATATGTCAGACTGTATCTGACATACAGTCTATATATTTCACAAATCATCCCAATTATGTTCTTTATAAGCTGTTTGCTCTAATCCAGAATCCAATCAGAATTCAGATTTTGCATACAGCTGTCTGGCCCCGGAGTAAGTTTTACTTTCCTGCAACTGCTGATCAAATCTCACTGAGTCTCCTCTCGAAATATAACTCAAATCTATTCCTTTTCACCATCTCATCTTCTTTCTCTCTCACTTGGATTACTTCAGCAGAAACAGTTCCAACTTACAGACTGCTTCCAATTAATCTTAAGATTCAACTATATTATCCGAGAGTCAAAACTGGCCCTCTGGCCAAAAACCTTCAATGACATTCCATAACTCAGCAAATACAAACTCAGCTCCTCAGTCCTCAGCCTGGTATTCAAGAGCCTCCATAACTGACTGCACAGCTACATTTCCAGTTTATTGTTCTACTATTCATCCTGACAGATACTCTTTATCTTAGTCCACACTGTCGCCTACCTAGAATTCCATTCCTCACACAATTTCTACTTATTGTAATAATAAGCACTCTAAAGGAAATATCTCTTCTTCTGCCATCATGTGACCCTTTCCCCTCCTTCTCCTCTATCCCCCCGTAACACTTTAAATTTTCCTAAAAGCACACAACTCAATCTGCCTTGTATTTTTAACGACTTAGGTATGTGTTTTATTTCTAATACTAGACTACAAGCTCTTCAAAGGCAGGGATGACAGCTGGGATCCTGAAGAAACCAATATAGAGTCCTGCAGATTGGACACTTGATAAGTGGTGATAATAGTGTATCAAGAGGTAGAATCTCTACCAAATTAAAATATATTAATAATGATGTCCAGGCCTCCAGCCTCTCTTGTTCAACCACAATCCCTGATCACTCCGAGCATACTGTGGCCTTTTGTGGTTCACAGCCTAGGATTAAGTCTGAATCATCACCTTCTAGTTCATTTATTATACACTTTATTGTTTTTTGTCTCAAGGGAAACATGTTAAGCTTGAAATATGAAAGGGTTCTATATATTTGATATAATCACTTTTGTATTTTCTGTGGCGCCACCAAATGCTAATTCTATTTTCACCTTTTTTTTTTTTAATTACTTTTCCAACAGAAACCATTGCCAAAAGCAAAGGCAAAAAATGTAGCTTTCACTAAAATAACGAACTATAAAAAACACAAAGAAATAATTTCTACGACCTGCTATTTACACTTACCTGTCCCCAGGCATACATATTATTATGAGTCTGTGAGGGGTTAACTTTTGAAAGCAGGAAACGAGCCTTAAAAGCAAAGAAGAAATAATATTATCCATCAAATATAAGATTTGGTCAATATAGGCTAAACAAATACATTATGCCATATAAAATCAATTCTATGTAATATATTTTCATAAAATTAATTTTATTAAAATGAAACTTTAAAAAATGAGATAAATCTTGAAATATGTAGGCCACTATATGTTACAAATAAGTGTAACCTCTCCAAATCACACATACATAATAACATTTACAGTAACAAACACAAATTGGAGAATTCAAAACTCAGCATATAAAGAGTATATGTGCAACAATTATGACAAAGTTAGTGTGACATTTGCCAAACACCTGGTCTGAAACATCAACAAAGGTGCAAAGTCTCCAAAGGTTCAAAGTCTCTACATGTTCTTTCACTTTAAACAATGACTCTCAAACTTTTTCAAACTGTAGGCTATTCCATGAGAGCACTTGCCCAACACTTTGCCCATCTACGCACTATGCCTTATCATCATGAAATAATAACTAAAATTAAAAAGGAATATAGCACTACATGTGGTGAGACATCAATGAGAGAACAATTCATAAATTATTTCACATTAAAAGAACAAGACAGTCCTATCATTTGAAACTTAGTACCACACAAAATCTTTTTCTACTTCTAAAGAACACCTGGATTCAAATCCCAATTCCTCCATTTATAGTTTTCCTTGGGCACAAGTAACCTAAGTCTCAGTTTTATTATCTGTAAAATGGAAACAATAATAGGACTGCTAGAGAATCAAATGAGAGAAGTTATGTAAAGTTTTATCAGCTTTGCAAATTCTCAAGAGGGTATAGTAGCTTCTATTATAAATATAGTAAAACCCTAATAATAATTGCTATCATTTCTGAATAATAGTTACTGATATCTACTACCTACTTTGTAATACTGTGCTAGGCACTAGGGATACGTCAATAAACAAAGCAAGGTCTGTACTTTCTAGGAACAAGTGAAAAAACTTACAATAACCTATAATTAATTTATATACCTCTAATAAGAATTAAAAGGAGGCAGTAAAAGTGACTCAAGAGTTGGGCTT
This sequence comes from Cervus canadensis, assembly GCF_019320065.1. Classification (NCBI taxonomy): domain Eukaryota; kingdom Metazoa; phylum Chordata; class Mammalia; order Artiodactyla; family Cervidae; genus Cervus; species Cervus canadensis. Next base: position 20,062,227 of record NC_057402.1, on the reverse strand, counting down.
TCCTAGTGGCTCAATGGTAAAGAATCTACCTGCCAGTGCAGGAGACACGGGTTCAATCCCCAGTCTGGGGAGATCCCACAAGCCACGGAGCAACTAAGCCTGTGTGCTACAACTATGGAGCCTGTGCTCTAAGACCTGGGAGCTACAGCTACTAAACCCATGTGCCCCAACCACTACAGCCTGCACACCCTAGAGCCCACGCTCCACAACAAGAGAAGCCCCGCAATGAGAAGCCTGTGCACCAGAACAACAGAGCAGTACCTGCTCACGACAGCTAGAGAAAAGCCTGTGTGGCAACAAAGACCCAGTGTGGCCAAAAATAATAAATAAAAAAAATTTTTTTTTAAAACAGAAAAAAAAAAATGAGTGTGTGGTATGGGGTCCTAATTGAGTCTTCTGTAAGGCCAAAAAGGGCTATATGAATATGTACCTTATTTAACCCTCATAACTCTAAAAATTACACACCTTTTTATAATGCCATAATGCTTTCCTATTACATGGCATTTTCTAGAAAAGTGAAATGATAGAATGAGGAAAACAAAAATTATGTTACCACAAACTTCATATTCATAGACTTTGTCAGTAAACAAAGTGGTCTGAGAAAAGTACACTAAATCACTTCCTAAGTTGTTCATATCTACTTGCTCAACTAAAGCTGGCATATCACCAAAACACCACCCTGGCTCTTTATTAGAGCTGAGCTGGAGGAAGAAGACGGGAGAAACCACCCCCTGTAGTCAGCTTAGTCAATGATCTTACTGCTCTGCTCTCAAAACTAAGGCAAGAAGAAAGCATACCTTCCTCTGGAAACCATCTGCCCATTTTTTCCTTTTCATTTGCCTGGTGAAGCAGTCTATTCAAACTAACGTCAGAAGGCAAATAGGAACAACGCATTGCAAAATCAGCAACACACATGCAAACAAATGAAGAGCATTACCTGACTGCCCCCATGTTCAGTGTCAATGTATCTCGGCATTGGAAACCTGGAGTGAAGGATTTCCTGGGCATCATCCACTGGGGCTTGCAGAAGGTGGCGGAAATTTTCATATTCTGGCATGTCCTGGTATCCTGACTTGCGCCACTGAGCTATGGTCTAATTTTAAAACGATTAAAGGAATTATTACTTTTTTTCTTGCCTAACCAAAATTTTTTTTTCAAATGAAACAATCATCAGAAAGTAAGAAAATCATAGAATATTGTCCCATTTATTTTTAAGTTACAATACTAATTTCAGTATTCTTGAGTAAACAGATGCAAAATTAGGATATTTCTTCTTTAAAAGTAAAAAGAAATAATAATGAAGAAAAATTTTAAAACACTACATTTGTCATATTAAAGTTAGCTAAAAGGTATCGCTGGGCTTCCCAGGTGGCTCAGTGGTAAAGAATCCACAAATCAATGGAGGAGACAAGGGTTCAGTCCCTGGGTCGGGAAGATCCCATGAAGAAGGAAACAGCAACTCACTCTAGAATTGCTGCCTGGAGAATTCCAAGGACAGAGGAGCCTGGTGGGCTGTAGGCCATGGGGTCGCAAAGAGTCGGACATGACTAAGTGACTGAACAACAACAAAAAGGTATCTACCTAAGCTTATGATAAGTACAGGGGATTTCTGGTAGAGAAGATTTCCTAGAGACTTCAAAATTAATTACCTCTTATTATGAATCTTCACCAACAGAGTTACATTCTCACAAGATACATAAAAGGAAAAACTTTAATAATAATAGCAATAATATTATAAAGATAATATACCTATAAAAGAGCATCTGAATCAATATTTTTAAGGCAAAAATAATGATCTTATTAATCAACTTTTATTAAGGTAAATGACTCCAAAACACCATTTAATTAAATCATCCAAAGATTTAACCTGGCTTGATTTCTAAGTTACTTGAATCAATCAGTGCATATCTTTATATCTCTATATTTAACAGAGGAACAGTTAATTGAATTTCTGATTTCTCATTTATGCATGTTAATGAGCTATTTGAAGAAATAAAACTACCGAAAGACAAAAGAAATAATCAAAAACCTAGCTCTGTCACAGAGCTAGTATCAGAGGCATTATTTTTAAAAGTTAAATAGCTCTAGTAACTGGTATCAATTAAAAATAATCATCTATAGGTCTTTAAAAGTCCCACATATTTAAAGTGATATTTTGAATAAGATCTTCCCTGAGTGCATGCGTGCCTAGTCACTTCAGCGGCATCTGACTCTTAGCAACCTTATGGACTGCAGACCGCCAGGCTCCTCTGTCCATGGGATTCTCCAGGCAAGAATACTGGAGTGGGTTGCTTTGCCTTCCTCCAGGGCATCTTCCTAACTCTGGGATCAAACCCCGGGTTATGTCTCTTATGTCTCCTGCACTGGCAGGTGGGTTCTTGACCACTAGCGCCACCTGGGAAGCCCCTTCCGTATTACAGTGCGAATCTAAAATCATTTACAGTTATAACACTGGAAAAATATATCTGCACAAGTTACCTGAATACTAGACTATAAGCTTGAGTATAAGTTTATGAAAAAGAAGATCTGTATCTCTCAAAGCACCTAGATTTCAGTGCTTTCTTACACAGAGGAAGCACTTAAATACTGCCTGAATGAATAAATACAGGAATGAATAGAGTTATGCTAAATAACCTAGATTAAACTCAATTGCTACTCAAATAGTAGGCTGTTTTCAATCATTTACCAATCCAATTAAGTTATAAATTTTAATTACCTTGTGCTTTAAATGAATCTTTAAGATCAACTGAAATATTTCTTTTTACTTTAAATACTTCATGTGGAAGTATTTGGGGGGTGGGGAGGGAGTCTGTGTAGGGTTTTAGGTGCACCATGCAGGCTCTAGCTCCCTGACCAGGGAGAAAACCTAGGCCCCCTGCATTGGGAGCACGGAGTCTTAACCACTGGACTACCAGGGAAGTCCCAGAACACTATTTATTTTATTTTATTTTTTTGTTTGTTTGTTTTCCCAGAACACTTTTTAAATGGTCACATGAAATAAGAAAAAGGAAAGCCCACCTACTGACTCTTCCCTTCTCAGTGTCTTCAGGTAAAACCCAACTTTCACAGCTATGCTTTGTATAAAATTCATTTCTCCAATTATGTGCAAAGAAAATAACCACAGACAGGTCAACTGCAAATTAAGTCTAAAAATTCACAAAAGGAAGAATCACATTTTACACGTAACTTAATAAAAATGGAAATAAAGTTTACCATAGAGACACTAGTCATATAGTAAAGGGAGGGAAGCTTCTAGCAATATGAATTAAAAGACTTTACTGAAACTATGCGCACAGCTTTAAACACAAGGGAATCTTACCTCACCATGATAAATCAAAATCTGGAAAAACGTATCCATGAGGAGAATACGATCTGCAAGAATGCTGCTGCTATCAAGAAGAACCGGCTGATGTGAGGATAATAATGAAAGAGGAAGAAGGAAAAATTAATTACTTAAAAATAAAAATTTATCTTTTGAGGATCTTTTAAATTTTTAAAATGCATTATCTTACTACTTAAAACCTCTTGCTATTATGAATTCTTAAAGGATGTTTCAATTTAATTTTCTGAGAAATCACTAAACTGAAATAACAATTGAAACTAGAGTCTAGCCATAGGAAATCAGAGATGACTCCTAAGTCTGATGGTGTGCGGCACCACTGAGTGAGAGGGGAAAGGCTTGGGACAGAGAAAATTTGGAGATGGAAACACAGTTCTGAATATGAAATAGAAGGAAACAGCCTGAACTGACATAAACTGGGGTATCACATGCATGAAGATGGCAATTAGAGCTATGTGATTAGACTGCACCGCTTCAAGGGAATCTAGAGAAGCCAGAGATTGAGCCCGGAGCACACCAACATTTAGAGTTCAGAAAGCGAGAAGCCAGCAGGGGGAGTCTGAGAAGGAACAGGCAATGAGGAGGAGGAAAACCAGTAGGTGCTGTAGGCGTTGGAGAAGCCTAGAGCAAAAGATTTTCAAGCAGAGTCCTCACTGGGTAAACGCTGTTGTGAGTTCCAGCAAGATGAGGGCTTGGTGGCCTTGATAAGAATTGTTTCAGAATAATCTCAGGGACAAGAGTCTGACTAATCTAGGTTGAGAAGAGAATGTAACGTGGGAACATATATACAACAAATAACTCTCTGCGTTTAGCTGTGACTGGGGCCAGAGCAATGAGGCAGCAATTAGAGACAAAGCGAAGTCCAGGGGCTTTTGTTTAACAGGAGTGACACTAAGGTTTCTATGTTAATGAGAATGATCATGATGAGAGATAAGACAAGGCAGAAGAGAAAGGATAAATTCAAATGCAAAGCCTTAAGAAATGAATGGGATTCACGGTTTAAATGGAGAGTTTGAAATCTGACAGGAGCAGGCAGTGGGATTCCATTTTTCTTCTAAACACTTTTTGACATTTTCCAGATGTTGACAATTTACATATATTACTAAGACAGTATGGTACTGGCACAAAGACAGAAATATAGATCAATGGAACAGAATTGAAAGCCCAGAGATAAATCCACGAACCTATGGACACCTTATCTTTGACAAAGGAGGCAAGGATATACAATGGAAAAAAGACAACCTCTTTAACAAGTGGTGCTGGGAAAACTGGTCAACCACTTGTAAAAGAATGAAACTAGAACACTTTCTAACACCATACACAAAAATAAACTCAAAATGGATTAAAGATCTAAATGTAAGACCAGAAACTATAAAACTCCTAGAGGAGAACATAGGCAAAACACTCTCCGACATAAATCACAGCAGGATCCTCTATGACCCACCTCCCAGAATATTGGAAATAAAAGCAAAAATAAACAAATGGGACCTAATGAAACTTAAAAGCTTTTGCACAACAAAGGAAACCATAAGCAAGGTGAAAAGACAGCCCTCAGATTGGGAGAAAATAATAGCAAATGAAGAAACAGACAAAGGATTAATCTCAAAAATATACAAGCAACTCCTGCAGCTCAATTCCAGAAAAATAAATGACCCAATCAAAAAATGGGCCAAAGAACTAAACAGACATTTCTCCAAAGAAGACATACAGATGGCTAACAAACACATGAAAAGATGCTCAACATCACTCATTATCAGAGAAATGCAAATCAAAACCACAATGAGGTACCATTACACGCCAGTCAGGATGGCTGCTATCCAAAAGTCTACAAGCAATAAATGCTGGAGAGGGTGTGGAGAAAAGGGAACCCTCTTACACTGTTGGTGGGAATGCAAACTAGTACAGCCACTATGGAGAACAGTGTGGAGATTTCTTAAAAAACTGGAAATAGAACTGCCATATGACCCAGCAATCCCACTTCTGGGCATACACACTGAGGAAACCAGATCTGAAAGAGACACATGCACCCCAATGTTCATGGCAGCACTGTTTATAATAGCCAGGACATGGAAGCAACCTAGATGCCCATCAGCAGATGAATGGATAAGGAAGCTATGGTACATATACACAATGGAATATTACTCAGCCATTAAAAACAATTCATTTGAATCAGTTCTAAGGAGATGGATGAAACTGGAGCCCATTATACAGAGTGAAGTAAGCCAGAAAGATAAAGACCAGTACAGTATACTAACGCATATATATGGAATTTAAAAAGATGGTAACGATAACCCAATATGCAAAACAGAAAAAGAGACACAGATGTACAGAACAGACTTTGGGACTCTGGGAGAAGGTGAGGGTGGGATATTCTGAGAGAACAGCATTGAAACAAGTATACTAGCAAAGGTGAAACAGACCACCAGCCCAGGTTGGATGCAAGAGACAAGTGCTCAGGGCTGGTGCACTTGGAAGACCCAGAAGGATGGGATGGGGAGGGAGGCGGCAGGGGGGATTGGGATGGGGAACACATGTAAATCCAGGGCTGATTCATGTCAGTGTATGGCAAAAACCACTACAATATTGTAAAGTAATTAGCCTCCAACTAATAAAAATAAATGAAAAAAAATAATTAAAAAAAAAAGATATTTCTAAAACTTACTTTCCTCATTCAAACAACTGTGAGACCAAATATATAGCTAGACCAATTAAAAATGTATTTTCTAGAAATGTAAAAACTATGACAAATTACTTTAAAAAATAGCAACAAAATATAACTTTTTAACCATCATTTTTTTACAAAAGTGAATAAAGGCAGCATTAGAGATCATTAATCAATAGATATTATATTCTCTTTATACTGACCCTTCCTAAAGTTATTATTTTCAAATATAGTCATTATATACTTTTAAGTGAACAAATTGTTTTAATCATGAAACAGAAAAACTATCTATTTGAAAATAGGTTAAAATAATTGGGACAGTTTGCTAAAAAGGCAAAATGGATAGCTTTATCATTTTTCTGAGTATATATCTTTATAATCAACTGTATCTTATGTTCCAAAAGAATATAGGATAATGGGACTGTATTAAACAAGAGGCTTTGTTTAGACAGAATGCCCTAATTGTCAGACAGTAAACTCTGGAATACAGCTTATAGAACCAACATCACCTGCAGACACTGGTAAAGACATAAGACTAGTCATGAGCCCTGTAGGATTTTTATCAACCAAATGACTAGACAAAATGATCTTTTAAAAAGTCTGTTAAAAAATTTTTTAAATAAATAAAAAGTCTCTTATAGCTGTTTATTTTTTAATAATTTCCTAATATAGCCTAGCATTTTATCTAGCATAAACACTCATAAATATTAAGAGTATATATGAATAAGAAGATATTCATGCTTGAATTAAATTCTCACATTTAATAACTATATTTCAAGAAAGACCTAGTTGTTTTACTTTAATAGCACACAGCACAGTAACAAAACCAATTTCTTTTTCTACCCCCTTACCTCTGGTGGTCCACTAAAAGAATAAGCATATAGAATAGGCTGAATCATGATGAGAGACTGGGTCAAGTCTTGACGCATAAAGTGGTGACGATAATATGAACTCTCATCAGGACTATTGTTAAAAACTTGCAAGAAAGGAGATCTTCTTAAATGAAACATAAACTACAAGATAAAACACGCAAGATAGCTTTTACTGATTTTAATACAGCAACAGAAGTTTATTACTATGAACATATTTGATTACAACCATTAATACAAAAAAACAACTTACAATAAGAACATTCTAAATTGTATTTCTCAGAATTTTACCCATGATATTTATCAGTTACTTAAAAATGCAACTCAACAACAACTAAAAAGTAAAAGAGATGACTCAAAAGAAAAACAAGACTAGGGACAAAAACCCCTTGTTTGGATCTAAGTCAAATATTTAGACTAAGGGCTTCCCTGGTGCCTCAGTGGTAAAGAATCCGCCTGCCAATGCAGGAGACACAGTTTCAATCCCTGAGATGGAAGATCCCCTGGAGAAGGAAATGGCAATCCACTCCAGTATTCTTGCCGGGAGAATTCCAAGGACAGAGGAATCTGGCGAGCTACAATCCATAGGGGCACAAAAGAGTTGGACACGACTTAGTGACTAAACAACAATAACTTAGACTAATGCCCTCAATTCCCTTACTATTTTCTGATATGAAGTGAGGTCCGAGAATTCTCAAAACACAAAGGGTTGCCTCCCTTAAGACAAGTGAGTGAGTGACAGTCACTTAGTTGTACCTGACTCTTTTCGACCCCATGGACTATATATAGCCTGCCAGGCTCCTCTGTCCATGGAATTCTCCAGGCAAGAATACTGGAGTGGGTAGCCATTCCCTCTCCATTAAGACAATGCCTTATTCTAATTCTCCAAAATCTCAACCAGAGACTTGGGGAAGTCTCCCCCTATAAACATGGAGTTTCTAGGTTACAGATCAATAAAGTATTTTCAAAAAATAAGAGTATCTCTGAAAAGAAGGCCGGAGATTTAAACAAAGTTTTTGTGAGGAGCAAAAATTTGAATTTCCGTATCTCAATATTAATCATCCTTCCAGGTTAAGGTAAAATAAAATATCACTTCTTCCATAAAGATATACCAAATAATCCATTTGGAAGGATTCTTTAAAGTTTCCTTTAAATATTGTGTCTCTCTTGTAGTGTTGTATCTCACTTTCTTTTCTGCATTGTTTACATATATTTCAGATCTCATCCTTCAAAATGAAAGCTCCTTGAAAACAGAATCCATGTCAACCATCTTTATTCTCCTAAATTACTTGCACTTCGTATATACTCAGCTGAATAAATATTATCTCTATTACTCATCATATAAACCTATATTTTTGAGAATATCTACCAAAACAACAGACAGACAGACTCCACTATCCAAGTAGAAAGGTTCTGTAAGATAAAGGTTCTCTTCTATTTATCTGGGATGTCTCCATAAAGTTGTCCTCAGGCAATGATACCATAAGACTAGCAGATTGTTAAGATTATTTCCTTTCGGCAGTACTGCAATTAGTTAGATCCCTTTTATCAGATGGAAAGCTAATCTGCTTCATACCAAATTGTGCTCCCCGATAAGGTTCTGGTGTAAATTTCTACTCACCACAAATAAATGCTATATGCAAGGTTATCATAAAAATACTACTTACTTTTCACTAACTATTCAACCATAATACTATTTTCTTAGCTATCTCAAAACTTAAAACCTAACCAAAAGAATAATCCTGTAAGATGAGTAATAAAGGCAACAGGAAAAGTGAGACCCAACGCTATTATCAACACTAAGAACACAGATCTCCTGTCTACTCACCTGTGGATAAAGGGAGAAAGTTTCTGAAAATCTGAAGGAACTTGGATCATCTTTGTGATACTCGCCAAACTTCTGACACTAAATTAAATAAAACTTGTTAGTAATACATTCTCTGGCACAGAGCTAAAACTTCTGCCTATGTGTTTTCTATTTTTAAAAAGTTATTCTCTTTAGGAGGCAGATACTTGACACAGGATAAAACTGGGATATTATTTATAGACTTACCAAGATAATGATTATAAAAAAAGACAGAAATTTGAATTTTGGAAGCAAACAATACATTTGCTTCAGTGCAGAACAACTCACCTTAAAAGTGTCTAAATTTTTTTAAACTAAGTGTCTCTGATAGCAAATAAAGAGCTCTGGATGATGGCCCAAAGAGCTCAATATGTGCCCCCTAAGACCCTACCTAAAAAAGACAATAGTCTACAGACAGAAAGATGTACTGTCAAGATACCATAGTGGCTCTAAAGGCAAAATGATGGTATAAAATTGGGTACACTCGAAAAAATACCAAAAAGAAAGAGCTACTGAGGAAAAGAAAATCAAGATAAACAGGTAAACCAGTAAACAAAGAACACAAAGGCAGAAATTAAAAGACAATAAAGGAGACACATACTCTAGCAATAGGGAAGTAAACTCTCCATGATAATATAACAAAAGGCGTCAAAATAACTAAGATAATCCACAGGAGAAAGTGCTCAGCACAATGGCTGACACTAAGCACCAGTAAATGGTAGCTTCCTCTTTGTTCTTCAGCAAAGTCTCTGACCTGAAAAGTTTCTATAGTACTTATGTAACTGGTCTACTTCCTGGCGACATCTATAGTACTTGCATATAATCAAGGGCAAAAATAACAAGCAAAAAGTAACAAAAGATTCACTGCTGAAAGTAGTACAGGGCTTTTGTAGCCTAAAATGTTCAACTAAATCATTTACGTAGCTATCTGTGCCATAAAGAGCACATAAAAGGCATAATTGGTTTGATCACATCTTTGGCTTTCAGGAAAAATCATTTCAGAACCACAGCTATCCAAAGGATAAAAAAGCTGCAGTTGCAGCACTAATCCTCAGAAAATACATCTTGGTATCTGGGAATAAGTATTTCTGACATCAATGCGCCCTAGTGACATTTCACTGATGAAACTTATAGATTAGGATAATAATTTTCACTGTCCAATATGAAAAGCCACTAGCTATGATAAATTTAAATTAATTAAAATTAAATTAAAATCCAGCTTCTCAGTTGCACTAGCCATATTTCGAGTACTCAAGAGCCACATGTCTGTAGTAGTTCCATAATGGACAGTGCCAATAACAGAACATTTCTGCCGTTGTAGAAAGTTCTCCTGGAAGGACTGGTCTAAACTATAAAATATACTTGAGATCCAGAACATCAAACACATTGAAAAGATTCTTCAGAAAAGCCAGTATGTCACACATCATTTGATTTTATTAGAAGATCAGTTACTTTTTCATGTTTTTCGTTTTCATTTTTATTGGTCACTGCATTCCTTCTTTTGCTAATTCCTTGTCCATGACCTTTGCTTATCTTTTACCCAAATACTACTGATTTGCAATAGCTCTTATATATGAAAATTTTCACATTTTGCCATACATGTAATAATGTTGGTAATAAATTGTGCTACTGGTATTTTTACCACACAGACTCTTGTCTCATTTGAATGTAACAAATCTTTTAATATTTTTATTTAATGGCTCCTGATTATATGTTTCATATTTAAAGTCCTTTTTCATCCAGAAGTTAAATACATATTAACTTATTTTTTTTATAAATATTGCCTATGCCACAGATGACAATATAAACTTTGTGTAATATACACAAACATAAATCTCTAATCTTTGGGTTACTTTTAAAAATTTTATTGAACACTCAAATGCCCTAGAATTAATTACTGGAATTGTGAGGAGTAGTTCTTATTTACAACCCAAACAGAACACTACAACAAATGAGGAAAAAAGAAAAAAAAAACTGAAGCAAAAAGGAGGTATATCAAAGATCCACTGTTTGAGTTATTTAGTAGCAGTAAGACTGGGCAAATAAACCGACAGTAACACAATTTTCTTGGAGAAAATAACAACACTTGTAAAAACTTTAGTCTTTAATTCAGCAATTAGTTATGCACAAAGCCAGCCACATAAATGGGCCCAAAGGGTCAAAGCCTAACCTCTATAAGAATATGGTAATAACGGAAGCAGTCCTCCTTACAAACAGCACAACTAAAGTGCCTGGTCCCATCAGTATACGAGAAAAAGTCCAGCTTCACACTGAAAGCTACTTATCAGTGGGTTTTACACCGGTTGACAACCCAAGTTGTACTATTCAATTTTATGTCATATGTCATAACCTACAAATGCAGTGATAGCTCCAGCAAAACGGAAAAAGTACTTTACTACAAATCATAACCATATAACAAATAAATGTGCTGATTACTTGAAACAGCTTTTAGATTCTCAAAGCAGTAAAGCATTTGTTAAAATTACATAGTCACAATCAGTGAAAAAGCTCAGGAAACAAGATATTTCAAAGCAAAATTTATTATCTAGAAAAGTAAAAGTCACACAGTGAATAAGAACCTAATAATGACCACATGTAAAATTACAGTAAGTAAAAATGCTAGGATAAGATGAAGTCTGAGAAATTAAAAAGGTTCCATTGTAAAACAATATAAAAAATGAATGCATTCATGACATGTTACATGATGTTGAAGAGGTCTGTATAATAGGCTGAAAAATAACAGCTTCCCTATTCAAGCGAACAAGTCAACAGATTTCACCAATGTCATGCCAAGTTGCTAAATGACAGTGAAATTCCAGAGGACTTTTCTGCTGCCCTAAATAAGCAAAAGGCAAAAACATATTTAAAGTTTTGATCTTCTTAAATGGAAACCGAAGTCTACCTTGGAGAAACTATGCTGGCATTTGTACTGATGGTGTCCAATTAATGGCTGGCTCCAAGAGAGGTTTTATGACTCTTGTCAAAAAAAGACAGGCTGATGTTGTCATAACACTGCTTTCTTCACAAAGAGGTACCAGCGTAAAAATGCCCTCGAAAGTGAAAGAATGAAAGCACTGGATGATGCTACAAAAATGGTTAACTTTATTAAACAAATACTAGTTCCCTCAATAATGTTTTAAATATACATGAAAATTTAGACAAAAAACACAAAAACTTCCTGCTAAAAAAAGAAGTTTGATAGCCTAGCAAATAGAGTTCTCAATAGAGTTTCCAAACTCAAGGAAGAATTGAAGAAGTACTTTCAAGAGAATTATAGGCCAGAATTTGCTGAGTAAATAGGAAGCATTAAGAACAGAACTTAACTAGGCATTCTAGGTCATAAGGAGAGTAATGAGTTCCTGATACGTTAAAGCCCAAGTATAATTATCATTCTTAATAAGTTTACTAACATATACTTTGGTAGCCTAGATACAGATAATAAAGACTTGTCTAAGTTTTGTATGTTAATGTGTATAATTTTTACATCCTAATTAATTTCTCTTCAAACTTCCACTAAAATAAAAATAGAAAATTAAAACCACAGCAGCGGAGGAAAATATGCAAAAATACAGTAAAGACAAATACAGCAATTAAATTGGGAATTAATTTGATATCAGTCCCCCAAAATAATAATAGGTTATATAACTGTCACTCCTTCATTTTAAGGAAAAAAGGCATTTTCATTTACTGGAAGAGATCAATGAACTCTACTATTCATTACTATGCCTTTCTCAGCAACTTGATCAGTAGTCCCTCACACAGTCCTTCAGTTACACTGTCAAATACCTTTGAAAGAAATTATCAGAAAGTATTGACCATAAATAAATGCATACCGATTTAGAACAGTATGTTTATTTCTTACCAGTCTGATGAGCTGTCTGTCTAGCCATCTAAGCACATCTGGACCTTCTTCAGTTTCGGCTCTATAAATCGCCAGCCGAGCCATGAGAATGGCAGCTGCCTCCTGGTCAAAAGATGCAGCAATGTTTTGGATCTGAGTTTGAGCATCTGCCCAGCTAAAAACAAGAAGAAAACACAGAATTTCTGCTAAATTATTATGTTCATGATACCTTAGTTGGCTATTACACAGATTTAAATTTAAAAGATACAGAAAATTACTTCAATATTTCAAAATTCCAGTATTACCTAGAAAAATCAGGTTAAAAAAATCACTAGTAGTAGTTTCAGTACAGTACTCACTGTTTTTCAGAAAAATACATGCAAACCTAATAAAATCCTCTAAAATAACTGCATGTGCCTACGCGCTTCAGTCCTGTCCAACTCTTTGGACGCCATGGACCACAGCCCGCCAGGCTTCTCTGTCTATGGGATTCTCCAGGAAAGAATACTGGAATGAGTTGCAACACCCTCCTCCAGGGGATGTTCCTGATCCATGGATGAAATCCATGTCTCTTATGTCTCCTGCACTGGCAGGCAAGCTCTTGACCACTAGTGCCACCACAGAAGCAGCAGATTTCCAAACACATTCCTTAAAACATTAAGATCTTTACACATAAAAATAACAGCATAACTATCTGTGTGTGTATGCACACAGATACACGGGTTGGTATCACAACAAACTGTGGAAAATTCAACAGTTAGAACTGGACATGGAACAACAGACTGGTTCCAAATCGGGAAAGGAGTACATCAAGGCTACATATTGGCACCATGCTTATTTAACTTATAAGCAGAGTACATCATAAGAAATGCTGGACTGGATGAAGCACGAGCTGGAATCAAGATTGCTGGGAGAAATATCAATAACCTCAGATTCACAGATGACACCACCTTTATGGCAGAAAGCGAAGAACTAAAGAGCCTCTTGATGAAACTGAAAGAGGAGAGTGAAAAAGTTGGCTTAAAACTCAATATTCAGAAAACTAAGATCATGGCATCCAGTCCCATCACTTCATGGCAAATAGATGAAGAAACAGTGGAAACAGTGACAGACTTGATTTTTGTGGGCTTCAAAATCACTGCAGATGGTGACTACAGCCATGAAATTAAAAGGCACTTGCTCCTTGGAGGAAAAGTTATGACCAACCTAGACAAACCTATCAAAAAGCAGAGACATTACTCTGCCAACAAAGGTCCATCTAGTCAAAGCTATGGTTTTTCCAGTAGTCATGTATGGATGTGAGAGTTGGACTATAAAGAAAGCTGAGCACCAATGAATTGATGCTTTTGAACTGTGATGCTGGAGAAGACTCTTGAGAGTCCCTTGGATTGCAAGGAGATCCAACCAGTCCATCCTAAAGGAAATCAGTCCTGAATATTCATTGAAAGGACTGAAGCTGAAACTGAAACTCCAATACTTTGGCCATCTGATGTGAAGAAGTGATTCATTTGAAAAGACTGATGCTGGGAAAGACTAAAAGCAGGAGGAAAAGGGAACGACAGAGGATGTGATGGTTAGATGGTATCACTGACTGAATGGACATGAATTTGAGTAAACCCCAGGAGTTGGTGATGGACAGGGAGGCCTGGCGTGCTGCAGTCCATGGAGTCACAAAGAGTCGGACACGACTGAGCGACTGAACTGAACTGCACTGACATGGGTTGGTATATCAGATTTTAAAAATTCATTTCTTCAATCTTATAAAAACAGAAAAATGGAAATGCAAAAAATTAAGTTTTCTCCCAGACTAAATAATTACCATTTCCTAAACTGGAAAATGAATAAAATATCAGAATTTTTTCTCATTGGTCTTTAATTCAATTATTAGTAATAAAAATTATCTAATTAAAATTATTATGTATTCTTTTCTCTCCATATTGACACAATAAAACAATCAAAAATAATAAGTAAAATTTTAGTCTAAGTGATTCATTTGATATTATATATAAAATAACACAAATTATTAAACTCACTTGCACTATAAATCTAATCCAGTCAAGCTGATAAAGGGGAGACCCATCAATAGCTTTTGTTTGTTTGTCTAACATTCCACAGGCAGAGTTTTTTAATACTTCAGCTGATCCTGTTCCTAAAGTACCTCACTTTAAGCAATTCTGGCAATACTTATAGCTTTGTGAAAAGCTGAACCACTTTTATATGACTCAGAGCTCTAAGAAGGGATCCCAAGAAAACTCAGGCAGCAACACTCAAATTCTTCTTTCTTCCTTTGCTTTTAATTTTTTTTCAAGTAGACAAATAATTGTTTAATATTTTCCAGGTGACTTATAGCCATAGATTATCTCAGTCTAATGAAATACCAAGAAGCAGAAAACAATGAGAATGAATAAAGGAATAAGAATTGGTGATTTAAAGGTTATTTTTAGCACAATTTAAACAATTAGTGATTATACTAATAGTTTAATTTAATTACTTTTTAACTAAAAAAATAACATAGAACTAAAACCAAAGCTGTTGCTTGTTTGTTTGGCCATGCAGCAGGGCTTGCAGAATCTTAGTTCCCCAACCAGGGAGTGAACCAGGGCCAACAGCAGTTGAAGTACCAATGGTTAGGACCACTAGACCACCACGGAATTCTCAAAAGCAAAATTGTTTTAAATGGCAATTTCCCCAACTTGTACGACCATGATATTCACTTGTTGAAACATTTTTCTCCTGAAAACATAACGGTTCAACAGTGAAAAATACATTAGCAAGCAAACACATACAAATTTACTACCTAAAGTTATTTAACCATAAATTTAAAATTTTATTCTTAAAGTTTAAAGGGTTTGTTCACATTGCAAAATCTGTCTTCTGTATTTTCAATACTCCTTCACTATGATTCTTACCACTAGTTTCAAACCAAACTTTCAAGATCAAAGCTATTTTCTCTATACAACACAGGATAACTTGACTGTATCTCAGGAACTTAAGTCCTTTACTTTCACATGGCTTATTCACTTAACAAATGTACTTACCTCAGCCCCTAAAGTCGTATTTATAATAAATAAAAGGAAAAAAATAAGACTTGATTATTGAAAATGGCCAGGATAAGTTAATTTGAAGGAGTGGGCGCTTTGATGAGACACAACGATATAAATGGCACCAAAACACACATGGTATCTCTCTACAAATGGCCTCAAAAATTCGGTGCAAAAAAAAATTGAAGATCTATAAATCCATGAAAAATTTCTCAAAACAAAAGTTCCCTTTCTCTTGAAAGATTAACCTCTTTTTAAAACTTTTCATTTTAAGAATATTTCAAACATAAAAGCAATGAGTAGAATAATCTATATATTCATCACCTAGATTAAACAATTGTCAGCCCTGTAACATTCTGCTTTGCCATTCTCTCTTCCTTCATACACACATACTTTTTCTTTTGCCAAACTTTGTGAGAGTAAATTAAAGATAGATATATCACCTTCTCCTTAAATACTTCAGTGTGTATCTCCTAAGAACAAAAAAGCTCCCTTATACACCCCCAGTTACAAAATTAATGAAGTTAAACACTGATATAACTCCAGTATTCTTGTCTGGAAAATCTCATGGACAGAGGAACCGGGCAGGCTATAGTCCACGGCTTCGCAGAGTTGGACACAACTTAGCAACTGAACAACACCACCGCCACACAATCTGGAGGTTGGGATTTGGGGAAATAGTTCTTGATGGAAATTTGGCATAAAATGGAAAGTGAAGTGACCTAGCAATATGGAATTTAGACTTTTGTATGAAATTAAAATTTGTGTATAGAATAATAGCTGCAAATATTCAAACAATAAAGTCCGTGGTTAAAGGAAAGAAAAACCTGATAAAATATTATTATCCTATATGCAGACCAAATTCAAATTTCCCCAATTGTCTCAACAATGTCCCTACAGCAAAAATTTTCCGGACAGGATTTTATCCAGGATCACATACTGGCTTTAGTTGTCATGTCTTTAGTCTCCTTTAATTTCGACAAGTTACTAACAGTTTCTCTGCCTTCTAAGACATTTTTGTTGAGTCTGAGCCAGTGGCTTTGTAAACTATCCCTCAATTTGACATGCTCAGTTGTTTCCTTAAGGAAATACTTTGAATTCCAAATTAAGCTATACATGCATGTGGGTGTGGGATGTGTATATGTTGAGGGGGCATAAATAAATTGACCTATTTGCCAAGAATCAATACTTCAAAGTTTGTAGCATGAAATCTGAACAAATATAAAGGAAAGCCCAATTGGCATTTTTTGTTCAAAAGAATAATATATTCCCTTAACATTCATTCAAGGATTTTAAGTCAGAGCAAAGTTATAGCAGGACAATAAATCTAATCTCTCTACATACTGCCCTCTACTATTTAACAGGCCATCCAACACAACACTATGTTGAAACATTAGGCCATGTCCATCACTCACCAAAACAGTCTCATGGCTTTCAGAAATGAAGCTGGAATTTAAATACATTTCAGTAAAAGAAGAGCTATGATGCCTTCCTTCAGTGTGCATTTTCTAGACCATACCTAGACCAGGTTAAGTTTATACTGACCAACACTTCCTACCCAGACAATCAAGTCCAAGACAGACAAAAGTAGACCAAAAGTCTATTCACATCTAGACTCAGCTCATCTAAGAATCCTTTCCAGACTAACTTCATTCCAAAATGTCATTCAAAATAGGAAGCCAGTTTTGGGAGCATGACACATAAATTAAATCTCTAACAAATACAACTTACTTCCTAGCAATGGTGGTCACTCGTATACGTCTCTGCCCACTTGAATGCTGATACTGAGTCACAAACTGGATTGCACCACGCCCTCCTTGAGGAATTGGAGCATTATGCTGCATAAAAATAAAAGAGTAGAATCTAAGCAAAGTCTATTACAATGTTGTCATGCACTCATGGATTGCATATCCTAGCACTAACAATTCATTCTAAAATCTATCAGAAGGATGCTTATTTCAAGGGCATACAGAACAATGGTGATTTGCCACATGAAAGAGAAATGGATTGGGGAGAGGAGAAAAATTACGCAGGATAAAAGGGGATTGAGTCAAGCTAGGAAACCAATTTCAAGTAATATATAATTCAGAGAAACATGAAAAAGCAAAATGAAGGGAGAAATGTAAAGAAATTAAAAGATTAAAAGAAAGCATATGTGAGGCAATTCTGCCTAACAGTAACTGGATAAAAAGAAATGGAACTAACATAAAAAAGAATGAAATAATGCCTTTTATAGCAATATGGATGGACTGAGATATAAGTCCATCATACTAAGTAAGTATCATACTATCATACTAAGTAAGAGAGACAAACATGTATATCATATGATATCATTTATATGTAGAATCTAAAAAAAAAAAGATACAAATGAACTTATTTACAAAACAGAAACAAATTCACAGACATAGAAAACAAATTTATGGTTACCAAAGGGGAAGGTTGGGGTGGGGGATTAGGATTTTGGGATTAACATATACACACTACTATATATAAAATAGACAACCAACAAGGACCTACTGTATAGCACAGGGAACTATACTCAATATTTTGTAATAACCTATAAGGGAAAAGAATCTGAAAAAGAATAGAAAAATACATATGTATAACTTGGCTGTACACCTGAAGCTAACACAACATTTTAAATTGAGTACAATTCAAAAAAGAAAAAGAACTTGAGCTAACGTCTCCTCCCCTAGGTACACAAGATGAAAACAGAGACTTTAGGAAGATAACCACATGATGAACAGATGACCAACAGAAAACCATTAACGAGAAGAGACCAACAGTAATATATGATAATAATCCTCAGAAACAAGATGGTCAAAAGGGAAACTTTCTTCATGCCCTTTGACAACAGACATTCTTGCTTTGCTGTTGTTGTTACTGTCTGTCAAGAAAAGCCACTATCTTTTTCACAAATTCTAATAGTTAAAGAAAAATTACTGCATCTATTTTAGGAAGGCTCACTACTAATACTTCACAGTTCATTTTATGCCCAGTAACTACTGGTATATCAATATTTATATGTTACATCATTCTTTAATATGATAATGTTCTCCTGCAGCAGAACAAAATATCTTTCCAAATACTGGCATCTTTACCTTCCAATCTTCTTCTATAAATTTTGATATCTTAAACTCTCTTTCAAAAGGACTCATATATCAGTATATACCTTGTGACACCTAGGAGGAACTAGATACCTACCTACAAAAACGCATAACTAGAACAGAATTTAAGATTTTATTTATGCTACAGTTTTAGAACAAAAGACCAAAAGCTGGGTTGCCCAAGGTTGGGTATTTGCAGCTCTCCCTGACATCTCTATTATACAGTATGTCCTCTCACCAAGGAGTATAGCCTTGAGAAATAGAAAATGACAAAGAAAAATTTCAAACCAGAATAAGCTTTTGGTCATAGCTCTGGAAATACTCATGGCCTAAATTATGTTTTCAAACATACATTTCAATATTCAAATATAAAAGTCATACCTGATTGACCACTTCAAAATATATGGCTAAGGTTGTAGTGGGACTGAGTCCACATATCTTCCACTGACAAGTGCCACCTGTTCCTATCTCCTGTAAAAATAAAACATAGCATATTTGAAAGCTAGAGAATATAATTTATCTCTGGTGGTGGTGGTGGTTTTGTCACTAAGTCGTGTCCGACTCTTACAACCCCATGGACTGTAGCCTGCCAGACTCCTCTGTCCATGGGATTCTTCAGGCAAGCGTACTGGAGTGGGAATTTACCACTACACACACACACACACACACACACACACATATGCATATATATATAAAGGTGGAAAACTAGAAAAAATACCAGTGAGAAAAAATTTACTTCAGGTTTCTAACCAATTCAATAAATGTCAAATGTCTAAGATTTTTTTAAGATCATTTAAATATGCCATGAAATAAAATTAAGCAGTTTTCACACAAATAAAAGTAATTCAAATCCTTGCTAAGTACTTAAATTATAAAAGTTTCAGCATAAGTTCCTCATGTTGTAGACATTAAAAGTATACTCAACTTAATGAAGTAATTACAACTAACATTACCCTTCTATCCAATGATTTAACCCACTTAAAGAGATAGTGATTTAGTGAAGTCCCTCCGTCGTGTCCGACTCTTTGCAACCCCATGGACTGTAGCCTACCAGGCTCCTTCGTCCACGGAATTTTCCAGGCAAGAGTACTGGAGTGGGTGGCCATTTCCTTCTCCAGGGGATCTTCCTGACCCAGGGATCGAACCCAGGTCTCCGGCATTGTGGGCAGATGCTTTACCATCTAAGCCACCAGGGAAGCCCAAAGAAAGTGAAGTCGCTCAGTCGTGTCTGATTCTGCGATCCCATGGACTGTAGTCTACTAGGCTTCTCAGTCCATGGGATTTTCCAGGCAAGAGTACTGGAGTGGGTTGCCATTTCCTTCTCCATGTGATTTAACATACGCATATATGAATACAGGGCTTCCCTAGTAGCTCAGATAGTAAAGCATCTGCCTGCAATGCAGAAGACCCGGGTTCAATCCCATCGGGAAGGTCCCTGGTAGGAAAAGTCCCCTGGAGAAGGAAATGGCAACCCACTCCAGTATTCTTGCCTGGAAAATCCCATGGAGAGAGGAGCCTGGTGGACTAGAGTCCATGGGGTCATGAAGAGTCGGACAAGACTGAGTGACTAACACACATACATATATGAATACAGGTTCTTTGGATCAGAACTGTGTAATTTAAGCAGTCTAATTCCCAAGAAAACATCTTAGATATAAATTTTTACCATGCAAACTGCTTAAAATTAATTTTTAAAGTGTCATTTCAAAGATGATTGCACACTTTGTATTTTATTCCATCATTTTCTTCACAGCTACATGATTCTACCATTTCAAAGAGCCTTATACATCTCCTAGATGGAATAATAGTAAAGAAAGGAATTAATTCAGCTTGTGGCTTAGCTGGTAAAAAATCAGCCTGCAATGTGGGAGACCTGAGTTATAACCCTGGGTTGGGAAGATCCCGCTGCAGAAGGGAAAGGCTACCCACTCCAGTATTGTGGCCTGGAGAATTCCATGGACTGTATAGTCCATGGGGTTGCAAAGAGTCAGACATGACTGAGTGACTTTCACTTTCACTTTCAAAATCTTAAATCTAATTTAATTACTCCAATGGAACCTCTATTAATGAAAAAAATGGGGGGATTAATTTTGACTTTCAGAAATCTCCAACTTTCCAAATCGTAGTAGTTGCTTTCTTTCCCCCAGGCACAATGGGGCAAGGAATAACTTAGGCATAAAAAATAGAAGGCAAGTGACAGTGCAAAAGTTTTAATTTAGGGACAGATGGAAATAGTAGTATGTGGAAAGAACAACCACAAACAGAGGTATACCAATGGAAGCTGAACCACATTCTACTGAAAAGCAGCCCACACAGTAATTTTGAAAAGGAATGCTACATACTGCCACCCCAGGTCTCTATTGGATCTGCCCTGAGAAATAATGATTTTTAGAAAAAAAGGTCATGACTTACATTTTCAGACACACA
This sequence comes from Cervus canadensis, assembly GCF_019320065.1. Classification (NCBI taxonomy): domain Eukaryota; kingdom Metazoa; phylum Chordata; class Mammalia; order Artiodactyla; family Cervidae; genus Cervus; species Cervus canadensis. The sequence continues at coordinate 20,041,094 of NC_057402.1, read as the reverse complement.
GGGTCCTTTAGAATTGAGAGACACACAGGGTCCAATAGCTCCTGAAATCTTTATTTCCCTTGAGGTCTGCAAAATAAGAATATACAGTCAGCCCTCCATATTGGTGGGCTCCACATCAGCATTGTTTTGAATGAGAGCTTTCTGGATATATGTGGCAATTTCCTAAAATAAGACAACAATTAAATTTGCTGCATCAAATTACTCTTCTTTTCACAAGCAATTTCTCTGTAGAATGCAGCACTGCTGGACAGCATTTTACCCATTAATTGAACTTCTTTCAAAATTGGAGTGAGTCCTCTCAAACTCTGTCACTGCTTCATCAATTAAGTTTATATAATACTTTAAATCCTTTGTGGTCATTTCAACAATCTATACAGCATTTTCAGCAGCAGATTCTATTTCAAGAAACCCCACTTTCTTTGCTCATTCTTAAGAAGAAACTCCTCTCCATTCAAGTTTCATCATGAGATTGTAGCAATTCAGTCACATCTTCAGGCTTCATTTTCTTTTATATATTTATTTATTTCACTGTGCCAGATCCTAGCTGCAACACACAGGACCTTTGATCTTTATTGCAGCATGCAGGATCTTTAAGTTGTGTCACGTGACTTCTTTCAGTTGCAACATATGAACTCTTATTTGCCGCATGTGGAACCTAGTTCCCTGACCAGGGATGGAACCTAGGCCCCCTCATTAGGAGCACAGTCTCAGCCGCTGGACCACCAGAGAAGTCCCCAGGCTCTAATTCTAGTTAGCTCTAATTCCCCACTTCTAATTCTAGTTCCCTAGTTGTTTCCACTATATCTGTAATTACTTCCCCCACTGAAGTCTTGAACCCCTCAGAGACCTATGAGGCTTGAAACGTCTTTCAAATGCCTGTTAAGGCTGATATATTTTACCTCTTTCCACAAATTAAATATGTTCTTAATGGCATCTAGAATGGTGAATTCTCTGCCAAGATTCATCAAATGAATCACCGTCTATGGCAGCCATGACCTTATGAAACATATTTCTTAAAAAATATGACTTGAAAGTTGAAATTACTCCTTGATCCATGGGCTGCATAACGGATATTGGGTTAGCAGGCATGAAAACAACATGAATCTCATTGTCCATCTATATCAGAGCTCTTGGAGTACCAGGTGCATTTTCAGTGAGCAGTAGTATTTAAAAGAGAACCTTTTTTTCCTGAGCAGTAGGTCTCAACAGTGGGTTCAAAATATTCAGTAAACATGCGGTAAACAGATATGCTGTCATCCAGGCTATGCTCTTCCACTTAAAGGGCATGGAGAGAAGATTCTTAAGGGTCCAGGAATTTTCAAAAATGGTAAATGAGTCTTAACTCAACTTAAAGTCACCAACTGCATTAGCCTCTAACAAGAGAGTCAAGACTGTCCTTTGAAGCCAGACACTAACTTCTCTCTAGCTATGCAAGTTCTCAGTGGCATTTTCTTCCAGTAGAAGACCATTTCACCTACACTGAAAACTTGTTTTAATTAGCTACCTTCATTAATATCTTAGCTAGATCTTCTGGATAATTTTCCTGCAGCTTCTACATCACCACTTGCTGCTTCCCTTGCACTTTCATACTTTCCTTAAACCTTATGAACGAACTCTGTACTAGCTTCAGATTTTTCCTCTGTAGCTTCCTCACCTCTCTCAGCCTTCCAAGAACTGAAGAGTTAGGGCCTGCTCGAGATTAGGATTTGGCCTAAGGGAATGTTATAGCAGGTTTTATCCACTATCCAGGCCACTAAAAATATCTGCAATCAGGCTATTTCACCTTCTTTTTGCTATCATTCATGTACTTTTCATTTCCTTCAAGAACTTTTCCTTTGCCTTCACAACTTGGTTAAATGTTTGGTGCCAAGAAGCCTAGCTTTTGGCCTGTCTTGGCTTTTGACATGGCTTCCTCAGTAAGTTTTTTTTTTTTCTTCTCAGTAAGCTTTTGATTTAAAGTGAGAGATGTGGGACTCTTTCTTTCACTTGAATGCTTTAGAGGCCATTACATGGTTATTAATTGACTTAATTTAAAAATATTATTGTGTCTCAGGGAATAGGAAGGCCTGAGAAGAGGAAGAGAGACAGATGGAGTGATCAGAACATATACATTTGCTGATTAAGTTCACTGTCTTAAATGGGCATGGTTCATGGTGCCCCAAAACAATTATGGTATTAATGGTAACATGAAAAATCACGGATGACAAATGCAATAATAAAGTTTCAAATATTGTGAGAATTACCAAAATGTGACAGAGACATAAAATAAACAAGTGCTGGTGGAAAAATGGTGCTAACAGACTTGCTCCACACAGGGTTGCCACAAATCCTCAACTTGTAAAAAAACAGTACCTACAAAGCACAATAATACAAGGTATAGTGTAAAGTGAAGTCGCTCAGTCGTGTCCGACTCTTTGCGACCCCATGGACTAATGTAGCCCACCAGGCTTCTCCGTCCATGGGATTCTCCAGGCAAGAATACTAGAGTGGGTTGCCATTTCCTTCTCCAGGGGATCTTCCCCACCCAGGGATCAAACCCAGATCTCCCGCATTCTAGGCAGAGGCTTTAATCTCTGAGCCACCAGGGAAGCCCCCAATACGAGGTATACCTAGCCTTAAAAAGTTAAACCCTATATAAACAAAAAATGGAGTCAAAGGAAATTTTACTTACATGATTTTTTGTTTTAACAATTATCTATGGATGCTCAAGGAAAATTTCATTATATGTTTAATAATGAACAGTATTATGGTGAATAAAATCTCTAACTCCAGGTTTCAATGTAAAATAACCACTGTTTTTAAAGTATATATTGAATTTGACTGATGGTATTTTAAAATTATGATCAGGCATACAAATTTCTCTCTTAGTAACATACCACACATGTCAAGTTTTAGCTCTTACCTTTATTTCTAATGTACCACCAAAGCCCATTTTAAACTGCCCATGCATATCTTTGGTAAAAACTCTTTGAAAGGTCTGCTTGAATAAAGAAGTGTTGAAAGAGTCGCCCATTACCATGTATCCTCTGCATGAAAAGAACAAGAAACAATGTGATGCGAGTACTTGGGTCTATGTGGTAAAACCAGAAAAGCAGACTATTTCTCAACACTACTAACAACATTTTAAAGATACTTCCTAAAATGTGCTTATTAACATTAATTTTAAAAACTCAATTATATGAAAATATTCCTCCCCACAAATAATCTCAATTCTGAGGGTACCTGAGTGCCCCTAACACTTGTATTTGTCCTCAGTAATTTTTTAAAAATCTTTTTTAAATAGTTTATACATCATACATTACAAAATTCAGAGAGCACAAATGGGTACACAGTACCATGTGTTGGATGTGAGAGTTGGACTATAAAGAAAGCTGAGTGCCGAAGAATTGATGCTTTTGAACTGTGGTGGTGGAGAAGACTAGAGAGTCCCTTGGACTGCAAGAAGACCAACCAGTCCATCCTAAAGGAGATCAGTCCTGGGTGTTCACTGGAAGGACTGATGTTGAAGCTGAAACTCCCAATACTTTGGCCACCTGATGTGAAGAGCTGACTCATTTGAAAAAACCCTGATGCTGGGAAAGATTGAGGGCAGGAGGAGAAGGGGATGACAGAGGATGAGATGGTTGGATGGCATCCCTGACTCGATGGACATGAGTTTGGGTAGACTCTGGGAGCTGGGGATGGACAGGGAGGCCTGGCGTGCTGCAGTCCATGGGGTCGCAAAGAGTCAGACACGACTGAGCAACTGAACTGAACTGAACATATGGGTCTCTCCTACCCCGGTTACCCAGTTCTCCCTGCTAGTGAAGACAGCTGAGTTAATGGCATGCATTCTCATTTTTAAAAACAAGTATCTACATGTGTACATGTATATGCATGTATCTGTCTCTGTGTGCCACATCAAACTTAACCCCGTGAATGAGAATACAGGGATACTTTGGGAGCATTTTCACTTTATGCACTTAAATACTGTTAATTTTTTTTTTCCATAACCACGTACTTCTGTAAATTTAAGTTTTAAAAAAATATTAATTGTCAAACAGAAACTATCTGAGATGCCATTTCCACCCTAATAAATCAGCAAAGCAGTCTGACAATATATTCTGTTGAGGAGACTGTGGCAAAAGTAGGCACTTTCATAATTGCTGATGGGAATGGAAAATGGTACAACCCCAAGGCAAGGGAATGTGACAATATATAACAAAACTAAATATGTATTTTCTCTTTAATCCAGCAAACACACTGTTAGGAATCCATCCCAAAGATCACTGGGCAAACAAAAACAAAAAGCAAAATATAGACACAAGTCTATTCACTTAAGTACTTTTTACAATAATAAAAGATTGGAAATAATCCAGATGATCATCTGTTGAACTAGCTGAATAAAATACTCTATATCCACACTGTGGAGTAATATACAATTGATCCTTGAACAGCACAAGGTTTTGAACTGCATGGGTTCACTTACACGTGTATTTTTTTTTTTTTTCAGTAGTAAATACACAGAACCATACTATTCACTGATGGTTGAATCTGAGAATGTAGAACTGCAAATATGGAAGAACCACAGATATGGAGGGCTAGCTAAAAATTATATTCAGACTTTCCACTATGCAAACAGTCAGTTCCCCTAATCCTCAAATGGTTCAAGAGTCAACTGTATAAATCTATTTCCAGGATGTGGGTAAAAAATGCAAAGTAGGAAAAAATGCAAAGTAGGGGAAGGCATGTAAAATTTCTGTTTACAATAAATGGGGGATTAAAAAAATTTTAATAAAAAATTAAAAGAGGACACATATACTCATAAACATGAGTACAAACATTTATAAACATTTTGTATAGTTTTTAAATAATAAAAACATTTTGAGCAGTTTTTAAATAATAAAAACAATCAAAAATTAAATTAGGCAGAAGAATAAAACTGTAATTAATCAATGTTATTTATTTATTTGGCTGTGCAAGGTCTTCACTGAGGCATGCAGGATCTGGTTCCTGGACCAGGGATTGAAACCAGGCCCCCTACATTGGGAGTGTGAAGTCTTATTAGTCACTGAAGTACCAGGGAAGTACTCAACAGTAATTTTATTTTTGATACTGCTAAAGTCCTAATTTATGTCATTTCTGATGCTATTAAAGATTGTATGTTGTTAAATTTTGCTTGCTCTTTATTGTTGACTCTTGAACAACCCAGAGTTGGGACACAGACCCTTATGCTCAGTCAAAAATCTATGTAAAACTTTTTAGTTACCCCTTTGTATCCACAGTTCCACATCCCCAGATTCAACCAACTAAGGATAGTGTAGTAATTCAGTGTATATTTACTGAAAAAACATCCATATATAAGTGGACCTGTGCAGTTCAAATTCATGGTATTCAAGGGTCTACTGTATTTGTTACTGGTATACAAAAATATAATTGAAGCTTGTACACTGACTCTGATTTAGAAGTCTTGACAGCCTAACATACTGATTTTACAGTCGACATGTACATTCTTTCAGATTTTCTACTTTTGTAAACATACCATCTATAATGATCTACGTTATACTAAACCTAGTTAAGCATCCTAAATTAATGGCAACATATACTGCACTCTTATTACCTGCTCCCTTTTACAACAAACTTTTATGCAAGAGCTGTCTATACCGTTCCTAGTCAGTGTGGCCCTTGATCCATCAACATTAGCATCACCAAGGGTCTTGTTTGAAAAGCAGAATTTCAAGTCCCATCCTATGCATACTAAACCCAGAATCTGCATTTTACCAAGATATCCAGCTGATGTGTAAATGTGAAATGGAAGTCTGAGAAGTTCTGGTCTATACCAGCTGCTCCCACTCCCCTCTCCTGTTCCTTTTCTTATTCATTCTAAGTCAACTTTCAACCTCTTAAGAAAGTCACCAATGACCTTCACAGTGATAAATTACACAATCTTATAATCTCATCCACTTTTACTACTTTTAAAAAAATCTGTACTATTCTGGCAACTCCCACATTTATATCTACAGATATAAATCCAGACCTATCTTCTGCCTTCCAGGTTCTAATATCCAACTACCTACTCAACTCTTCCAACGGATGTCTACTGGCATATGAAACCAAACATGCTCAGAACTGAACTCCTAATCTTCTCCCCAACTGTTCTTCCTCCCAGTCGTGCCCATTTCAATAAGGAACAGCACAATCCTTCTAGACTCATTTGCTTTTCTCAAACCCCAGATCCAACCTATCAGCAAATCTTCTACCTTCTAAATATATCCAAAATCCAACCATGTCTCACCATCTGTGATACCACCACTTGGTATTCCTGTATCTCACTGCTGAAGACAACTGAAATCAATGACCCTTTTAAAACATTTAGTCAAATCATATCACTCCTCTCCCGAAAACTCCCTAATGACTTCCCATCTCACTCAAAGTAAAATCCAACAATCTAGGGATAGGAAAATATTCAACCTGATAAAAGCATCTACAAAAATCCACAGCTAATGTTATTCTTAATGGAGAAGGACAAAATGGCTTCCCCCTAATCAAGAATAGGCAAATCTATAGACACAGAAAGTAGTTTAGTGGTTGTTTAGGCTGAAAGGGGAGGGGAAGGAAAGAGAAATAGAGAGTAACTGCTAATGGGTACAGAGTTTCTTGCTGGGATAATGTAAATGTCCTAAAATTAAATTATGTTGATAGTTAGAATATACTAAAAAAATAAATTATATGCTTTAGGGACTTCCATGGCTGTCCAGTGGTTAAGACTCTGTGCTCCCAATGCAGAGGGCCCTGGTTTAATCCCTGGTCGGGGAACTAAGATCCCACATGCTACATGCCATGCAGCACAGCCAAAAGAAAGTAAAATAAATTATATGCTTTAAATGGGTAAATTTTATGGTATGTTGATTAAATTTCACAAAAGTCACTAAAGTAATAAAATACAACAATGACTTAAGAGTATCAAGATGAGCTTTTCAAAGAGAACTTGTGCCTTTTTAACTGTATTTTAGAAAAAATTTAAAGTGAGCATCACCGAAAGGAGTATCAAGAACTTAATAGTTGTTGCCCGAGAGTGGCCAGATGATGACTCAGTTACTTTTTCCGAAACTGTCATTGGTTTATATTTGTAAACTCTCATTATTAATTTATAATTGTAAAACATATAAAAATGTGAATACATACCCGGTAAGGTTAGGACAGCATTTCATCTCCAGGAGACCTGTCTGATCTAATGCACATGCATAGATATCAATAACATGACCAGTGGTAGCAGCACGATTAGCCAATGCTTCAAAATGCTACAACAGAATTTTTAAGATCAAATCAAAGTAATGTACAAACTTCATCATCCTATAACTCTTTTGCCATTAATAGGTCAAGATGATCTAAGAAATGTTCAGAGTCCATAGTAATTTAAATGTGATTTGTCCTAATTTAATTTTCTATAATGTCTCATAAAATAATACAATACATTACAGTAAATCTGGCACTTTCACATTCTTTACTTTAACTGCTATTCTTTCTAAACTCCTCAATCAAGTTAACCTTGAAGAAAAGCATAGTGAACATCTTGCTCTTCATACATAAAAATAATAGAAGAATCAACACAGAACTTTTTCTTGGCTAAATCTATACCCAAGTAACATCAAAAACAGAAAGACAATAACAAAAGTGTTAAGATAAACAAATATAAAACTGTTTTTGCAGCTCTAAGAAATATTCCAAGCTCAAAAGAGAAGTTAGGTGTCAGGAAAATAGTATCCATTAATAGTAACAAAAATTATCTGTTATTAACTACATACTAAAAATTGAATAATGACTACCAAAAAAAAATACGAGACAATACAGCACAACCAAGCTAAAATTGTAAACTTTAGAGAATTTTTTTTAAAGGGGGGATGGTTGGGAATTAACAAGCAGAACCAATACAAGGGTGTCAAGAATTAAAAGTAGTAAAAATGTACTGACACAAACCCAGGTAAAATTGAAGTTTCATGAACAGAGAACAACTCATGAGAAAATGATGGACTATTCAAATTACGAATAATACTCACATCTAAAAAGGGCAGCCTCTTGGAAACAAGAAATAGGAAAGTTTAAGAAATTCTTCCTTATGGGAAAGATGTTCATTAACATGAGTATTAAAAAGACACACAGGTTTTCTCCCAGGATTAACTTCTAAAGAGACACCTACTGGTGCTCACTATTAAGTTTTTAATTAAAAAATTAAATTTTTAAAGTTTTTAATACTTCAGCCACCTGATGCAAAGGTCTGACTCATTAGAAAAGACCCTGGGGGAAAAAAAAAAAAAAAGAAAAGACCCTGGGGAGCGGCGGCGGCACGGGGTGCAGCCTCGGAGGCTGCGGGCAGCGGCTGGCGGGCAGAAGCGTGTTCAGAGAGGATCCAGGAAACGTAAGGGCAGTGGAAAGTAGACTGGAGGAGGGTACACTGATGCTGAAGTACTATGAGCTTTCAGAACTTCTGGAAAGACTACAAAGTTCTGGTTGTTATGGTACCTCTGATTGGGTTCATACATTTGGGGTGGCACAGGATCAAAAGCAGCCCTGTTTTCCAAATTCCTAGTAAGGACAACCTCTCTGAACCAGACACTGGCACTTACAAGTCCTAAGAAGAACCACCTCCCAGGGAAGTAACAGGCTTGCAAGTTTCAGAAAGAAGCAGCTCTGAGTCAGAGCTTGAGCTAGAAAGAAGAGATGAAAAATAGCAGTTGGATCAGAAAGAACTGGCTTCTTGTAGCTGTGATTTCCTTCATAGGTGTCCATCTTGGGACATATTTTATACAGAGGGCTGCAAAACAGTCTGTAAAGTCTCAGCGTGAAGGCAAACAAAAGAATTTGAATAATGAAGAAAAATACATATTTGGAATTACTAAAATGTCATTATATCGATCATTATGTGCCAATTAGCTTCATAAGCATGGACCTCAGTATTTAATTTTATAGTCACCATGCTGTAAATTCAAACTCTGATTCCTGAAAGATAATCTTGTTAAATGTTAAAACCCAAGACAATACAATGAATAGAAAACTCTGGTTAACAAAAAAAAAGCTTTCTTCACAAATTAAAAAAAAAAAAAAGACCCTGATGTTGGGAAAGATTGAAGACAGGAGAAGAAGGGGACAACAGAGGATGAGAGGATGGCATCACCGACTCAATGGACATGAGTTTGAGTAAACTCCAGGAGTTGGTGATAGACAGGGAGGCCTGGCGTGCTGCAGTCCACAGGGTCGCAAAGAGTTGGACACAACTGAGCAACTAAACAACAAAATTAAGTTTTTAAATATTTAAAACCAGAAAATAAAATACCCTAAGTTATCAAGGAAAAAAAGACTATTTCTCTAATTCGGAACGGCAGCTTATAGGTTCACCACAATATCGGATTTATCATCAAGTAATTATATTCCTCCTCCTTCATCAAATGAATTTTTCTAATAAGGCAAAAAGACTTAAAAATAAAACTTACCTTAGTTCCCTTTTTGACATATTTGGCATTGTCTTTTTCAATGTCATGCCATGATCTTATGGGTGTCTTCAATTCATCTCCAACCACCATTCCAGGCCCCTGAGTGGCTGGACCACCAATGAACATCATGATACGAGCACCAGTGTTGGGAAAAGTACACTATCAGGAAAAAGTAACCCATGAGAAGAGTTTAAGGGGAAACATGGATATACATTTCTGATAGTGAATTTTGATATATTCTTTCTAAACAACAGGAGAGCACACATATTTCAAGAATGATCAAATGTTTAAAACAAAATTTAAACACGAGATGTTAATATCTTTCTTTTGAAAGTCTATTCTAATAACCATGTTTTCCTTATTTTATTTTTCTAATTTTAAAATTATCTATAAACCTGATCCCTATAAGCAAGGTTGTTCCTCCTGCTTAACTAGTACAGACGGGAAGGAGTAGGGAAAGAAGAAGAAAATAGGGCACTCTATTTGTTCCACATTAGTAATGAATAATATCATATTCAAAATGCTTTTATTTTTAGTTTCTATAAGCAGTTATTGAATAAAAATTCAGAGTGCATTCTCAAGCTACTTATTCATTACATTCAGAAAAGAATATATCACTTCTCAGGCTTTTGGCTAAGATCAAGTGCAGAAAAGAATGTAAGTGACATAAACTTTAATAATAATTTTAAAAATCACATACTTAACAAATCTAGGGAAAAGCAAAGAAAACTGCCTTTTAATTTTCATTTTCATATATCCTTATATATTGTTTGAATGTTTTTATTAGGTATACTTATTACTTGTATAACTTTCTTAAACTAGATTAATAAATAAAAATACTCTTTTCATCCTGGGTATCATCTTCCTGATGTAATAGCAATCATGTAAAGCTGAAACATCAGTAAAGAAGAACAAATAAAAGTATACAAACCAAACCAAAAAAAAAAAAAAGTATACAAACCACACATCTTCATAACTAGAACACAAAAAACGTTTAAACTTTGAATTACTTATAAGGAAAAAAATAAACACTAAGTCCCAGTGAGCTATCTCCCATGCAAACCTTCACAGAGAGCAAGGGCAGTTTGGGGAAAAGTACAGGGAAAAAAAGAAGGGAGCTAGCAACCAGCATAGAACAACTGCCAGATTCAAATGAAAACTTAAAGGAAACTAAAGAAAAGCAAGAAATTACCCAAGAGCATAAAAACGAAGTAAAGAAGAATAAAAGAGCAGAGACAAAGTGGCTGAAATGAAAGTGGCTGACAAAGAAGAATAAAAGAGCAGAGACAAAGTGGCTGAAAATAGGCAAAGATCCAATTTATGTGTAATTGGAGTTCTTAAAGAAGATAAAACAATGAAAAAACACTTAAAACTATGATACAAAAGATTTGAATACACATATAAAAAAGGATCACCAGACACTGGAGAAAATTTACCCACAAGACACTACTAATGCTATTAAGATAATAAAGATAAATTCCTCAAGATCTCCAAGCAAAATGATCAAATAATTTACATGGGCATGAGAATTAGACTGGCATCAGTCTTCTCAAAATCATCAAAGCAAGAAAACAACAGAGCATCATTTTCAAAAACTACCAGATAGAAAGTGAGAAGGAAGGCTTTTTATATCCTGCCAAGTTATCCTTCAGCTATAAAAAAGCCACAGAAAAAGTGTTTAAACATTAGACAGTTTATGAAATTCTGTACCCTTACATCTTCTTAAGAAATTTACTAGAAGACAAATTTCATACAACAAAGGGACTGACACTACTCTGAATACATAGTTTTGTACAACTTTGATTTGGAAGCATGTTAATGTTTCACTATACATATACACACATGCAAAACAAGAATGGGATTTTTAAAAAAGAAATGTACAGAATGTGCAACAAATGTAAAACATAACCACACGAAGTGGGGGGAGGGTATGGATAACTAACCCAGTTCACTTTTGAGTATAGTATATTTTGTCTCATATATCCTCAGAATGTTAAATAAACCTTGAGCCCTAATTCCTAGGCTTTTTTCACAGAGGTTTGAGCTAAAAATTATAAAACTAGTCTATCTGTATTCTAGGACTGAGAAAACAAGTAAATATATTTTGAATAGTCACAGCCAGCTTCTCACAGTCAAAGAAGGAGTTACAAATATGCAAAGTGGGAAGGACAGAATAAACCCTGTGGTACTAAATTGGAATTAGATACATCTGAAAGAACTCTTGGTTTTTAATATATATAGTGTTTAAGGTTTTAATAGAGATAGACATAGATGTTTGCAGGGGAATGTAGATATATGTATAAATATACGCACACATATGTACACATACACTTAATTATATGGATATGTGTGTATGTATATAAATATACAGCTATAGAGAGAGAGGGAAACATACATATAGATATATCTACTAATCTTCTTCTTATACATATCTACTTCTTAGCTCTATTCACTAGGACATAAAAGCAATGACATTCTGGTAACAGTGAACACATGAACCATCAGTTCAGTCACTCAGTCGTGTCTAACTCTTTGCAACCCCATGGCCTGCAGTACGCCAGATTCCTGCCTATCACCAACTCCCAGAGCTTGCTCAAACTCATGTCCATCAAGTCAGTGATGCCATCTAACCATCCATCCTCCGTCATCCCCTTCTCCTCCGGCCTTCAATCATTCCCAGCATCAGGGTCTTTTCCAGTGAGTCAGTTCTTCACATCAGGTGGCCAAAGTATGAAAGCTTCAGCTTCAGCATCAGTCCTTCCAATGAACACTCAGGACTGATCTCCTTTAGAATTGACTGGCTGGGTCTCCTTGCAGTCCAAGAGACTCTCAAGAGTCTTCTCCAACACCACAGTTCAAAAGCCATCGATTCTTCGGCACTCAGCTTTCTTTACAGCCCAACTCTCACATCCATACATGACTACTGGAAAAACCATAGCTTTGACTAGATGGACCTTTGTTGGCAAAGTAATGTCTCTGCTTTTTAATATGCTGTCTAGGCTGGTCATAGCTTTCCTTCCAAGGAGCAAGCATCTTTTAATTTCATGGCTGCAGTCACCAGCTGCAGCGATTTTTGAGCCCCAAAAATAAAGTCTTTTTCCATTGTTTCCTCATCTATTTGACATGAAGTGATGGGACTAGATGCCATGATCTTAGTTTTCTGAATACTGAGTTCTAAGCCAACTTTTTCACTCTCCTCTTTCACTTTCATCAAGAACCTCTTCAGTTCCTCTTCACTTTCTGCCATAAGGGTGATGTCATCTGCATATCTGTGGTTAATGATACTTCTCCCGGCAATCCTGATTCCAGCTTGTCCTTCATCCAGCCTGGCATTATATGTACTCTGCATATAAGTTAAATAAAAGCAGGGTGACAGTATACAGCCTTGATGTACTCCTTTCCCAATTTGGAAGCAGTTTTTTGTCCCACATCTGGTTCTAACTGTTGCTTCTTGACTTACATACAGATTTCTCAGGAGGCAGGTAAGATGGTCTGGTATTCTCATCTCTTTAAGAATTTTCCACAATTTGTTGTGATTCACACAGCCAAAGGCTTTGGCATAGTCAATAAAGCAGAAGTAGAAGCATGGTTATGTTTAAAAAGAAACAGAGCTAAAAGAAACCAGGGCTTTTAAATGGCTGATTTCAGGTCAAGGGCAGGGAACATGTAAGATGAGCCTTGAACATCTTACTATACTAGAAAGCAAGTAAATGTTCAAACAATGATGAGGACATATAATAAGGACCCAGGAGCCAGCTTAAAAGGGCTCCCATTGCCCAAATCTGGACAATTTGATTTTCAAAATAAATAATGACAGTAAAGGAATATAATCCATTGGATGAAATAAGAATTCACGTTGATATAATCATATAAATGAAGAATAGAACACTCTTCCTCAAGTAGAAAGTCAATAAATGTAGAAGAAATGATGGAATTAGTCACAATTTAGCCCCCCGCACAATAATAACTGATCAAGCAAGAATCAAGAATGGATGCTAAAACTACTGGGTAAAAGTTTGATGAGTACAGAAGGAATCTCCCCATTAGATACTTACAATGGGAAAAATATAACGCTACAGTGAAGAAACCTGGTAGAAACTACTTTGACCAAGTGATCAAAGCTAAGTAAACCAGCAGAAATAAACTAAGTTAACGTCACATCATGGACTTCCTCAGATGCTCCACTAAGCAGATCGCAAATCAGTATTTGCATTTTTTTTTGCAATATTCCTGCCAAAAGTGCAAAAGCTCAATCTACTCATGAGAAAAGATCAGATAAACTCAAATTGAAAGTCATTCTACAGAATAACTAGCCTAAACTAACACAACATTATAAAGCCATTGTCCTACAATTAAAAATTTCAAAATTAAAATAAAAAAATAACTAGACTGTACTCTTAAAAAATATTAATGTCACGAAACACAAAGAAAAACTGAGGAACTATTAGAATAAAGGACACTAAAGAGACACGACAACCGAATACAATAGAGTATTATTAGGATAACTGGTGAAATCTGAATAAAGTTTAAAGATTTGGAAAATAGTGTTCTATCATTGTTATCTCATGACTGTTAAATGAACTGCATTATAAAAGGAATGTTCTTGTGTAATTAAGAAGTACACACTAAAGTACTTAGAAGTAAAACGACATATTTGTAACTTACTTTCAAATGGTTTCACTATCTATATAAGCATCTAGAAAGAGAAGGACAAATCAAACGTAATAAATGTTAACATTTGAGGAATCTGGTTAAAAGATATAAAGGAATTCTTTAAACGATTTTTGTGACTTTTCCGTATGTTTGGAATTATGTCAAACTAGAAAGTTAAAGGAAAAAAAAACCTGAAAGTAACAGATTATAACTCGTATAAAACAGGAAACCATCAATCCACAGTGATATTAATAAATAAATGAATAAATTGAAAGTTTGATGAGGAATGGTTTTAAAGATCCTCACCATCTAATGTTTATTAATCATAAAGGGAAGAGAAATGAGAATAATTTTACAGTGGAGACTTCTGCCAGACACATTTTAATGAATGATCAAAGTGATCATCATCAATAATGGGGCAAATGAAAATCATGTGTCACCTGATAGGCTATAAAAAGAACAGATCACTTCTGTGATCTTCCTGCCAAAGATGCAAGACCTCAATCTAATTGTAAGGCTACCATCAAGACAAACCTAATTTGAGAGAAATTCTATATACTGGCCTGAATCTTCCAACATGCCAAGGTCATGAAAGTAAAGGAAGGCTGAGGAAATGTACTCAAGTGGAGACTAAACAGACATAATCACTACATGTGCGTGCATACATGCTGAGTTGCTTCAGTCGTGTCCAACTCTTTATGACCCCATGGATTGTAGCCCACCAGGCTCCTCTATCCATGGAATTCTCCAGGCATGAACACTGGAGTAGGCTGCCATGCCCTTCTCCAGGGGATCTGCCCGACCCAGGGATCAAACCTCCGTCTCTTATGTCTTGTGCATTGGCAAGCAGGTTCTTTACCACTGGTGTCACCTGGGAACCCAATCACTACATGCCTCTGAATTAAATCTTTTAAGCAAAAAAAAATTATTGAGATAATCAGTGAAACTTGAATGAGTTCTGAGAATTAGATGGCAGTAATATATCTGTGCTATGTATTGTATAATTCAATGGATATGAATTTGAGCAAACTCTTGGAGATAGTGAAGGACAGGGAAGCCTGGTGTGCTGCAGTCCATGGGGTCGCAAAGAGTTAGATGCAACTTACAACTGAACAACAACAACACAACAATACATCAGTGTCATGAATTGTATAAAACATCGGTATATATACACTGATATATACATCACATATTTTAAAACCTGATTTTAAAAGCTGTATTGTGGTTATATAGGAGAATATCTCAGTTTATAGAAAATACAGCTAAAGTATTCATGGAATTGGGAACATCACTTAATCACAAATAGTTCAGAGAAAAAAGTCCTTTGCAACTTTTCTAGTTAACATTTCAAATTTTAAAAAAAACTTTTTTTAACAAAAACTCTTCTAATTATTAATATAAAGCCAAGATATATCAAGTTTAAAATTTTCAAATTGTATTTAGTAAAATTCTCCTTATCCCGCCACTCTTAATATTTGGGAAAACATCATTCCAGAAGCTTCTCTACACACAAAAGGATATACCACAGATCAAACTTTAAATAAAATCATGTATGTGCTGTCCCATGACCTGATTTTTCCACCCAGCATCATCTTGTGCATATCAGTCCACACATACATGCACATATTTACATTCCAAAATAAAGTTACTGTCTCTACCTCAAGGAGTCCTACAGCTATGGAAAGTGCCACCCCAGAGGAACGCAAAGGTCTCTTTCCCTGTGGTACAGGCCAGGGGTCTCGCTGAAGTTCTCCCAGAAGGTCTGTGAGATTCATGTCTATCTTCTGTACTGGCTGCAAGAATCTACAAAACAAAATAAAATAAAAAGCCATTGATAAATGTTTGTGGGTGAAGGTTTAAGAAACAAATTGTCCACTTTCTTAAAAACAGAAAAAGCAGCTGAATACATGGCAGACCAAATGGTTCTCAAACTTTTGTGTATATCAGAATCAGTCAGAGGGTTTGTACTGACAGACTGCTGGTTCCAGGGTTTTGTTTCAGTAGGTCTGGGGTGGTGACCAAGAATTTGCATTTCAAGTAAGCTCCCAAGTGATGCTGTTTACCGCTGAGAAACTCCGTGTGTACAACTACTGTAAAGAAAACACTCAAACCAAGTGTTACTTTGAGATTGCATCTTCCATTTACCAATCTAGTAAGTTTTAAAGTTACTGAATTAATTATGAGAAGATGCATCAACTCAATTTTACTAATACCACCTCTGATCAGTAAGTTTAGCAGAAAAAGCTACCCATAAAGGTAAGAAGGTAAAGTAAAAAGCTTATGGGGCCCTATTTTTGCTTGGCTGTCCTCCCAAGCACAAAAATTAAGGTTTTTGAACTTAAAAATAGAAAAATCTGGAATATATCAAAACTGTATTCCAGAGGCTTTCCTGGTGTCTCAGTGGTAAAGAATCTGCCTGCCAATGCAGGAGACACAGGTTTGATTCCAAATCCAGGAAGATCCCAATGCTGCAGAGCAACTAAACCCCTATGCCACAACTATTGAGCCTGTGCTCTGGAGCCTGGGAGCCGCAACTACTGAGCCCGTACATGCTAGAGCCTGTGCCCTGCAATGGGAGCGGCCACTACAGTGAGAAGCCCTTGCACTGAAACTGAGGAGTAACCCCTGCTCACAGCAACTACAGAAAAGTCCATGCAACAACAAAGACCCAGTACCATCCAAACAAATAAATAAACAAAATGCCCCACATAAATTAAAAATATATATATATACTCCAATATTCAAAAAAAAATTTTAAAGACTGTATCAAAACTAAAGTAACTCCTTACATTGTAATGATGAAAAACCAACCATTTCAGCGATGTGATGTTACCTCAACTCTTTTTTAAAAAGTACACTAATTCAGTATTTATATTCCTAAAAATATTTAACAGTATGGTATCACTGAAGGCCTGTGTTCAAGTTAAGGGTGAAGACAGATGCATTAACTGTAAAACTGTGAGGTTCTTTTTGCCATATTTATTACCTGTTGGAAGGCGGTGGCTGCTGCACCTGAGGACCACGTGTTGCTTGAGTAACTGGTACTTTAGAGAGCCCCAGCATCTCCTGTAAAGAGATTATTTCTGTGATGTCCGTTTAATTACTCCTACAAAGATGTACTAACTATTTATGGCATGGAAGGTGCTTCCACAGGCATTAGAAACACAAAAATAAAGAACACAAAATCTCTTCCCTTGAAAGCAAAAGTTCCAAGTGGGCAGACTGTCAGGTGAACAGTGATACAATGAAATAAACATCATAAGAGAGCAAAGTACAAAGTGCTATGTGAGCAAAGAAGGGGGAAACTGGCTCAAAATACTTCACTTCTAATTAACAGTCAAAATAAATTACTGTGTAACTTGAATGTCTGTATTCTTAACTTGTATTCATTTATTCCTTTCAGCAGCTAAATAGTTCAAGTATCTGTTATGGGCCAGGTATGTAATGGTGAAAAATATAAATAGTCCCTGACTATATGGAAATTTAAATCTGGCAAAACCAACAAAAGTTAAAGTATTAGCTAATTAAGTGTAATAATAAATATGATGGATAGACAATAAGAAATTGTATAAAGGGGGATTATAAAGTAATAAACATCTTGCATGCCTATGATTTTTAATTCTCTGACTTACATGAACATTCTCTGCCCTCTCAACTATCTTCCAATTGATGAACATATTCATTTAAAGTAATATGAATATCTCTCATGATCTATCAAAATATCTAGACAGAAAAAGATTTTGAAAAATATACCAAGATAATCCTAGTATGTTGCACATAATTCCCTGCCTTGGAAGACAAGGCTTTAATTTGCTGCAAAAACAAAAATATCCCAGTGTATGAAAAAATACATATATTCACGGTTCACCTATTAACTCTCAAGCCTTAAAATAGCTCCCCTTGCCAAACACAAAGTGTTCAGCTCCTAAGTGACACACAAAGAAACAAGAGATAACACTGTGTGGCTGCCTCCTCGCAGTCTCAGCATGACTCTTCTACAAGCCTTCAGATTTTTGGTAAAAGAGCTTCAGTTTCACTCCAGATTTTACAGATACTTCAAAGGTGAAGGGTCTTCAATCTCTATGATTACAGCGTGAGGCAAACGAAAGAAAGCTGAGGCCAACACTAAGTTTAAAGGCTTTGTTTTAAGACAACTATGTTAGTCATTCATAACATTTTCTGGAAGCATCTATCTAGAAGGCATTTTTAGACGTACATAGAAAGATATGCAGAGACAGGCAAACCACCATTCTTGTTGTTACCTGCAGTTGTTTGGCAGACAGATCTTTTGTTCCTCTGAAGACATAGCTTTTTGAAATGCCCTCACATCCAAGTTCATGAACCTGCACCATTCTCCCAAAAGTAATTAAGCCAACCAAAGCTGTAGGTGGTAAAAGGCTTAGTGACATCTGCATAGATTCTTTCAGGGCTTGTAAATCTTCATCTTCCATGCAAGTATCAACCACATAGAGGAATATCAAAGGCATCTGAGGACCACGCTTTTAAAAAACATTGTGATAAAAAAAAATGTTTTAAAAGTATAACACTTCAGCTCAATACACAGGATAATCAATAGAGGACTAATTAAATAATGTATTATATGTTTAACAATGGAATTCTAATAAAGCCATTTTACAAATGAAACAGATTCTATATCTAATACATCATCAAGTGAAAAATTAACTTTATGAACATTAGTTATGTTACACGAAGGGGACTTTCACTTTCAATTTTACTTAACTGCATGAAGTTTGATTTCTTACAAGTATTTCTTTTAAAATAAGAAAACAGTAACTTTAAAGCTTAACAGCAAAATTAGGTTATTTTTATAAAATAATTACCTAATCTGAATTGCATTGTAAAGGAACTGGAAACTAGTCAGAGTGGACAAATTACTGACAGGCTCAAGTGAGTCATATTCTGCTTTCTCTACAACATTCATAAAAGATATTACCTTAATACTTAAGTATTAAAATAAACTATGTAAAGCTGTTCAGAAAGGGAAGAAAAATTATTTTCCTAACAAGAACCAATTCAAGAGTAATTTCATCATTAGACTTGGGGATATATCATTAAGCTCCAGTATCATATTGACCAAGTATCTGTAACTAACCTTCCAACTACAAAGCAAAATTGATTCTTTACTATTTATTGACCTACTCAATATAGCAAATCAAACCTCCCCGCCCAAAATCCTGGCCACCTTTCAAATAACTACAATAGAAATTACCTTGCTCAAACTGACCTTGACAGTTCTACCTTTGAAATGCTCAATCAATTCAATGTGAGAATGAAGAATGAACCTTTTAAGTCAGCTCAACTGAATAATTATTTTGGTATAAAGTACTGCTAAATTACTAGATATTTTAAACTTTCTTAAAGAGTTACTCTTATGTTCTTACCAGAACTACATATTCAATGCTAGAAAACTGAGGTAAAAGTTCAGCAGGCTGATTCAGTTCAGATATACCAGCGTAAGTTGGTGGAAACTACAGGTAGAAAAAAGCAAAATATTTTAAGAAATTATTACCAAGTAATGAAATTTTAAACTGTAAAGAAGTATTTCCTGATCACTTAATTACTTAAAAATAGATACTTTAATCATTTATTTATTTAATCCTAAAAAAATTAATCTTTATTTTTAAATATGTATTTTCCTGCATATATAGATCAGCATTAGTATTACAGCATTAACATCTACACTGGGGGCTTTCTTACCTGATTCCTTTGATAACAAAAGTTGCAAGCCCAGAGTTTTGCTCGATAATCCACTTGACTGTTTTAAGAAAAGATACAATAGCTCATGATTCAGCTAAACTGTGCAGTAATTCCAATTTGAATAAAATTAACTTCTTTCTGAAATGAATTAATTCAAATTGACAGTGAAAGCGATCTTTAAAAGCCATGTATTTTTAGGTGTTGCCAATATTTAATTCATACTTTTAACACATACAAGCTCACCAAAATGAATATATTGTAACTTTTAATATACAGCAAATACCAACAATAAATTAAGATAATACTATTTTTTTTCTCCAAGTGACTCAGTAACTTCTAAACTCAGCTCTAGAAAACACATATTCAATAAAAATATATACAGTTATTGAAGGCCATTATTCTAGGTGCTGATGATAAGTAAATGAGATCAAAGGTCCTACTATCTTAAAGCTTATTATATTCTAGAAGTGAAAGACAATAAATAATACATGCATAAATGCAGAAAATACTTTTAGATAGTGGTAATAAAAACTAAAGATAACAAAGCAAGACATGAGAATGTTATTTGGGAGGGCAACTTTAAAGGAAAGCCTTCATTAATAAACAACTAAAATGTAACTGAAATGAAAAGAAACCGGTTACAGGAAAATCTGGGGGCAGAGCAATCCAGGCAGCATGTACAGCTACTGCACAAAGTTTGTGGTAGAAATAAGTTAGGTATATCCAAGAATAGAAAGATGATAAGGTGTAATGTAGGTGAAATGAAGAAAATGGATGATACAGATGAAGGCAGAAATATATACAGGCTAGATTATATAGAGCTTTACAGGTCTTGATAAGGGGTTTGGATTTTTCATTATAAGTGTAATTCTCCACTCTTCTGGGTGGAGAAGAGACTACTGAAAGGCAAGAATGGAAACAGGAAGAACAGTTAGGAGGATAACAAAACCACCCAAGAAAAGATCACCATCTTTTGAAGCACCATGTACTAGCAGAGAATGAGAGTAAGAGACAGGATCAATAATGTTCTTGAGACAGAATCCACCAGATTTGCCAGTGGATTGAGTGGAAAGAGGGAGTAGAAAGAGGAATAAAAGGTGATTCTTCAGACTCTGGCTTATATAACAAGAAATCATAACATTTTTTAAACACCATACCACTCATTTATGACTTTTCAAATGACACAAAATAAGGTGATAGCCAGCATCAGTATCTAGAGAATACTGATAGAATCTAACAGTTTACATACTGACAGTTTTGCATTTGGTTTCTTTTTAACTCACTACAACTAGTATGAGTCTAAAATTTTATAACTCTGATTCTACTTTAACTTAAAAAACAACTATAAACAAAAACATTTTATATAAATGAACAAGAAAGAAACTACATTTTTAAATCATAGGGACACTTCAGTGTTTTCCATATGCTTTAATTACCATAAAGGATTCAAGACTGCACGGCAAGTGGTCCTGCTACAGAGAACAGGTTCATATTGAATGGGTGGCAAATCTGGTCTCTCCTTCAGTGGTGTAAATAAGGCTGCTACCGGAACGACCATTCTTGTAGCTTCCAATCGACTCGATGGCCAAACATTCCAACTAAATCGGACTCCATCTCGTTCTTCATTTTGTTGGATGAATTCCAAATAGGTTGTCATTGTAGAGCTTGATTCTTATTTCTGAAACAAAATTTAAAGATATTTTTAAATCTTATTAAGAAAATTCAAAATAAGTATGTTTTTCCCAGTTCTACTGATACTCATCCATTAGAAATCATAAACGAAAGAAAATAATTATTTCAGAAAAAAATTAGTAAGTGAACAATGACCTCAATTATAATAAAATAATGAATGGCTCTACAGAACCCAAAGCTCATTAAGCCCCAAGTGAGGTATTTTATCCTTTTTTCATTCACTCTTGAAAAAAACTACAGAAAAAATAATAAATGATAAAATTGATGTCCTATTGATTTAAGTCAAAAATGGAGAAAATCCAAGTCCTAAGTTTTTTGTATCAGCCTTGTGAGTTACATCGTTTTAATAAACAGATTGTCAAAAACATTAAATTCTAAAACTCACATGCTTTTCTACCCAGAAGGTAGTAAGCTTCCACTAAACTTGCTAAAGATAATGCTTAAGAGTACACAACAAAAAGATTTTTCTAAAAGAGGTACTTCTATTTTAGACAGGCAATTTTTTATCATACTAATACAGGACATTTGAGGCACAAGAAATAAATACATGATAAGTAGTAAAATACATGATAAGTGTTCCATGTGATGTATACATCATTTATTTCTTTTGCAGAAACAATTCAGAATACTTCTAACATTCCAACTTATGACAGCATTTTAAACTCTAATTTGAGATACATAATTTCAATATAATCATTTAAACTCACTACCAGAAGAGGGAGATGCCATTCTGGTTAGGGCCCGGTATCAAAAGACATCTTCATCTTGTTATTCTTTAACTGCTTGACTAGGATGCCAGCTCTCCTACCTAGGCAACAGGTCTATCTCATGCTCTCAAACTGCAGCAGTGGTTAGTGATGGAGGGAAATTATAAAATTTAAAGGTCTAAGAAGATAGAATCTCAAGTACTATCTGGCTGGCTAAAAGATTTGTGGGAGGGATGAATGGCATCAAGAATTGAAGAATTATGAAGGTAGGGTACCAACAGAGCCAGCATGGATGCTGAAGTTGCTAAGAACAATGATGGGATGAGGAAATGATTCTAAAATATAAGTGAGGGAAGAAAAGGTATTATTAGATATAACAGTTTTCAGAAAAATGCTCAAATATATTTTGATAATGCAAATTACAGAAACTGATGCTTAACAAATCTAAGTATCTTAAACAGCTAAGAACTTTCCCTTCTTTAAAAGAAATAAGAATGTTATTAGTCAAATTATATCCTAATTGAAAATATAATAAGAAAATAAAAATTAGACACTGTAATTCCTCCTATCAGAATTTCAGAGACAACTAGGGAATCTTACACTAAGCAAAAGCAATCATGGATTTTTCAAAGATTGACAAAGGGTAGAGAGAAATCCTAAGATAACTAGATTTGTTTAGAAAAGATTATTTTAAAGCTAAATATAGCAGACAGCTTTGAGAAAAATATAAGCATTCAAGAAAAACATGGCTGTTGAAAGATAATGATAAAACAAAGGTCAAGGATAATCAGAGGGGAGTTAGAAGATGCCAACCTCAGTTTTAGCACAGGAAACAATAAGAGTTTTCCAACTATGTGTTTATGTGAGGCCAGATTTCCTTCATACAATTCAACCAGACAACATATCAAAACAGACAGCAAGTAGATCTGAAAATCCACCTGTCTTCTATTAAGCCTAGCTCAGCTGGCAAAGAATCCTCCTGCAATGCAGGAGACCTGGGTTCAATCCCTGGGTTGGGAAGATCCCCTGGAGAAGGGAAAGGCTACCCACTTCAGTATTCTGGTCTGGAGAATTCCATGTACTGTGTAGTCCATGGAGTTGCAAAGAGTAGGACGTGACTGATCGACTTATTTTTTTTTTCTTTTCTTTTCTTCAGGATCCTCAGTAATGTTTAAGAGTATAAAGAGGTCCTGAGAATCACCTCCTTAGGATTCCAGGGCTTAATTTAAAAGCATGGAAGCTGGTAGAGAAAGGCTCTATGAAACTTATCATGAAGACATCTACACACAGGCAATGGCCAGGTATAAGTTTCTACAAGAGGTAACAAGCCTGGATTGTAACCCCACATCCTTACTTTTTATTGAGACATACTGAGTATCACCTGACTGATATTTGAGTACAATTCCCCTCCTCTTCCTCACTGTTTGTCCTCTCAATCGCTCTGCTCTAACATCCGATTTGTTCTCTAAATCACATCTATTTATTCATTATCACTTTTCAACAGTAGTCTGAAAAATGTCCCACGTTTTTCTTCTTAACTGGTCTGATTACAAAGATAAGCAAAACACCTCCCCAAATTCCCTCACCTTTCCTAGGGAGAAATTAATCTTAAAATCACTCACTCTAGAACAAATGCTGCCAGGCTTGGTCCCATACTCAACAACATCATATCTGAAATAAAGTCCTTTTGCAAACCAGCTCTTTATGAAATGGCATTATTTGATAAGCATTCTCTCCCCTAGTATTGTCTCTATAAAAGCATAAAACTAAAAAATTTTGATTCAAACACTAAACTAGGATGCAGAAAATAGACTGACTAGTCATTACATTTTATTAAGTGGTACAAAACATAAAAGACCATTCTAAAGAAATGTCTCCTTTTTAGCACAACTTATAATCATTGGGAATTACTCTAAATACTTTTTCACGGTATAACTAGAAGTAAAGAAACATTAAGTCACTGTAACCTAGCACATCAGATATATGCCCATTAGCCATTTTATAGATAGCTAAGTGAAAAAACTGTAAATTGTAAGTAAAATTTGAGTTCCTTCCAAACAGATGTATCTGTTAACAGACAATTAAACGTGGCTTTCCCACTTTTCTGTCCTAAAATCCTCAATTGAAGTGTCTTCAACTACTTCCCACGACTAGATTTATTATGCTGCACAAATAGCTTAATCTCTCAGATCCTCAAATTCTCATCAGTAAGATGAGAGGTTTGGGTTGGAAAACTACAAGGCCCCTTCCAAATCTAAAATGCTGAGCCAATTAAAAATAACTGAACTTCTAAAATGATGTCTGTTAGACTACTGGAGAAGGCAGAAAAGGAAGACTTAACATACATCTATATTTAAATCTAAAACTTCTTTTAACCAAGTTCACTTGGCTGGTTATCCACGACTTTGAGGCTTGGACCTTGAGGAAGCTCCCGTGAAAACACGGATTCAACATAAACTCACTCCAGTGATTCCAAGCGGATTTACGATGACTTTTCCCTTACCACCAAAACGGGAAAACACTTAGGGCCGAATGGAAGTACGGAAGATGGGTCCAATCTGAAAACTGAAATCTATTTGTAATCAAGGCCCAAGGTGTGAGCTCTAGCTGGCACTTTTCTCCTTCTCCCCTTTAACTCCCAAGGCCAAACTACGAGTGACGAAGTCACCTCGGGTCAAAGTCTAGGGCTCTTCAGATGAGGCAAGGAATGACCCAAGAAGCCAAAGTACCCAGAAGCCGTGATGGGGTGGGGTGAGGTGCGGTGGAGAAGGCAGATCGGCCAGGAGCGGAGGGTGGGGTGCTGCGAGAGATGCCCCAACTGCTGTTTTTCACTCGACTCTCATCTTTCACCCCTGATCCGGGGGAGATGGGTGAGGGGGCCGGTTCCCAGGCCCTGACAGAACTAAGCAGAGGTGGTGGGTGAAGAGGTGACAAGTTCAGGGCTCAAGGCAGCCCTCACCGGGCCGAGTCGCAGCCCCAGAGCACCCCCACCTGGCCCGGGCCACCCAGAGGGCAGAGTGGGCACCACCCTCGAGACCCCGGCCCCGCGGACCCGCCGCCGCCCTTCCCCCGCTTACCAGTGAGCGCTAGCGGCCCCGAAGTCGATCCTTACCACAGTGCCACCACGTATGAGATCCGCGCCCGTCGCAGCCTCTACCTTACAAACCCGTCCTCTCCGCCGAGCGGGAGCGGCCGTGGCACCGCAATCAGGGACCGCGCTGCCCCGCCCCCGGCCTGCGCACAGAACTCTGCTGGACCAACATGGCTGGTGCCGCCTCTGCCACGTCAAAGGGAGGGGGAGGGGCGGGGCGGGAGAGGAGGGGCGGGGCGGGAGGGAGAGGGGCGGGGCGGGAGGGAGAGGGGCGGGGCGGGAGGGGAGAGGAGAGGAGGGGCGGGGCGGGGCGGGAGAGGAGAGGAGGGGCGGGGCGGGGCGGGAGAGGAGAGGAGAGGACAGGCGGGGCTGGAGGGCGGGGCCACTCTGAGGGCGGGGCGACCGAGCCGCAGAACCGCAGGGGAGCCCGCGGGAGCGCGGCGGAGCCCGGAGGTTGGAGAAGGGGAGGAGAGAGGGGAGGGGGAATAGGCGGAGACGGAGCTTGAGGGGCGGGGCGACAGTGACAAATCTGACACGGATACCCCGGAAAGGCGCAGAAACCCGGTGGAACTAAAACGCCAGGGTGGGGCTGCGTCGTGGCGATGCGGTCTCCTCTCCCGGGAGGCACGGCGGATCCCATTCCCCGTGGGCCTCCACGATGTGGGACTTTCTGTCGCCAGACTCCTCACCTCGTTGAGAGAAACGGAGGTGTTCCCTAGGACATCCTCTCCTCTAGGGCCCTGGTTGATTCCAAGAACAAGCCGCATCTCCCCTGAAAAAGCAAAGTGAGAAGTTCGTTCTTTCGCTTAGTACAACAAACATTTACTGAACATTTGTCTGCTTTGTGCTAGGCACAGCAGCGATGCTGTGATACCGCGTAAGCAAAAAGGGCCAAATATTCGGTCTGGAAGAACTTACATACTATTTGTACACTATTGATGTATTCCTAGTCAGTTTACCTCCCCTCCCACACTGCCTCTGCTTCCTCTCCCCCCTAAACACATACAAATAAACACACACACACCCTCTACAATCTTTGGTTGATTAATCTTGATGTGTTTTCTGATTCTCTTTCCAAGAAAAGAATTGAGTAAAATGGGGAAGACCGAAACAGGCTGGAAAGACACTGGAGCTTGATGGTCTGAGGCAACCCCACCCTTCAGTGAGGAGTTTGTTGACTAAAAAAATAATATAGTCACAACCTTAAAGTAGAGAGGTATTTTATTTGGTGGGAATGTTAAGGACTTTGAGCCCAGAAGCAGCATCATTCACTAGACCTGAGAAAACTGCTCCAAGGAGGCAAGAGGGGAAGTCATGCTATTATACAAGTTTACAACAAAGTGGAGCAGGCAGTCTGACCATCAAAGATTATTGTGAGGTATGGGAAATCAACATTCAGAAAACTAAGATCATGGCATCTGGTCCCATCACTTCATGGGAATTAGATGGGGAGAAAGTGGAAACAGTGTCAGACTTTATTTTGGGGGGCTCCAAAATCACTGCAGATGGTGACTGCAGCCATGAAATTAAAAGACGCTTACTCCTTGGAAGGAAAGTTATGACCAACCTAGATAGCATATTAAAAAGCAGAGACATTACTTCACCAACAAAGGTCCGTCTGGTCAAGGCTATGGTTTTTCCAGTGGTCATGTATGGATGTGAGAGTTGGACTGTGAAGAAAGCTGAGCGCCAAAAAACTGATGCTTTTGAACTGTGGTGTTGGAGAAGACTTTTGAGAGTCCCTTGGACTGCAAGGAGATCCAACAGTCCTTCCTAAAGGAAATCAGTCCTGAATGTTCATTGGTAGAATTGATGCTGAAGCTGAAACTCCCATACTTTGGCCACCCGATGTGAAGAATTGACTCATTTGAAAAGACCCTGATGCTGGGAAAGATTGAAGGCAGGAGGAGAAGGGGACGACAGAGAATGTGATGGTTGGATCGCATCACCGACTGAATGGACACAAGTTTGAGTCAACTCCAGGAGTTGGTGATGGACAGGGAGGCCTGGCATGCTGCAGTCCAAGGGGTCGCAGAGTCAGACGCGACTGAACTGAACTGAAGGGAAATCAGTTATCAAGTTAAGGAATTTAGCATTCTATGTATGGGAAGATGCAAGTCTCTGGGCTCACTGAATTCATTCCTTTTATATGGACCTCAACTCTCTGGGGCCAAATCCTGTTTCCTGATTGTTTACATCCTTAATTCCTTGTTCACCTTTAGGAGTGGCAAATGTGGCAGATGGCTGCTTCCCCTAGCTTCTCAGCAATCCTGGGGGTGGAGGGTAAGGAGGGGGGCATGGCAGCATCTGCTGGACAGAAGGCATTGTGTTCCAAAATTGCTGATGTCTGTGACATTTCTTATTTATTGATATGGCAGGAGTTACTTCATGTCACAGATTGTTCATGAAATTATTTCCAAAAAGGACAACACCTAAACTCTTGCCAAGCTTAGCCCTATAAGCATTTTACTGCACAGAGAAAATGATTAATTTTTTTGTTCTTCGAAGCTTATATTCACAAGAAAGAAGATACATAGCAAATATATATTTTACTTTCTCTAAACTTGTTTTGTAAGATAAAAGAGGATGATTTTGGCTGTCAGATTTTAAACAATCCTGAAGAGGAAATGGGAATCAAAGGCCAAAATTCTGTACAGACCTGCAAATAAAGTGGGGTCAATGTGCCACCTTAACAAGGATTCTTGACTGAAAGTACAGCAAGTAAATAGCTGTAAACAATGATATAAAGGTGGAATATGGACATTCACAGAAAAAAAAGCAAGATCTAAGAATGAGTAGGGTAAATAGACACAGATGAGGGGATCCACTGGGATTCTGGAATTCCGTGAGAAATAAATCAAAGTCCAGCACCTTTGGTAAGTTCATTCATTTTATGGTCCCCAGAGAGGGATCTTTACCATACAACTCAATGAATTCTAAGAACTCATAATGTTTATGTTTTCAGTTGGACAAAAGGCTGTTGTTTCCTATTACAATGAAATAAATGTTAGGATGGGTAACACATTCAATTATATCTATTTTTATGTACTTAAGGATTAATGAGTTTAAGAGTTAACCCTTCTACATATTAGGAACTATTAGACCCAACTTTAGTTTTCAAAGATTTCCTCTTCTGGGAGTACTATTTGTAAGGATTGATTTTTTACAACTTTTATTATTTCTTAAAGGTCTTCAAAAAAACAAAAATTCATTTTAAAAAAATAGGATAAAACTTAATTCTATTTGCAGTTGTTACATGGGTCCATTGAACTGCTGTAAATCTAGGATACATCATGAAATCTTACTGATCTTATTTTTCCTGTCTTGCAACATTCTGCTACTTCATCATCCATGGAATTATTTCATCATTAATGATTAATTGTTCCAAACTATGCTTTAAAATATACTAAAATAATAAGAAAATGGAAAATGATATAATTACCTAAGATGATAGAATAGTGAAGTAAGTCATCACTATTGCATTATCCTTCAGTTTTCTTTTTGCAATGCTCCAAGTACTGTAGCTTCTTTCAAGATCTTTGTACTATGCCTCTAGCTCTCATTGAATATAGTTGAGAATTCAGAAGATGAATACAGAAATAGAAATACAGAAATTGCTCTCTAATAATGAGAGCAAAATCTTAAACTAAGAATCTTTAGATGACCATTTCCTAAATGAATGTTTCAAAGTCAAGAATTAATGAGTCAACAATATATTTCTAAAGACAAAAACCGTGATATTCTCATTCAGTTATTCATTCAAAAGGAATAACTTCATTCCACAAGATTTGCAACAAGCAGTTGCATGATCTTATTTTGCTAAGAGTACATATTATTGAATTGTTTCATCTTTTATGATGTTTATATGGATAATTTACTTGATAAGATTCTTAAGGGGATATTGGCTAATGGCAATTTTGTATACGAAGATGATAAACAGATAACCTAGAAATTAAAAATTCTTTGAGTTGCTCATTTATTAAACTAAAAATACAAATGTTTTGCAACTAGGTAGCAAAGAAGAAGAAGGAAATGGCAACCCAGTCCAGTATTCTTGCCTGGAGAATCCCAGGGACTAGGGAGCCTGGTTGGCTGCCATCTATGGAGTCGCACAGAGTCGGACACGACTGATGTGACTTAGCAGCAGCAGCAGCAGCAAAGAAGATGGCTGTCTTCTGTTCAACAAAATGATGAGCCTTTAAAGGTTTCAGAAAATTCTTTGCCTTATGTTTTGATGATGCAACTACAAAAAGAACCAGAAGTAACAATAAGCAATTCATAGTATGCAGTAGTAATGTATTTGGAATTTGCAGTCACTTTGTGCAAGATGGATGTGTTCCAGACACATTATTGCAGGCAATTAGAAGGTAGTTGCATTCAGAGCACATTGCCCATTTGGGGTATATCTTCAAAACCAGGAAAAAAGGGAATAAAAACTGGGATATTCTATGCTTAGATACTTATTTAAATTTCCAATAAAGTTGCTTTCCATTATCCTTTTATTCTTTTTTTAACAATGGCTTTATTGAATATCCCTTTAATCTAAATATGTATCAGTTATTCATGAAATGACTTGAAGATATAAACTTTAAAAATATAATGAGTCCAGATGGTAAAAGGTGAAGACTATTTTTTCTGATATATTGAGAGTTAAGTAGTTTTGATCTGAAGAAGAATAGAGAATGGGAAAAAAGTTTTTTTAATTGAAGTATAGTTGATTTACAATGTTGTGTTTGTTTTTGGTCTGGTATACAGCAAAGTGATTCGGATACATAGATATAGATAGATATGTGTATATATTCTTTTGACTAGATCAGTCTGACTTAAGAAAATACTGGTAAGATTTATAGTAGAGAATGTTTTGCCTATGTTCTCTTCTAAGAGTTTCATGGTATCATGTCATTTAAGTCTTAAGTCATTTTGAGCTTATTTTTGCAAGTGGTGTGAGAGTGTGTTCTAAGTTCATTGATTTACATGCAACTGTCCAGGTTTCCCAACACCACTTGCTTAAGAGACTGTCTTTTCCCCATTGTATATTCTTGCCTCTTTTGTTGAAGATCAATTAACCATACATGTGTGAGATAATTTCTGGGCTCTCTCTTTTCTGCTCCATTGATCCATATGCCTGTTTTGTGTAGTACTACCACACTGATCTCCCCTGGTGGCTAGTGGTATAGAATCCACCTGCCAATGCAGAGGATACAGGTTTGATCCCCGGTCTGGGAAGATTCCCTGGAGAACCCATTGCAGTATTCTGGTCTCAAAGAGCTCGTCATGACTTAGCAACTGAACAACAACAAACAGCATTGTTTTGCTTACTCTAGCTTTGTAGTAATGTCTGAAGTCTGGGAGGGTCATGCCTCCCACTTTGTTCTTTCTCCTCAGGATTGCTTTGGCGATTCTGGGTCTTCTGAAGTTCCATAAAAATTTTAAGATTATTTGTTCTAGTTCTGTGAAAAATATAATGGGCAATTTGACAGGTATTGTATTAAATCTGTAGATTGCTTTGAAGAGTATGGCCATTTTAAAGAATGGAAAATTTCTTGAGCTTCTGAGAAAGGAGTCAGACAATGAATTGGAAAAAGGGAAAATCTCCAAAAACAATCTTTCCTGGCTTTCTAATTTAATTATAGACATCGATAGACCAAGGCATTTTAGATCAATCTATTAACCTGAAGGATACTAGTTAAACATTTACCAACATGCAACCGATTATAACTGTTTGCTTTCAGTAAGTCCTAGCACAAAATGACTGTTCCCCGAAATACTTATGAATTGAGCATGAAACCTAAACAATTATAAAATACTGTTTTTATCATCATCATTCTTATGTACTTAGATTGACTGTAAAACTATAAAATCTGACATAAATCCCCCACAGAAAAAGTCTTTTTTAAAAGTAAATACTCCTAAGATAATTACTTCAAACTAGTATTTTTGAAAATGTCAGAATAGCCTGGGGTACTGCAGTCTATGGGATCACAAAAAGTCAGACACAACTGAGTGGCTGAACAACAGCAAATTAAAAAGAGAGAGGAAGAAGGAGAGGTCCCATGGTCAAATAAAGTCTGGAAATGCCAGCTATGTAAAATAGGTCTCTTAACTTGTCAAGAGTTTTAATATGTTAATATTTATTGTGAATCTTTAAGAGTGGCATTTGTGTACATTTCGCAAAGATGTTTGACCTAGGACTTTTTCCAGGGACTATCTAGGGGCAAGTATTCTGAACAACCTATGACTTTGTCTTCAGTCATTAATCACTTTAATCACTAGTTAATGTGTAACAGCCAGTATTTTCCTTCCCACTTTTGAACCCACAGATTTTTCCAAACTGGAGATTCCAGTAGTACACAGAGAATGCAAATTTCTTGGAATTGCATATACTCACCACCAGATGGAGCCTTTGCCACTACTTTTTCTTTTTGGTTTCATTTGTTTTTGGTTTTTGTCCTGTGGGATCTCAGTTCTCTGCCCAGGGATTGAACCCGGGTCACAATAGTAAAAGCACCAAATCCTAACCACTAGACCAGGGAATAAATGAAGCACCTGCAGTTTTTTCTAACATGTGTTTCTAACAGTTTTTTCTTTTATGTGTTCAGATGGTGACATTATAAGACACTACCCAACTATTTTTGGAGTACTCACTAGAAAAAGTAATACTAAGCATCAGCAGAATGTCCATATATACTTCATATGTGACATCATAGTCCATATAGTGTTGTAGTCTGCGCATACAACTACAATTGTTGTTGTTGTTCAGTTGCTAAGTCGTGTCCAACTCTGCGACCCCATGGACTGCAGCATGCCAGGCTTCCCTGTCCTTCATTATCTCCTGGAGTTTGCTCAAACTCATGTCCATTGAGTCTATGATGCCATCCAACCATCTCATCCTCTATCTCCTCCTTCTCCTCCTGACCTCAATCTTTCCCAGCATCAATTTCTTTTCCAGTGAGTCAGCTCTTCACATCTGGTGGCCAAAGTATTGAAGCTTCGGTTTCAGCATCAGCCCTTCCAAAGAATATTCAGGGTTGATTTCCTTTAGAATTGAGTGGCTTGGTCTCCTGGCTGTCCAGAGGACTCTCAAGAGTCTTCTACAGCACCACAGTTCAAAAGCATCAATTCGGCATTCAGCCTTCTTTCTGGTCCAACTCTCACATCCATACATGACTACTGGAAAAACCATAGCTTTAACTCTACGGACCTTTACCAGCAAAGTGATGAAAAAATCTGAAAAATAGTCTTGGAATGTTATATTAATTACATGAAATAGTTTTCCATTATAGTATTATCTAGTTTTAAATCACCTTGAATGATGAATCCTTTTCAATGTCAGGAGTTTGTTTTGTCTGTTCTTATTGCAGAATACACATGGTGATAAATTTTTGTTCATGTTTGACCTTAATGAAACTGTAGATCTTTTTTATTAGTTCCAAAAATGGGCAGAAGACCTAAATAATCAACATCACAATTTATTAGAGAAATTCAAATCAAAGCTACAATGAGGTACCACTTCACACCAGTCAGAATGGCCATCATCAAAAACTATACAAACAACAAATGCTAGAAAGGGTATGGAGAAAAAAGAGCCCTTCTACACTGTTGATGGGAATGTAAGTTGGGGCAGCCACTGTGGAAAACAACATGAAGATGCCTCAGAAAACTAAAAACAGAATTACCATATGATCCAGCAATCCCTCTCCTGGGCACAGATCCAGACAAGATTCTAACCGAAAAACCTACAAGCACCCCTCAATTCATTGCAGCACTATTCACAATAGCCAAGACAACCTAAATCTCCAAACAACCTAAATCTCCATTGACAGATGAATGCATAAAGATGTGGCACATATATACAATGGAATGCTACTCAGTTATTTTTAAAATGCCGTTTGTAGCAACATGGATGCAGCTAGAGATTATGATACTAAGTGATGTAAGTCAGAAAGAGCAAGACAAATAACATGATACCACTTACATATGGAATCTAAAATATAACACAAATGAACCTATCTGTGAAACAGAAACAGAACCATAAACATAGAGAACAGACTGGTGGTTATCAAGGGGGAGGGATAGGGTGGGAGGATGGGGCTAGCAAATACAGGCTTTTATACCTAGAATGAATAAACAACAAAGTCCTACTGCATAGCACAGAGAACTATATTCAATATGCTATGATAAACCATAATGGAAAATATTAAAAAAAGAATGCATAAATATATACATATATGTGTAACCAAATCACATTTCTGTACAGCAGCAACACAGTGATGTAATTCAACTCTACTTCAATGAAAAAATTGATAAATTTGCAAAAAATTCAATTATACACAAGAGTTGAGTTCAGTTCAGTTCAGTTGCTCAGTCATGTCCAACTCTTTGCAACCCCATGAACCGCAGCACGCCAAGCCTCCCTGTCCATCACCAACTCCTGGAGTCCACCCAAACCCACGTCCATTGAGTTGGGGATGCCATCCAACCATCTCATCCTCTGTCGTCCCCTTCTCCTCCTGCCCTCAATCTTTTCCAGCATCAGGGCCTTTTCTAATGAGTCAGCTCTTCGTATCAGGTGGCCAAAGTATTGGAGTTTCAGCTTCAACATCAGTCCTTCCAATGAACACCCAGGACTGATCTCCTTTAGGATGGACGAGAGTTATAGAATTCTAAACTCAAATAGATCTCAGTGATCAGTTAGTCCAATCCCTGTATATAACAAATGAATGTGAGGATAGTAGAGTTTAAGTAGCATATCCAAGGTCAGGGTGTTTATGTCCATTTAAAACCTAGAGCACTTAGTACTAGTTTCATGCCTGTCATATCCTCTTTAAATGTTGGCAAGCCTTGGCATTAAAATTTCTAGCTCTTGTTCAAACAGCAATTGTTTCTATTCCACAGAGTGCCCCACCAGTGTTATACTTCAGTATCATTTCATTCTGCCACTCTGACCAAATCCATAATTATTACTAAGAGTACATGTAATCAAACAAAACAAATGAAATTGTATGATCTGCTCTTAACTCAGTTATAGCTAAAGAAACATAACATGGTTATTTTTAAATTTTTTAAAAAATATTTTTAAAAGTTTTTTTCCTTTTCTTTTTGTCTAATGTTTATTTGATTTCCTAAGAACATAAGTGAAGTCACTCAGTCGTGTCTGACTCCAAAGAACATAAGAATTAGTAAAACCATGTAGCAAAGAAGAGAACTCCTACTTGAAAAGGAAGGAGCTAGATTTGTATTTTTACTTTAAAAGGGGAGTAAAGTTTTGGGTTTGGGGTTTCTATAATTAAGTTAGACTTTGCCTCAATTTTCTGGCATCAAGTCAGCTTTGTTGGATCTGGATTCAAAAGCTTGAGAACAGCATTCCCAGAGATAAAGAGTCTGACTGCTCATGCCCAAAGGGTGTGACCTAAGACTAGGTGTGACCTTGAACCTAATAGAATTGCCTCTCTCTAATCTATAGCCAGTGGGTCATAAAGGCTCTCACAAGTGATGAGGTGTATCTTGTGGAGCATGGTAATTTTTAGAGCAATGGTTCATTAATCTGACTACCCAAGATGGACTCTCCCCTTCATCCACTTCCTAGTTGTATGATCTGGGAATGTTATATAACCTTTTCTGAGCCAGTTTCTTCATCTGAAAATAAACATAATAATTGTACTTACCACTTAGAATAACAACATATCATGATAATCTGTATAAAACATATAGCCGAAAGAAAGAGAAAAGCAGTTTCTGAGAACCTGAAATTAGCCTGGCTCTATCTATGGGTCGGGAAGATCCCCTGGTGGAGGACATGGCAACCCACTCCAGTATTCTTGCCTGGAGAATCCCATGGACAGAGGAGCCTGGCGGGCTACAGTCCATAGAGTCGCAGAGAGTCAGACGTGACTGAAGCAACTGAGCATGCACACATGGTCAGGCCTAAAAAATCACATGTAGGTATTTAACCAAGGAACAGGACTCCTCAGAATTGTCCTCCTCAAAATTGTCCCCATTTCCTGACAGCAAACCTCCACTGTCCCCACATCACCTACTAAAGCCCAATGCCTATGCCAGTGTCCGACACATAATAAAAAACTGATAAACCTAGACAGCTTATTAAAAAGCAGAGACATACTTGGTCAACAAAGGTCCGTCTAGTCAAGGCTATGGTTTTTCCAGTAGTCATGTATACATGTGAGAGTTGAACTATAAAGAAAGCTGAGCATAGAAGAATTGATGCTTTTGAACTATGGTGTTGGAGAAGACTTGAGAGTCCCTTGGACTACAAGGAGATCCAACCAGTCCATCCTGAAGGGGATCAGTCCTGGGTGTTCACTGGAAGGACTGATGTTGAAGCTGAAACTCCAATACTTTGGCCACCTGATGCGAAGAGCTGACTCATTTGAAAAGACTCTGATGTTGGGAAAGATTGCAGGCAGAAGGAGAAGGGGACGACAGAGGATGAGATGGCTGGATGGCATCACCGACTCAATGGACATGAGTTTGGGTAAACTCTGAGAGTTGGTGATGGACAGGGAGGCCTGGCGTGCTGCGGTTCATGGGGTCACAAAGAGTCAGACACGACTGAGCGACTGAACTGAACTGAACTGAAACGTTACTTGGATGACTGAATTTATTAAAGTTTAATGGCATAAAGGGACAAGTGAAATTTCAGACTATGGCCAAGGAGAAAAGAAAGTACCCGACAAAGTATGGTAACACAGAAAAATTCTAGGGTGTGTGCTAAGTTGTTTGAGTCATGTCCGACTCTTTGAGAACCTATGGACTGTAGCCCGCCAGGCTCCTCTGTCCATGGGATTTATCAGGCAAGAATACTGGATGGCTTGTCACGCACTCCTTCAGGAGTGCGATCTCCAAGCCAGAGATCAAACCCGTGTCTCTTATGTCTCCTACATTGCCAGGTGAGTTCTTTACCACTAACACCACTTGGGGAGCCCCAAATTCTAGGGGAGTAAATCTTAAAGAATAAGGAGGAAAAGATAAAATGGATGGACTAAGCTATGTTTCTCACTTGGAATGCTTTCTAAAAATTTCAGTTTCAGAGTCCTACAACCAATAAACAGAGTCAGAAACTCTGGAGGAGAGAGCTATAGGACCCAGGAGTCTGTATTTTAAAGAATTTCTTCCAGTTAATTCTTGTATACGCTAATACTTGAAAATATCTGCTTAAAAGGACATAAAATACAGGGACAAATTTTTCATTTAGTTCTGCAAGTTTGACTTAGCAGATGCCGCTGTCATCAATAAACAGACATTCTGTGCTCACAACCTTCATATTACTCCCACAGCCAAGAACCAGTGTGAGAAACATTGAAACATAAAAATCTTTCCACTGTAAACTAAGAAGTGACTGGAAATCTTTAAAAACAGGGCCTCCGAAGCAGTTAAGTATCTTAGAAATAGTTCTTCCTAGGAAGAAATGGTTATTATAGTTTTAGAAGTTCAGATTTCTAAAAAGTTTTTCTTCAGAATAACTTCATCAACAAAATATAGTTTCTTCTCAACTGTCTCATAGCTCAATCAAAACATTCAAAAATTCTTATTGCAGGGGACTTCTCTGGTGGTCCAGTGGTTAAGATTTCACCTTCAATACAGGGGCTGCGGGTTCTATCCCTGGTCGGGAAGCTAACATGTCTCATGACCAAAAAAAAACAAAACATAAAACAGCAGCAGTATTGTGACAAATTCAATAAAGACTTAAAAAAAATACTTGGTGCAATTTCCTATTTATAACCATATCAAACGTGTTCCAAAATTCATTCCTTAATTCTTTTAAGCCAGATTAGTTTTAAAGAGCAGACAGTAACCCTTATAAATGTTTAATTAATTTCCTCTCTCTCGAATTATTGATGTCCTTTATTACACACTTCTTTTGAAAAAATTTTCTTATTATTTCCTGGGACGAGCTTTGTTCCATTTTGTTATCTCTCTTCTTGTCTCCTTCATCCATGTGTAGTTTTGCCATGCACTTATATACGGAGTCCAGTATTAAGAATTGTTCCCTTTGTGGTTGATCTAGTAGGTTCTTTTCTACAGAAAAATGGGGGGGGGGGGAATTGCTAATAAGCTAGTTTCCAAAGAAAAAAGTATGTGTAAGAAAATCCAGAAATGACACATTATGATTTCTAATTTATTCTTGATCATCACCAAAATGTTTGGTGACAGGAGTGTTTCTCCACATCTCTTGTAAGTTTGTTTCTTCTAAAATCAGTAAGAGTTTTTAACCAAATAACTTTTTAGTTTGCAGCCAGACAATTTCTTTCCATGTCTCCCAATTGTTTAGTTAGTATTTATAAGCACCAATTCTTAAGCGCTTAACCTAAGATTGTCCTTACTTTACTCCAGTTTAGAAAGTTACATTCTGGTTTTAAAATAAATTGTTTGCAATCTAAAGACTGATTTAAGAACAAACAAAAAAGCCTTAAATTAAATAGACCTTAGAAAACAATTGTATTCACTCAGAGCTTGTTTAGAAAAGACATAGTACTTTGTTTAGAAGAGACTTAGTACTTTCATTGTTTCTTGCAATTTGTGACCTAGCATAAGTTAACTTAAATCCATTTCTGCCTTGTTCACTCACTAGTAAAGTAGAAATAATAGTACCCCCTCACAAGATTGCCCCGAGATTAATAATGATAACTTCTGGGTGTTGGCATTAGCTTTGTTCTTTGCACTATTTAAGAAATCTTTCTTAAAAAAGAAAAAGGGATGGCTACTCTAGTAATAAGCTTCATTTTGGATAAATATAAACTGATCTGTGGCACAACCAAGTACAAGAAATTCCTCTGGGATACTAGTTTTACATTCATTTGGCATCAGATAAATCTGGGTTGGAATTGGCTCTTCTCTTCTGTTGTTCTTGTTCATTGGTGTCTGACTCTGCGATCCCATAGACTGCAGCACGCCAGGCTTCCCTATTCACCATCTCCCAGAGTTTGCTCAAACTCATATCCATGGAGTTGGTGATGCCGTCCAACCACCTCATCATCTGTCACTCCCGTCTCCTCCTGCTATCAATCTTTCCCAGCGTCAGGGGCTTTTCCAATGGGTCTTCTTTAGAAGAAAGTTACAATTGTCCTTCACCCCTCTTTCAGTCGATTTCCTCCCCCACAAACCTTGCACAATACCACTTACTTTAAAAGACAGTAAAAATTAAATGAGGAAATGCAGGTGATGTGAATTTAAAGCTCAATAAATGATCGTTACAGTAACTGCT
Source organism: Cervus canadensis (assembly GCF_019320065.1). NCBI lineage: Eukaryota > Metazoa > Chordata > Mammalia > Artiodactyla > Cervidae > Cervus > Cervus canadensis. The sequence goes on along the minus strand of NC_057402.1, from coordinate 20,002,544 downwards.
CATTAACTTAAAAAGTACTTACAGTTCCCTCAATACTAATGATGCATAAAAGTTAATAACCCTCGGTCTTAGAAAGGTATAAGAATAAAACACAGAAAAAACTTCAGAACCACTTCTACCAGGAACTAAGTTCGCAGTCTTCACTACAGCACCGGACCCTTAAACTCTGGGACAAGCTTCAGGTTTGCTCATGCGCAGTTACGCCCCCTAAGGCCGGCCTCTTGCTCAACTCCGCGCCTAACGCGCCTCCATGTGCGCCTGCGCTGTGACCCCAGCTCTGGCGCATGCGCTGGGTGGGACGCTCTTCATTGAAAACTATGGCGTGGGTACCTGCGGAGTCTGCGGTGGAGGAGTTGATGCCACGGCTTTTGCCGGTGGAGCCCTGCGACTTGACGGAAAGTTTCGATCCCAGCGTACCTCCGAGCACTCCCCAGGAATACCTGAGGCGGGTCCAGTGAGTGTTGGACCCTGTGCGGGTGGGCCGGTTGTCCTTACGCCCTTGGGCACAGTACCCGTACCCCGCTCGACCCCGAAGTGCGATAAAGCCCCACTTCTGTTCCCTTACCATACTCGGTCAGAACAAAATCCCTTGATTACATCTTTGTGTGAGTGAGTTTCTGTGAACTTCATTTTATTAAACTTGATTACTCGTGACAAGATACATGCTCTTAGATTGCTTTCAGTCGAGATAATTTCAGAAATTTATTGTTTAGAGCTTCAATTGCAATTCTGAACTTTGTAATTTTATATTGAACTGTAGAAGTTGGATCGCTTGTTATACTACACGTGAACAATAGTAATCACGTTTTTTGCATTTATTACTTGTTTGTAGGATCGAAGCAGCTCAATGTCCAGATGTTGTGGTAGCTCAAATTGACCCAAAGAAGTTGAAAAGGAAGCAAAGTGTGAATGTTTCTGTGAGTGTTATTACGCGTCAGGGGATTTTTTTTTTTCCTGCCCGCAAATTAAAAGACGGAGGCTCACCGTATAGTGTCAGAAAGTATCAGGATCAGTTACAGTGTAAGATTTGACTGCTGTATGCTCAGTGAGACAGTTGCTTGTACTTTTCCCCCCAAAAGGACAGCTGGCGTTTACTGCCTCTAAAGAGGCTTTCAGTAACCCTGACATTCGTGGAGTTTTGCTCATAACAGTTTAGGAGCATGATCCGATCTTCATGGAGTCTTTAAATAGGTTGTTTATGCCAGCCTTTATTTTTAAGGTACCTTTTACCAGTTCATAATTATTATTGGGCTAGCGTTTAATCTTACTTAGAGTAGTTGGTATGTTTTGAATTTGACTAGGTTTTGTTTTTTAAAAACAGAAACCCAAGTGTCACACTTTTCTACCTACTTGCCCACTGTGAACCTTTTCATTCATTTATTTATCCAGCACATTTTTTTTTAACTAAGCAGCTGTATGCGCCAGGCACTGGGAATACAACAGAAGATGAGACAGAAAAAGTCCCTACCCTTGTAGAATTTGCTTCTCCTGAGGAAGACATTTAAAAAGCAAACAATTATATATTGTGTCTGTTGCTGTGAAGAAAGTTAACATATAATGACCAGTAAGTAACAGGGAGAACTAGTCTGGATGGGGTAGCCACAGAAGGTCCACTTGATGCTGTTTAACCTATGGTGGAAGGAGAGCAGCATTTTTTTTTTTTTTTTTTTTTTGAGAGCAGCATTTTTAAAATTACCACAGTTCCTTTTCCTTTTTTGTTCTAAGTAATTTGTTTATCTGATGTTTATTATCAGGAGATTTTAACTCAGACACTATAATGTTTCATATAATTCCTTTACAGGAATTTTTAGTTGATGACAGATGCTATCTTGTATACCTGGCTTTTAAAATGTGACCACACTCAGTTTTGTTTCAAGGCAATATGTGATCAGTTGTGACCTATGTGCTGTTTTGAAAAAACTCAAATGTAAAGTCAAATGTCTTGAATTATTTGCATTCTGCTCATACCGGAATGTTTTATTTGCATTATGTCTTTTTGTTTCAAACAGTTTTGCTATTATAGAAAGGTAGTACTGGGTTATATCTTTAGGTCTTATATTTGGATTTTGTAGAAACTCCCAACTATAAACTGTTCCAGATTGCTTTTACTAAAGCAACTATATAAGGATCTTTTCCTGATGTTTTAAACTCAAACATAAATGAATTGCCTCCTTTTTTACATCTGCAAAAAGTACTTCCTTTCTTGTGTAGTCTTACTTGCTTTATTACTCATTTTTCCTCTTGATTCTGCTTTCACTTTGCAGAGGCTTGAGATTCTAGTGGTAACACTTAACACTGATTCTGAAATTTATGAACTGATCTCTAGCTTTCAGGATGCCAGCCTGCCCCGGAAGGATACTCCCCCACTCTTCAGTGGCAACGGCAACAAGTGACACAGTTTTCAACTGTTCGGCAGGTAGGTTTCTACTTTTATCATTTAATCAAATTAAAGCCTTCCTTCAGATTTATTTCTGTTCTTAGACTGTAGTTGGAAAATTTGGGCTACTAAATATATAAAGATAAGAACATTCATGAATCAGTTACCAAATTACTATTATAATCACTCAACGTAATACAATTTGAAACATTTTCCAGGCTTTAAGATTGTTAGAATGTTGTGCAGCAATTGATTTCTTTTGAGTTATCCATTCTATGAAGATCATTTGTCTGATTTCTCTTCCTTTAGAGTGTGAACAGACATAGAAGTCACTGGAAATCACAACAGTTGGATAGTAATGTGACCATGGTATGTAAGTTTCTCTCTTTCCATTGTACAGTGTATAACTATTTGAAACAGTCAGTATTTACTTCAGTTCTTAAAGACTCTCTTGTTTAATCTATGTTATTTTAGTTCTCTCCCATCTACTATTAATAGTAACAGTTCCATTGTCTTTTCACCTGAAAAGGATAGAATAAGTAATGCAAGTTATGTTTATGACACCCTTAATCCACATCTTAAGAGACTTTGGATCACTCTCTACAAGTCTGTAAAGGTCCTTCTAGACATTTGGTTTTCGAGAAAGTAAATACATTTTTAGTATTTACAAAAAGATTGAATAAAGGTGCCTTGGATTTTCCTGATGGGATAATGGTGCCAGTACCAGTGACTGACTTTTTAGTAAAGTTTGTCATGCTTACTGGAAAGTACTGTTTCATGTATTATCAGCTTAGACTAATTTTTTAAAATTTTTAATTGGAGGATAGCTGTTTTACAATATTGTATTGGCTTCTGCCCTACATCAACATGAATGGTATACATACATCCCCTCCCTCTTGAACTTCATTCGCACCTCCCACCCCATCCAACCCCTCTAGGTTGTCACAGAGCACCTGATTTGAGTTCCTTATCTCATCCAGCAAATTTCTACTTGCTATCTATTTTACATGGTAATTTATATGTTCCATGCTGCTCTGCAAATTCGTCCCACCTTCTGCTTCCCACACCGTGTCCCCAAGTCTGTACCCTATGTCTGTATCTCCATTGAAAAAGTGAAAGTGTTTGTCACTCAATCGTGTCTGACTCTTTGCGACCCCATGGACTGTAGCCCACCAGACTCCTCTGTCCATGGGATATCCCAGGGAAGAATATTGGAGTGGGTTGCCATTTCCTTCCCCAGGGTATCTTTCCAACCCAGGGATTGAAGCCGAGACTCCTGCGTTGGCAGGCCGATTCTTTACCACTGAGCAACCAGGAAAGCTCTTTAATGTCTTAGGGAGTCTCATATTCTTCTGGAGGATCAAATGAAAGCTGTTTATTTTCAGAGGGGGGAAAATGCACCTATTCATACAATTTTGCTCATTGTTTCACGTGGTTCATAGATTTCAGGGGGTTTTTTGGCCATGCTGCGCTCCCCGTGGGATCTTGGTTCCCTGACCAGGGATCAAACCCATGCCTCCTGCAGTGTAAGCACAGAGTCCTAACCATTGGCCCACCAGGGAATTCCCCATAGATTTCAGGTTTTAGAAGCTTCTTCTAAGCAGTGCTTCCTAACATCTTTTAAATGATGTCACTTTGGGATAAATGGAGGAAGCTGCTCTCATGGCTTAAGACTACCAGCTGAAAACAGAGATTCAGTAACCTCTGTCTATGCTTCTGTATACTAGTTGGAAGCTCTGCTCTAGAAAAAGTGTGAAAGACACTAACATCACTTGCCCAAGATCATTTAACTCATAAAATAAGTATAGCTGAGATACAGACCAGACTTTGATTCGAAAGCCTTTCACTGTACGGTGAGGCCTCCTGGTAAGAAGAGGGAGAGGGCAGTAGGTAGGTAGATACATTTTTTCCTTGCTCAAGGTAAGGACTTTTGGGTACCTATATAATTCAAAAAGAAGCTGCATCAGTAACATGATGATGATATAATTTTGTCAAAAAAGAAATGACAACATAATTAATTGACTTAATGAAGATCCTCTATCAAAACAGTGGAATATTACATAGCAGTAACATATATTCATCGTGGCAGATGTGAAACATGTAAATAATAATATGAATTTTTAGAGCAGCCTCTGAAGGCAGCTATGTAAATATGAATATTGATTGATTGATTGATCTAATCATTTGTTAAGCACCAACCATATGTAATGATTAGGATTTTCAGTGCTACCTGAAGTAGAAACAGTCTCTGACCTAGTGGAGTAATGGGAAAACATTGTTCCAGGACAGTAGGCTTTTACCTTTTAGGGGTTTTGTTTTCCTTCTGAGAATCTAACTGCATGTGTGTATAAAATGATTTGTGAGGTGATGTGTCCAAATAAAAATTGTTCTGTTAACTGAATCACTTTGCTATACACCTGAAACTAACTCAATATTATAAATCAACTATAAATAAATAAATATTTTTTTAAAAAATTTTAGGTTGTTCTGTTAAGATTGAGCTGAAAGGTCATGCTTTTTTCCTCTGACAGTGTAAATCTGTTCCTTCTTTGATTGGACAGCCTTTTATGTGAAGTATGTAATTGTGTCTCCTTCCTTGGGATAAATAGGCTTCATTCTTGTAAGCATTCTTAGTGTATTTTTTTTAATATCAATTTTACATCTTTATCACCCTCTTTTGAGCACGTACTTGCTTGTCAGTGTTCACTAAAGTATGATCCAGACTGAAAAGGTCCCACATATGGTGTGACCACTTGGGTCCTGTATCGGTTTGCTAGGACTGCTGTAACAAACCACCACAGATGGAGTGGCTTAACAAACAGTAATGTATTTTCTCACAGCTTTGTGGGTTAGAGGGCTAAGATCAAAGTTTCAGTAGGTTTCTCTAAAGGTCACTCTTTCTCTCTGGCTTGCAGATGGCCATCTTCTAGCTGTGTCCTCACATGGCCTTCTGTGTGCACACGCATCCCTCATGTCTTTTTATCCAAATTTCCTCTTCTAACAAGGATGTCGGTCAGATTGGATTAGGACCCAGTCTACCCACCTCATTTTAACTTAAATCACTGCTGTAAAGACTCAGTCTCCTAACCGTCACATGCTGGAGGTGAGGGTTTCAACATACGAATTTTGAGAGGACACAGTTCCCTCTGTTACAAGCACTATATGTTTGTGTGAGGTGGTGGGAATATGAAGGAATCCTCACTTGTTTTTTCATTGATCAGTATTAAAGAAAATACGTAAGTAAATTCTTTTTTTTTTTTTTCTTTTAGCCAAAATCTGAAGATGAAGAAGGCTGGAAAAAATTCTGTCTAGGTGAAAGGTTATGTGCTGAAGGGGCTATTGGACCAGCTGCAAGTGAAAGTCCTGGAATCGATTATGTACAAGTAAGTGATACTGTGACTAAACAAACAAAAAACAGGTCCTAGTTTTGGTGGGAGATTTAGTATAGAGACTTAGCAGAATACAGCTTAGGCCAAATCCAGTCTCCTGACTATTTTTATAAGCTCATTTGCTAAACATAGAAGCATAATAGCTTTTTTGTTTTCCAAGTTTATAAAAAAATTTTAAAAAGCAAATAATATATGACTGATTTAGATCAGCCTGTTTTCTAAAACAGTGTGTGCTTTAGCTGTTTAATAATTTTTTGAGCTAGATAGGACTTTTTTTTTAATGATTAGGCAAGGGTCAAACAATGAGTTCTGAGCAGTCAGAGAAACAAAGGAAAACATGACTCAGGTGCTTAAAAATGCTTAATAAATTGCATATTCTGGCAGTGAAATGTTGAAGCTATATTTATATTTTACAAATATAAAGATTATTTATGTTTCATATGACTTTAATAATAAATTATGTGGCCAGCTGCTTCTTGTCCTTCAGGATTCACCTGCCCCCAAGCTTGCAGATGTCCATACATCTGCATTACTGGTAACTCCCTATTCCATGTTGTCTGTTCTGTTGAATAGGTATTTATTGTTTTCTCTTTGGTGCCACGTTTTGTTTTTCTCATTTAAAATTAGCTTATCCCCTAAATGTAAAAGCTCTGAAAATTGCCAAACAAGACCAAGACCCCAGTTGGAAAAAAAAAGCAAAGGATGTAAAGAGACATTTCACAGGAAGGAAATGTAAATTGTTCTTTTATGAGAAGATGCCCAAACTCACTTAAAATAAAAACATTACAGCTCCATTGAGCTGGGATTTTTCAGTTAACATTGGTAAAGCAAGTTTGACACACTCTTAGTAAGGGCTGGGAAAACAGGCACTCTTAATGCATGGTGGTGGGAGTGTAGACAGATTCAGTTCTCAGAGCTAGTTTGATGCTGATTCTTAAACAGCATTTCGTCTATTGGATTATATCCCTAATATATGTTACTTTTTAAAATTCTATTATTTATTTATTTATTTGTTTAACTTTTCTTCAAAATTTTTTAATTTGGCAAAGAATGTATATTTATTCAGTTTGTTACTGCAAAATATACTTTAATGCGTGTCCACTTAAGTTTCTCATAAGTCGGTACCGTTTTCATAATCAAAGCTCCCAACATTAAAGTCCAAAATAATTTTTTTTATTTAAAGCAGATTAGGTTTGAAAGAACTCATTCAAGTACCCTTACTTCCCCAAAATGTTTGCTTTAGCTAAAAGTTTTTGAAAGAGTGTGCACAAGTTATTAATATCATACTATGTTTTTAATTACATGCTTTATTTTAATATCTTCATTACTCAGATCATTCTATATTTTTACATTTATGTATTCAAATGTCAAGACATTGTTTTCTTGGGCATTATTAGCATAATAGTTCATGGAATATTTTATTGTAATATATAATGAAGGAATTTTTTTTTTTTTTTCTTTTTTCTTTTTTTTTTCACGTCAGACAGGTAATGTGCCGATGTCGTAACAAGGTTTGTGAGGGAGGCACATGTCACGCAGCAGCGTGAACACCCAATCATCATGCTCATGAACTACAAAAGGATCATAATGAAGGAATTTTATCTATTTTTTGTTTTTATAAAACAGCATGTTGAGAAATTCACCAATTTAAAAAAATGAAGCCTCCCCGTCTTTGTAATACCACTTAGTAAACCTCAGTCTCATTTTTCTTTCAGATTGGTTTTCCTCCCTTGCTTAGTATTGTTAGCAGAATGAATCAGGTAAAATATATCTAATAATAATAAGAATATATGCATTCTTCTGTTTGCAGTGTGTGTTAAGATATTTGAATACATTTATTTAATTTTTACAGTATGTAAGACCCTGTCCTAAACTCTTTAAAATTCTTACTTAATCCTCACTACAGCCTTATATGGGGAATTATTATTAATATCCATTTTTTTTTAATAAATGAGGAAACAGTTGGCGATTAAGTCATTTGCAGGTGGTTTATTGGCAAGTTTTACTGGCAGTACTGGAATTCAGTCCCAGGCTGATCTCACTTCAGAACGCATGCTCTTTATCATGCTGCTAAACTATTCATACGCTTATGTTTCAGTTATAAGTCTTAGATTATGGGGTTTGAAAAAATTACTAAGGTTAGATTGCTATTTCTAGTTCCAGATGTTGTGCACACTTCATTAAGAATTAAATTTGAATTTCTTAGGTCAAAAGGGAAGCAATATGGATTTTATTTGTTCAGTCTCTCAGCACTAGGAACTCTGTTACCCACTTAAAGAGCAAATAAAACTTTGATTGTTTGTATTCACATATATTGGCTACCCTTGGAAGATAAATTTTTTAACAGGTCATACTCTGTTGTAAATAATATACTAGCCTACAGTTTTACTTATTTGATCATTTACATTAAGATACTCAAATAATTATATTAAATTCAATGAGAGTGAATTTTGTAAATGTCCCATCTGTATTAGAATAAGCTAGAGAATTTGGTAAATTCTATCTGTATAGCTTTAAAATTAATCTTTCTCTAGCTAACTTTGTCTTTAGATTATTTGTACTTTGATTTAATGAAAATAAGCTGAAGGTATTTATGCAAAGACCTTTTTTTAAGAGTAGGTGAAATTTTTAAAAAATAGTTCTGAACTAAATTAGTAGTTACTAACTAAATCCTAGGATTTAAACCGTGTTGATAATTGAAAAATATATAAAAATATTTGTCAAAAAAGCCTTATCTCACTGAGTGTTCCATCTAATCAAATTACTAAATAGAGTCAAAGGTTTCTCTTTAAGTCTAAAGAAGAAGTCCATTTTAAGCAGAGCTGCTTTCTCACTGAACTTGGTGTAACTCAGCTTGAACTTGTCAGTGCTATATTACTAATGCTGTTCTCCCATCTCTTCCCCCTCCCCCTTTTTTTAGTCAACAGTAACTAGTGTCTTGGAATATCTGAATAATTGGTTTGGAGAAAGAGACTTTACTCCAGAATTGGTAGTACTGCATCTTTTTCTTTTCGTAATGCAGACAAAATTATATATACTTACCTTATATGTAAGCTATGGCTCTACACTATTTATATATATGTATGTGTTATTCATCTATATGTATAATGCAGATAATGCTTGTTTGCAGTAAAATAAGGAACTTACAATAGAATGTTAATCAACATAGTACTTCCTTCATTGAGAGTCTTGCATTGAGGAGGAAAAAAATCAACCAAATAGTTGGTTTATATCCTGGGAGAAGCTGCTTATCTTTTCACAGATCAGTAACAAACAGAATGGCTACCAGTCTGCAGACCCCATTTCAAATAGTCCTGGCTTAGAGAAGTTTGAAATGCATTTGTAAAATGGTTTTGAAATCCTGTCCACTAAAGAGTATCAGAAATAGGAATAATAGCAAATATATGTGCCAGGCTTCATTCTAAGGATTTTATGTATAATAACTCCGTGACTCTTTGAATAACCTATGAGCTGTTATTTCCATTTTACAGATGAGGAAACAGCTCATAGGGATTCAGTAACTCGCCTGAGGGCACACAGATTATGACTGGCAGAACCGAGACTCATGCTGGGGCAGTCTGGCTGTACTCTGACCAACTATACTGTACTGTCCTTCTATTTTATTGCGTTACACTCAGAGCTTAAAATTTTTTCACCTTCAAAATTGGGTAAATTTGACAGATGTTATGTAAATGAATTGCCCACTTAATCCCCTAATAGGAAATCCTTTGCAGTTAGATTTGATTTTAAAAACAAGTATTTTTCATCATTGAGGATACTTGCAAAAAAGAGTATCTGAAGCTTCAAGGCTCCCAGTCAAAACAAGATATAATGTTTGCCGTCCAGAAGCTTCTGGTCAAGTTTAAATGTATACCTCTCTTTTCACGTAGAAGAGAATCCCACTCACTCTTTGTGAAAGGAACCTGGATGTGAATCTTTTTGTTCAAGAAAAAGTCATTGAAATAAAGCTTGAATAGATCAAAACCATTTTTTTTAAAAAATGGAAAAAAAAGCCATTGACTTGGGGTTGCTTGAGGAGCTACCTTAGTGTGTTGACAGATTGCTATTTAAACTTTGTTCTAATCCTCTTGAGTAGTCCGTGGAGTGATGTGTTGCTCCAAATAAACTCAGTCACGTGTACTGCTGGTGGAATATAACCTGATACGGCCTTTCTGAGGTACAATTAAGTAATTATAAATTAAACTTACGGTGTAGTTTGCCTACTTACTACTTTTTTAAATCCTGTATAGGGAAGATGGCTTTATGCTTTATTGGCTTGTCTTGAAAAACCTTTATTACCGGAGGCTCATTCACTGATTCGGCAGCTTGCAAGAAGGTGCTCTGAAGTGAGGCTTTTGGTGGTAAGTTCAGACTCACTATTTCATATTGGAAGTACTCAGCAGCTTCTGTGATCGTAAAGAACGATTTCAGTGAAATAACAAAACGTGGACTATGTTGTTAGACAGGATTAGATTTAGCTGCATAATAGAAGAGTCCAAAATAACATTATCTTAAATAAAATGGAAGTTTTTTCTCAAAGGGAGTATGAAGGTAGGCAGATTAGATCTAAGGTGGCGGTAACCCAGGCCTTCCAGTTCTGCCACATGTGGTTTCCCTCCCCAGACTCACTTCATAATTCAGGTTCCGCCAGTATGTTTCACTAAAGGAAGCTGGAAAGAAGAGAAGGTCCTTCCCTCTAAAGAGCCTTCCCAAAGCCTCTTACAAGCACATCTGGCCAAAACAGCTCATTGGCCAGAATTTGGTCACATGACCATAAAGAATTATAGGAAATGTTTATTTTGGTTGGGTGACAGTGTACCCATCTGAAAATGAGCTTCATTTGCTACATAATAAGGGGAATCAAGCCAGAGTGGTCAACTAGCAGTCTGTGGCATGATAATGGTTTTGAATTTTTCTAGTTAGACCCTTCCTCTAACTCATGCCTGCAGCATTACGATATAAATTAATTCGATGCAGACTAAGCTGATTTTTTTTCATTCCTCCTTTCACCTGCACAAGATATATAACTGTTCTCCACTGACTACTCCAAAATATTTTCATTAAACTTCCATGAGATGGCACAGACTAATTTAAATGGCCTGTACTCTGAGCAAAATGTAACTTATTACTCACTATATATTTAAAGTGAATTTTAGGAAATGTATAGTTCAGGAACAACTTCCTTCATCATTGAGAACTCTGATCTGAAATATTTTCTTTAAAATATGTCTGTATATTTTGCTTCCATTAGTGTCCAGTTAGGACACAGGCTTTTTTCAGTCTTATACTTGGAATCAGGAAAGGTATCTCTCCCAAGTTATCCTCCTTAGAGCCCTCAACTCTTATTCCTTTCTAGGACCTATTCAGGAGCTTTCTTTAAAAGATCTTAGATGTTTCTCAAGGAATCATTAACTCTACAGTTTCTCTGTTTTCTTTGATGTTTCCTATATCCATGTGATTATGATTGTCATATAATAAAATGTTCGTGTTTTGCACCTTAAAACTTCCTTCAAAAATAATAGGTGGTTGGGGCTTTGCTGACAATCCAGTGGAAGCAAAACTCTGCTTCCACCACAGGGAGCGTGGGTTTGATCTCTGGTCAGGGAACTAAGATCCCATATGCTGCGAGGCCACAATAAAAGAAGAAGAAAAAATTAGGGGATAACAGACTACATTGCAAGCTTTCTTTTTTTCTTCTTACTTTTTAGGACAGCAAAGATGATGAAAGGGTTCCTGCTTTGAATTTATTAATCTGCTTGGTTAGCAGGTAAGTAATCCTTGACTTCTTTATGAGCTTCCCTGGCGGCTCAGATGGTAAAGCATCTAGCTGCAATGTGGGAGACCTGGGTTCGATCCCTGGGTTGGGAAGATCCCCTGGAGAGGGAAATGGCAACCCACTCCAGTACTCTTGCCTAGAAAATTCCATGGACGGAGGAGTCTGGTAGGCTAAAGTCCATGGGGTCAAAGAGTCGGACACGACTGAGCGACTTTACTTTCACTTTCTTGCTTTATAATAGCAGTATTAATGGTGGTAGAAAGTATTGTTTCCATTTTACAGTGAGGAAGTTGAGGCATAAGGAAACAGTATTATATGTATCACAATTCCCTTTATTTCTAGTTTTTCTCTATAAATAATGCTGCATTGAAGATTCTTATACCTACAGCTCTGCTTATTGCCTAAGGGCAAATTCCTGGAAATAAATTAAAGGACTTGCATGTACTTGTAAAACTGAGATATTTATTGCATTTGCCTTCTAGAAAGATCATACCACTCTGGGTTCCCACTAAAATGTTGGTGAGAGTGCCCATCTACTATTCAACGCTGAGTGTTTTCAGTTGATGTAAATATTTGCATTCTAGTAATAAAAAGATGCAGATTATTTTTATTTGCTTTGTGTGGTTATCCATAAGGGTAGAGTATGTTTCATTTTATTGCAGTATTTTTTAATTGCTTGTGTCCTTTGTTCATTTTCAGTTGGAGCATATTTTTATTTAGTTTATCTTTTATTTCATTTCTTACATTAAAATTCCACCTGGAATTTACATGAAAATGTCTTCATATTCTAAGTTCTTATATGTGAATATGTGTATACATACACATACATATTTATTTTAGGTCTCTTTCTGGACTTGATATTTTTGTTCATTGGTCTGTGTTTTTAGTTTCTTGGCCTATAATAATTATGCTAATGATAATAATTAATACTTGCTGGTCAGTTGTGCCAGGCATTTTTCTTAGTGCTTCAAAATAGGAACTCATTTAATCCTTAGAAGATAGGGCAGAAGTTTCTGAGGCTATAGACTTCACTTAGGAAAACCTATAGGTTACAGCAGGTTTGAAAACCATTTAACATAGGCCTTGACTCTGTTTTAACTGCTTCAGTGTAAGCAACTTACATGGTTATAAGTCTTCTGTGTTTTTTTTGTTGGTTTTCTTTCAATAGCTTTAAGGCAATAGCTGCTAATTCATAGAAATACCTTATCAGATGAGTAGGATCGCACTCACACAGGACCCAGTAACTGTTGTGTGTGCATAGTTGCTTCAGTGTAGGGTCTGACTCTTTGTGACCTTACAGACTGTAGCCCACCAGGCTCCTCTGTCTGTGGGATCCTCTAGGCAACAATAGTGGAGTGGGTTGCCATGCCCTCCTCCAGGGGATCTTCCCAACCCAGGGATCTAACCCAGTCTCCTGCACTGCAGGCAGATTCTCTACTGCTGAGCCACTGGGGAAGCCCCCCGGTAGCTATTAGCCACCTTAATTATTTTACCAATCATAATTATTTTTTATGCTCCATATTATAGAGATTTTTAAACACATAAAAATGTTTTAAACAAATATTAGACATATTATTTCTCCTGTTTTAGTGTATCTGACTCATAAAGGGTTTTTAAAAAAAATGACTGTAATATTGCACTCATAACCAGTAAATTTAGTGATAACTCTGTATCATCGGATGCCCAGTTGTGTTTCATATTCCCTAATTATCCCAAGAATGTCTTTTTATGTTTGAATTTCAATCCAGGATCCAAGTAGGATGCACTCGTTGCATTTGTCTGATATGTCTCTTAAGTACCCCCATCAACCCTTTCGGTTTTTTTCTTTGCTATTTATTTGTTGAAAAAAACGGATCCTTTGACTTGTAGAATTTCCTGTATTTTGGTTTTGACAGCTAACTTCATGGTGGTGTTTAATGGTTCATTTATCCTGCATGTTTTCTGTAAACTGGTAGGTAGGTCTAGAGGTTTGATTATATATAATGATGTGTGTTTGTGTGTTTGTTTACAAGACTGTGTGCTCTTGTGTCACGTCAGGAAGCATACTGTCTAGTTTTCTTTCGTAGAGTGGTGTGAGGATGATCTTCACATTCAGGTAAAGGGATATAGCAGTCATTCTTTTTGATGCTCAAATTGTTCTATCTTTGGATAGTGGGAGCCCTTCAAATCAGTTCCTGTGCTTTTTGGTCTATGACCTCAGTGGTCTTTTGATAGCTTTCTTACTTTCTGCTCTGCCAGAATGACTCAGTTATATCTTGGGCACGTCTGGCTCCAGATCTGGAATTAGTCTTTTCTCCTGGGAGTGCTGGTTCATCTTTCAAAGTAGAAAGTGGTATCTAGAGTCCATAAATTGAACATTAGGGAAGCTAGATGTTTTCGGGTTGGTCATTGCACCTAGACCTTTTCACTGAACAGAGCTATGAAGTATGTATTTTTTAGAAAGAAAAATAAAATCATAGGTCCAAGTTGATATTTCAGTTCTAACTTAAGATTACTTGATTTTTCTTAATAACATAATTATTGGCTTTATCCTACAATATTCACATAGTAGTTTCAGAATAACAATACTAACAATATTACCAGTAGTAAAACTGTTGAAGTCCCTTTAAGAATTCTTTGCAGTTCTTTTTGTCTATGGTGTATCTTACTAGTTACATATATCAGAACATCATGTTTAAGATTACTTGGAATTATTCTCCTATTTGGTTTATGCCACCAACATAGTATAGGAGAAGACTCATTTAGTGGAGTCTGGTTAGTGATTTTATCTTTACTTAAACTTGTTTTATAATTTCATAAAATATTTACATTGTTCCAAAGTTAAAATTGTAATTTGTATTTTAGAATCCACCTTTATCCTCTGTAGTCTCTTTTCTCCCTTTTGTAGTTATCTGTTTTATTGTTAATTTTTGATTTATCCTCCCATTCACTGTTTCTTTTTTAAAAATATAAGCAAATGTATATATACCCTGCACATGCTTATAAAATATAACATACTTAGCTTTCCGTTCTGTACTTTGATTTTTCACTTAATGAATCCTGGGAATTACATGGTTTCAGTGTAGATATTTTCCTCATTCCCTTTTTTATAAAAGCCTTGTAATATTTCACTGTGTAGATGTACTATGGTTTATTCAGCCAGTCACTTTATTGATGGATATTTGGGTTGTTTGTAGTCTTTTGCTATTACAAAAACATTATTTTTTATAGCTGAGTAATATTCCTTATATATGTATATAGATGTATCCTTTTGGATATGCTACAATTAATATTTTTAAGTATACATTAATTTTTAAAAATTGAAATATAGTTGGTTTACAATGTTGTGTTAGTTTCTGGTGCATGGCACAGTGATTCAGTTATGCATATATATATGTATATTCTATTTCAGATTTTTCCCTTTATAGTTTATTATAAGATATTAAATATAGTTCACCATGCTGTACGGTAGGACCTTGTTTATTTTGTATGTAGCAATTTGTATCTGCTCACTGGGAACTCCTAATTCAATCTCCCCTGCCCTGCCCCTCACCTTTCTCCTTCAGTTATCATAAACTTGTTTTCTATGCCTGTGAGTCTGTTTCAGTTTTATATCATTTTGTTCATTTGTATCATTTTTTAGATTCCACATAAAAGTGATATCATATGGTATTTATCTTTGTCTGACCTACTTCACCTTGTATGATAATCTTTAGGTCCATCCATGTTGCTGCAAATAGCATTATTTCATTATTTTTTATAGCTTAGTGATATTCTTTATATATGTATATACATGTACCTTTTTAGAGTTTTCTCCAGATATATGCCCAGGAGTGGGATTGCTAGATCATATGGTAACTCTATTTTTAATTTTTTTTAGGAACCTCCATACTGTTTTTCCATAGTGGCTGCACCAATTTCCATTCCCACCAACAGTGTAGGAGAGTTCCCTTTTCTCCATACCCTTTCCGTCATTTGATGATGGCCATTCTGATTGGCGTGAGGTGATACCTCATTGTAGTTTTGATTTGCATTTCTCAAAAAATTAGTGATGTTGAGCACCTTTTCATGTGCCTGTTGGCCAGCTATATATCTTCTTTGGAGAAATGTCTGTATAGGTTTTCTGCTCACTTTTTTTATTGGGTTTTTTTGTTATTGAGTTGCATGAGTTGTTTTTTTATTTTGGAAATTATACCCTCATGGATCACATCGTTTGCAAATATTTTCTCCCAGTTCATAGGTTCCCATTTCATTTTATGCTTTCCTTAGCTGTGCAAATTCTTTTTTCACCAGGTATTTTGACCAGCGTGACTTAGCTGATGAGCCATCTTGATGTAGCTGATCTCTCAGAGATAGAAGATACTTGTGATGAAGACAGCCTGAGTCTGAGGAAGTGCACTGCCAGTTCAAGTGCAGATTGCCTCACATTTTCAGCACCGTGTGAAGAGTCTTCAACTTAACCTGTGCAACTCAGGTTGATCTTAGAAGATAGGTTGTTTTATTTTGAATATCTGAGGTATCTTTGAAAGATCTTACCCAGTTTTTAATGAATAAGCAGTTTTCTGTAATCATGTGCTTTTAGAGCAAAAGTAAAAGGTTTATTGATGAAGCATCCTACACAGAACCTGTATGGTAAAATTGTACAGAGGTCTTTGGTGCTGTTTTGTTATTTACATATACACATATAAAATTTTATTGAAAATATGTTTTGGTTACTAGATTTTGTTTGACTCTTTTAACAAAACAAAAGACAGCAGACTAATGTCCTTAGTATTAGAATTAAGATAATCTAGATTATGTGACATGTGTATTCATAGTTAGCTACAAAATTAGTCTGATGTTTTCTCTTTACGCTCAGTACTTATATTTTTTAAAGTTTTCTTGCATAAATGCAATTTTTTCTTTACAAATCATTTTCTATAATACTATAAAAGGTCAACACTTAATTTTTCCGTCAAATCTTTTATCGTTCACTTACACTTTTTCTACTTCTATATCAGGTAGGAGTGTTTCATACTTTAAGTGACAGAAGATCCAAGTAGCAATGGTTTTTCAAATAGGGATTTATTTTTCTCATATAACAAAAAACCTAGAGGAGCTGGCATTGGTTCAGTGACTCCACTTTACCAAGGTCTCTGAAAGTCTGTTAGTTTTTCCCTCTTGGTAAGATGGCCACTGCAGTGCAGAGCGGTGTGTCTGTATTCAAGACAGAAAAGTGAGGGAAGGAGGCAGAGCCTCCCACATCTGATCCTTTCCTCATAAAAGCAAAACCTTCTCCAGAAATCCATAGCAGACTTGTGTTCATCTGTTGGCCTTGAATGTATAAAATCATTACCTCTAGCTCCAAGAAGAATGGGAAATGAAATTGTAAGCTTTTCCAATCTTTCTAATGGAAAAGGAAAAGAGGATTGGGAATAAATGTGGATCGGGCAACCAATAGTTTTGCCACTAGTTATAAATGGAGCAGATATAATTTTGTATTTTAATCTTTTCTACTGTGTTGTCTTCCAAAAGTTGGTTTTGGCAGTGGGGGACGGGGGTCGCGCCCAGTGGCTTGTGGGATCTTAGTTCCCCAACCAGGGATTGAACCCCCGGGCCCTTAGCAATCAAAGCAAGGAGTCCAAACCACTGGACTGCCAGGGAATTCCCTCAAAAAACTTGAGTTTTAAATGGTAGCCTAGTAGTCTTAAGTTGTGTTTTACCAGAATTTTAACATTCTCTCATTGTTGGATATTTAATCTGTTTTCAGTGCTAATCCAATATAGAAAATATCTTTATGTACAACATTTTCCTTTCTTTGACCAGAAGTTCCCAAGAGTAGGATTGCAAATCCAACAGTTAAACATTGCTTTTGAAACTTGACTTAATTGAGGTTTTAAAAATTAAGAATTTTTTTTCTTATTAATTCTGATTTGAGAAGTTCAGGGCTGGTGTAGCAGCTGGCTGTAACAATATCTTAAATATTCTAGGCTACATACAAATTTCTCTTTTATCAATCTTAGAGGATAGTTTTCATCTTTTTAGTCATGATATGGTTGTTTTATCTCTTTGAATCTACATTCCAGGGAGGATAAAAAGGTATCACACTTCTCGATGTCATATCAGGGGAGAAAAGTATTACAAGAAATCCTCAACTTACACATTATTTGCCAGAATTATGATATTTTCTACTTAGAATGAAGGCTGGAAAATGTAATTATTGGTGAGCACATTGTCACTTCTACCAAAAATGGTTCTGTTAGACAAGAGGGGAGAGGGGCTGTTGAGTAGGCAGCCAGCAGTGTCTACCATGAAGAGTTTCAATTTCCAACCAATAACCACAAGTAGCCTTGTAATAGCCTCATGTTCTTTGCTATTTGATCTTTAGTGGGTAAGGCTAGGAACTGACTTATTAATAGTAAAGGTATAAAGTGTCAGTTATTGTTGTAACTAATGTATAGCTTTTCCATGGCTAGTGGCTGAGCATGTAATTATGGTCACTACTCACACAGAAGAATTAACTTTCCTGAGAACTTGAAACAAAAAAGGCAATTTTGCATGTACAGAAGACAATTGGTATATGAAATTATTTTAATGCTCTTATACCTCTGTTTTCCAGCAAACTGTAGGTCTTTAATATTTAACTGAAAATTTATTTTTGTAATAACTTTACTTGGCATAAGGATATTTTTCAGGAATGTAGAAACAAGATATTTTAAGCCACAAATATAGTTAGGCAGACTACCAATATAGCTGAAGGGTTTATCAAGTCTTTAACAAAAGTATCTTCTGATGTTAATGAGAAATTGAAGAGGAAAATTTTTCCAAACTTTGACACAAAAATCTTTTAAGTTCATTGAGAAATTACACATTTTAAATGCAGAATTTAAAGGTAATTATTTTGAAAATAATAGCTACCATACAGTAGTTTAATCAGGTCTGTGGGGGTATGGACCAGATAAATTGGATTGCACCTATTTTTTTTCACATAAAGATTGATTACTTCTTTGGTCAGGAGGACATTATGCATTCATTAAATTGTAACTTTTATTGTATACATTTTTTAAGATAAGATTATTTCATCTGTATCTCTTAGCAGAATTAGTCAATTAGAGACTGAACTAGATGAAAAGTGGTTCAAGTTACCAGTTTTACCATCTGGGGACAAAAATAATAAAAATGCGTTTGAAATTGAGAAAGATGAGTATAGCAGTATATAGTAGAAAAGCAGACCAAATGGACCAAGACAGGTTCTGATGACATCTCCAGGCTTAAGTTCCTTTACAGAGGTTTGGCTGGTAGACAAGGGTTGAACTGTCATCATGGTTAGTATAGGCCACTGACTACAGTTTATAAAAACTAGTTTATAAAGCTACCTCATAGTTTGTCATTCATACAGTATATTTACCTTTGAAACATACACCTGCTCTTCAACACAAGTTTACAGTTCACTTAGGCTGTTGATGACTATAATTAAAACATAAAGTTGTACAGAAAGATACCCAAATAAAAATATCTTTATTGTGGGATTACTTTAAAATAATCTACTGTACAATTTACTTACACCTTTCAAGTCTTTTGGATACACTCATAGTCATGTATATTTATATTTTACATATTGCATGTGTGGTATCCTGTAAAAAAAAAAAACAAACCTTTCTCTCAAGACCAATTAACATCATGCCATGTAAGCAAATACATACAGCTCTATTTCATCCTTTTTACTGGCTGCACATTATTTCCTTGTTTGCCAGTACAAATCAAGTGCCGTCAATGAATATAGTCAAATAGTGAAAATCCTTATACATACAATGAACATTTAGGTTGGTTCCACTTCTCGGCTATTGTTAACAATGCTGCAGTGGACATGGGAGTGCAAATAACTCTTCAACATCCTGATTTAAATTATTTGTAATAAATACTCTCCAGTGGGATTGCTGGAATATATAGTAGTTTTAAATTTTTGTGAAATCTTTATACTCTCTTCCACAGTGGCTGTATCATTTTAACATTACCACTGAGAGTGCACAAGGGTTCCAATATCTTCACATCCTTGCCAACACATATTTTCTGGTTTGGGTTTTTTTTAATGGCCATCCTAACTGGTGTGGGGTAGTAACTAGTGGTGGTTTTGATATGCATTTCCCTCATTAGTCATGATACTTAGCATCTTTTCATATACCTGTTGGCCATTTGTATGTATTTTTGGAGTAATATGTGTTTCAGTCCTCTGTTCATTTCTAATTGGGTTATTTGAGTTTTTTTTGCTAGTTTTAGTCCCCTGTATACTTTAGGTATTAACCACTTACCAGGGAACATGGTTTGCGTCAACTTTCTGCATTCCACAGGGCCACTTCACACTCTGTTCTTTCTTTTGCTGGGCAGCTTTTTGGTTTGATACAGTCTCACTTGTCTGTTTTTGCTTTTGTTGCCAGTGCTTTCAGTGTCAAATCTAAGAAACCATTGCTAAGACCAATATTATAAAGCTCTTTTCCTGTTTTCCTCTGGGAATTTTAAAGTTTCAGGTCTTGAGTCTTCAACACAGTTTCAGTAGATTTTTGTGTATGGTATAAGGGTCCAACTCCATTCTTTTGCATGTGGATGTGTATTCAGTTTTCCCAGTACCATTTCTTGAAGATATGCTATTTTTCTACTATTTGGCTTTATTTGATTTTCTACAAGTCTTGAAAAGGCCTTCTCTACTACAAGATCATAGAACCTCATATTGTCTTTAGCACCTTATGGTTTTATTGTTTTAAATGTAAACCTTTGTCTTGCCCTCCCCCTATAGAAAAAAGAAAATTCAATATTCCCATACTGTTTCCTGTATAACCTAACTTTTGCCTCACCTCTACCAAGACAGGCCTGTTTTTTGGCTACAAGTGGTGGCACTAATGGTAAAGAATCTGCTTGCCAATGCAGGAAACACAAGAGATGCAGGTTCAATCCCTGGATTGGGAAGATCTCCTGGAGAAGGAAATGGCACTCAACTCCAGTATTCTTGCCTGGAGAATTCTATAGACAGAGGAGCCTGGCGGGCTACAGTCCATGGGGCCGCAAAGAGTCAGACACAACTGAGCACACACACACAACAAAATACACAAAAGGGAGACTGACCAATATAAGGAATTTATTATAAAAGAAAAAGTCCAAAGGTATAGCAGTTCCAGGATTGGTTAATTCAGGAGCACCATTCAGGTGCTTTCTGTCTGCACCTGCTATCCTCAATAATGACAGCTTTCATCTCCATGCTTGTCCTTTCATGATCATCATATGAAAGAAGAGGTAAGAGATACACTAGATGAACACTGACCTCAACCCACAGAAGCTTATGGGCCCATGAATACTGGTGTGACTATCGATTCATCCACCCCTCTGCCCTTGGGGAAGACTAAAAGTAAGGGGGAAAAGTACAGATGTTAGAATCTTCACCAGCACTTCCACATATGGAGAGAGAAATGGAAAGTCAAGACTGTTAACTGGAGTAAGTATAACAATTCCTTCCTCAAATACCTATTATTCTTTGGCTCTGGAGTCACTGAATTCACATCTGTATCCCACTTTGTCTAGATCTATATTTTACTTTATTATATTAATGAAGCTTTCAAGAACTGAATTCTATTAAAGTAAAATAAAGTTTTAAAGCAATTTAGGCAGTTAAATATATATCACACACACACAACACACAATGTATATAATGAAATCCTTATACATGCATAAAAACTCAATAGAAATAAATTATAAGCAATAAGATAATAAAGTTTAAAATTTAGTGTACTATTTGCTTTTTTAATAACAAATTCATAAACCAAAATTTGTTCATTTTTACACAAATGATTCTGATTGGTGCATACTTTTCTTTATGCTAATTTACCAAACCCTGAGTTTTGCTTCTCCATTTCTGGTTAAATATGTATCACTCTAAGCAAATAAAAATGTTTAAATAAGGGTCCTGCATTGGTGTTTAGTTATTTGAAATTAGATTTTCATTCTAAATAGTTTCAGTAAAGTGTATGTTATAGTAGAATGTCTCTACTTGCTTTAAGGTCTGTCTTAAATTGATAAAATACAACCTTCCTCTGCTTAAGCGTGCATCTTTCATTATACAAGTTAGCAAATAGCTTATATCAGTACAAATGTCCAACAATGTAATCATTGCCTTCTGAAATATTTTATACAGGAATAATTTATCTCTTTACACTAGTAAAGCCTTGCATTTCAGTAGGTTCTATAGCTTCTGTATCATCACTTGAAATTTACCTAAAAGGAAAACATGAAAATCATTTTGATTTCAGGTAAAAGGTAAACATGTCTAAACATCCATTTTCTGCTCTTTTTATTAAGTTGTTTCAATCAAGAAACTTGCTATATCAAATGACCTTTCACACTTCACACTATTTGATAAAGTCAGTTTCATTTTTATCATGATTATCCGGTTTGTGAATGAATGCCTTTGTTTCTCTGATTTCTATATTTTAGGTATTTCATTGCTAGTTACTATGAATAGAAAGGAAATAGAGTGATGCTCAATCCAATTTTATTCTTGGTTAGTAGCTATGGCGAAGAGATTTTTGAAAAGGAGTTTAGTGATAAAAGACTAGTTAGCTTTATCTAGCTTTATATAACATATGTATTTGAGAAAATTTTTTAAAAAATTTCATTATAAGGAAATTTGCTATCTTAAAATTTTCCTTTAAAAATTAAGAGTCACCCTTTAAGTTGTCTTATAAATTTACATTTCCTTAACACATTTTCTTAAATCATTGTCTCTTACGAATTTTAAAATCATTGACTATAAATATAAGTATGCTACATATAACTACATTAAGTGTTAAAATTGACAAAAGTAAAATGAAATGGTTCTGGCATTTTAAATGTCCTCTAAGTAACAAATACAAGAAACAAACAAAAAGAACACCAGACCTGATAAATAACTGCTAAAAACATTTGTTAAGAAATATGAAGTCAACTTACAGGCAGGCATTGAAGATACTTCAGCTGTTACAATACTTTTTATCCCCAAGTTTGATAAGCCACCTCTGATTAAGCCACATGTAAAAGCTAAATACTAAAAGGAACAAAAGTGTAAAAAGTATTAAGGGTTTACTAAGACAGTAAAGGTATTGCTAAATATCACATTTAGTTAAACCTTGACGTTAATAAGTAAGTCACTTATTTGGAAAAGCTGTAATAATTTTTCAAACTATTAAAAATTCTTACTATTAGATTTCCCAGCTCCTACTCAACTGAACATGGACACATGACTTAAGCTCAGTCAACTCACTGGCCCAGTCCATGACCCTGAATCTACAATGAGTGACAGAAAAAGCTGGAAACAGGTTAGAATTCGTTCTAGAGACAGCAAAGGTGGTTTGTGTCTACCGTCGGTGCTGCTTGAAGGATTCTATCTAGACTCTCCTTGTGCAGCGATCTGGCTGCTTTAACTTCCCATGGTGCCTTTTTTTCCTTGAATTTTGGCCACACCATGTTGCATGGCTTATGGGATCAGTTCCCTGACCAGGGACTGAACCTGGGCCACAGCAAATCCTAACTACTAAACCACCAGGAGATTCCCCTTCCCTGGTTCTTGCCTGTTTTCTGAGCCTTCCCATCAATTCTGTAAGCTAACTAATATGATTCCATTCAATCAAAATTGGTTTCTGGAGTCAAGAATCTTGACTTGTTCAAGACTTATAGCCTGCCACAACAAAGACTTATCCAGTTTAAAGGATCAAAGTGCCAATGTTGAGAAACTGTTAAGGGAACAAGCAAATGGGACTAAGCCATAGCAGAGACAGCACAAAAAGAGAACCAAAAATCAAATAGTCCAAGGTATTTTATCATCTACATTTTTGAATTGCATGATATTCAACAATATGTATGAATAATATAAAAAATATTTTATAATATACATAAACGGGTAATGATAGGTAATCAGATATAGAATCATGAAATTATAAACTGGGAAAGAACTTAGAGATTGTTTATAATATACTGTTACAATCAATTTTATTAATAAGGAAACTAAGGTCCAGAGGGGATCTATAAGTTGTGGAGTTAGCTTAAAATCTAGATTTATTTGGTCCCAAGTTCATACTCTTCCCACTACACCAAACTGCCTTTGTGTTAGATTAATTTAGGTGTGGACAAATTTTACAGATAAAAAGCAGCTTTTACATACTGCCCAATGTATTTTAATCTGTAATACATCTGGCCTATTTATTGATTCCTACTTGAGACTGAAAAAAAAATACATGAGACCCTGAAATGCAGATATACTTAATACAAGACATATATTCTTAGAAATAAATATTAACTATATTAAAAATTTTTTTAATTTACTGATGGAGATTGTAAATATGAACTCTGAATTGAATAATTTTGTATAGCTAATACCAGTTTTTTAAGCTTGAGTATCTTTTCTGATGTATCCATACTATATTTTAGTACTATCTTATCATTAATCTACATTTTTAATGACATTTAAACTAGTGTTTCTTGAATTGGTCATCATAAGCCTACTTAGTTACAAGTTAATATAAACTATTTCAATATGATAAATATCTTTCTCCTATTTCGTAGAGAAGTGTTTAGGCAAAAGGAACAATTTTAAAACATTTTGAATTCACGTCTACTGTGATTAGTATTGTACTTTTCCCTACATTTCTACTTGTTTCATAATAAAAAACCAATCTTTTATTCCATTAAATACCTTTGATGCATGTTCTAAATATTGTTTTCCTGCAGACATTTGAGTAAGCAGGCGAAATTTGTTGTCCTGAAGTACATAGATGCCCTGTCCCAAAAACAGAAAGACATCCAAAGTCAATGTAATCTGTACTCTTCCCTTCAAAACAATTTAAGAATTTTTAAGTTATTAAAACTTTCCCTTCCATTGGTCAAATTTTCTTTATACAAAGAGGTTTTGCAGTGTTCAAGTTGAAGAGCTGTTCATCATTTATAACGCTAATATTTACTGAATGCTTTAAAGATACTGAAGATACAATGATACATAAAACAGTTCCTATCCTTAAAGAATTCAGTCTAGTGTGAAAGAATCAAAAATACATTCTAGGTGAAATTAGCAGCTATATCTAATTAACTCATACCTAGAAAGCCAATAATCAGTGTCACTTTTTCACATAAGCATTTCAAGTACTTTTAGGTTAAGGCTGATGTTATCTGTAAAAATGAATTCTACTGGTAGCTAAGAGAGAACATTATTTTCATTTTTTATACTTTAGTAAATGCCAAATATATTCTAAATATCTCCTAAAATTTTATGTCATTTTTTGCATAATCTCTCACGCAACCTATTAACTTTTTTTTTCCTATTAACTTTTATATTAACAAAATATTTTAAGAATAAAGAATACAATGGCAACTGAACAGGCAAGAATTACAATGAGACTTAGGAATTATTTGAAAGACAGAAATGTGATATATCTGTGGTTCTGCATATTACCACCACTAAGTAAGAATAATGAAAGAACCAAGTCCTAAAACTTATCATTCTGATATTTGCTACTTTTTAAAACTTAAAATTTTATTGAGAGAAAGGGACAGCTGTCATTACAGATAACTGCCCTTGCCTTTATTCACTATACCCTACTAGAGAAAAAAAGTAGTGATGTATTAATAACATAGAAATATTCCTAAGTTTCTGAGAAATTAAGTTTTATATAACAAGTAAGTCACTAAACTAGGACATTTATATTAAGATAAAGGACTTTAAAAAATAGGCCTTAATTTATCTAAATACCTGATGATTTGTCCTTAAATTGTCGATTTGCTTCTTGAATACTGTAGTCCAAAAATCTTTACAAATGAACTTCATGATATCTAACTCATCCTTGAACCTTGCAGTATCTTTTGTAAACCTAAAAAGATCAACTAGAAGTAATACAGTACTTTTCATCCAGAGAAAGGAGGGGCAAATTATTCACTAATTTCCAAATGCCACAATAGCACTGAACATTTACTGACAGTTATAAAGTGACAGGCACCAAGCAACGTAGTTCCCATTTCAGTGAATTCACATACTGTTATATAATGATGGGGCTAAAATTAGTCTTAACAGTAAGCAATTTTAGGTACAGCTGACACATTTTAAAAAAAAAAAAAGCTGAGCATGATCATGGTACTGTTATATAAAATATGAAAGAGAGAGGTCACTCAGTTGTGTCCGACTCCTTGTGATCCATGGTGCCAGGCTCCTCTGTCCATGGGATATTCCAGGCAGGAACACTGGAGTGGGTTGCCATTTCCTTCTCCAGAGGATCTTCCCAATCCAGGGATCAAATCCAGATCTCCTGCATTGCAGGTGGATTCTTTACCACCTGAGCCATGAGGGAAGATCAGGAAAATATAACAGAGTTCAGTTATTTCAGATAGAAAGGAATACTAAAAGAAATTGATCTGTAAGTTTGAAGACGATCACATGCATAAACAGACTCTTAAGGTACACATTTAAACCATATTCCATTTAGGATAAAGAACCTACTAGAGCTTAAGTAGGAAATGCAACAAGATTTTAGATAGTTGTTTCAGCACATCAAAGTTTTCAGGAAAAAAATTTTAAACAAATACTTATTTTCTTCAAATTTTGAAACATGAAAGTTGGATAACTGAGTTAAAATAGCATCAGACCTAAAAAGAAATTTCAATCTGTGAATAAAGAACAGAGAATAAATAAAATTTAGGAATTAAAATGAAAGTATCTCAAGTTTTATGCAATCTTTTGAAATGGATCATCTTTGTTCATAACCTACCTGGAAGAAAATTTTCAAATCCATACTGCTCACCTTTCTATCAATCCTTGTCCCACTCGAAACCCCATGTTTTCCAGTTTAGTTATACAGCGTCCATTTTCCTATTTAAAACAATAATAGTTTTGAATAATTTTAGAATGCCAGAATGTAAATATTTCACTGAACATTGTGAGAAAAAGTGAATTACAGGTCATTTGAATTTTCTTAATCATTTTCATAAGGCAATAAGATAAACAGAACTGTTACTACTTTTCAGAAATGCCAAAGCCTCTTCCCAATTACTCTTCCTGCTTTCCCTGGCTTTTTCCATTTTCAACTATTCTTTCCGTTATAAAATTAAGGTCAAGGTATCGCTTTTGACTTTTTTCTGTCATTCCCTTTGTGCTGTCACTAAGTTCTAAGTTCTGCTTGAAAATGTCTCTTAAAGAGTCACCCAAGCTTTCCATTTCCCAGTGTATCTTAGTTGGTGACCCCACCATCCTATTTCTGGAATCATGCAATTGCCTCACTCTTCCTTTGACAATCTCATCCACTCTTCAGTCGTTAAATAACACCTATGTCAAAGACTCTCAAAATCCTCTGGATGACCTACAAAGCCCTATACAATCCAGACTCCTGTGCCTCTCTAACCTCACCTCCTCTTCTTCACTCACCCCATCCAGCTTCACTGATTTCCTTGCTGTCCTTAAACATGCCAGGCAAGCTCTAGGCACCTCTCCATCTAGATAACTCACATGACCACCTCACTGGCTTTAGGTCTTCATTCACAAGTCATCATCTCAATGAGGCCAATTTCAGTCTTTTAAAACTACAGTATCATTCCACTTCAGAAACTACCTAATGATTCTCAAAGTGTGTCCCAAGACTAACAACATCGGCATCACATGGGAACTTGCAAAAATTGCAAATTCTGTAACCCCACCCCCAATTCAGTGAATCAGAAACTGTAGGTATGGGTCAGTAACCTGTGTTTTAAGAAGCCCTCCAAAAGTGATACTGATGCTCTGATTTCTCTGCTTAATTTGTCTCCAGGGAACTTCTTTCACCATTTAACCCAATATACATGTTACTAATTTTATACTGTTCATGTTCTTCCATCCCCACCTACTAGAATACAGCAACAACAGGGCAAGAAATTTTATATATTTTGAAGCCTTTGTCTTCCATTAACACCACAGGCCTCGTTATCTGCTGAACTTTCTTCTAAGTACTCCACTAATAGGGCTGACTACTAACTCTTTATTTCTAGTACAGATTTTAGCAGACACAGTCATCTAGCGGTCCCATTGTGTGCATGCTCAGTCATGTCCAACTCTTTGCAACCCCGCTGACTGTCACCCATCAGGCTCCTCTGTCTGGGATTCTCCAGGCAAGAATACTGGAGTGGGTTGCCATTGCCCTCCTCCAAGGGATCTTCCCAGCCCAGAGATCGAACCCATGTCTCCTGCGTCTCTTGGATTGCAGGTGGATTCTTTACCTCTAGCGCCACCTGGGAAGCCCCGAGGTCCCACAGGCCCCTTAAATACGGCATGTTCAAAATGATATTATCTTAGCATCCTCAGCTTGCTCTGCCTCCAAAATTCTTTAACCTCACTAATGGCACCACCATCTATCTAGTTACTACAACCAGAAAACTTCCATTTCCTTCACTTCTGTGCTGCCAAGCCTACATACACACTGCAGTCCTGTGGAGCCTATCATCTACATGCTTTCCCAAGTCCATCTTCTCTCTCCTGACTGCTTAAATTAGCTCTTAACTTTTCTCTCCTGGTCTTCAGTTAGAACCTCCTAACTGACCTCCTTGTCTCTAGTTTTTTCTCCTTTGATTTATTTTCTGTATTTATGCTATAGACTTTCTAAACACCAAATTGTGTTGTTTCTCCACTGGACCATACAGCACCACTCTGTTCATTTCCACACCGGTTTCCAAACATGCTCAGGTAGAATGACCTGCAAATCATGACACTCTTTGTAGAATCACCCAGGAATATATTGATAAGCAGGAAATATGCTTACATGCAGACATTCTCAAATCTTAACTATGAATCACATGAACTCTTGAATTAAGCCCTAGGAAAACCTTCTGATGTTGCTACATGTTCATTCACTTTGGCATCTGTGAGTGCTCACTAGTAAGTACCAAATTTTTAAGAAAAACTTAGGAATATTTTATCCATTAATGTAAAAAAAAATATTCCCAATAAATTGCTAAATGTCCAGTTGTTCAATTATTAGATTTAATACCTCTTTGGCACAGTTGGAAAATTATTGAAGTGTGAGAACATTAGTCTTTTCCTTGATTTCACTTAAACTTATGACTTCATGTCTAAAAAGATATATAAAGGCCATCTCTGATAGAATTATGTCTTTCTTTTACATTTTTTTATTATGAAAAATTTGAAGCACACACAAAGTAGAGACGTTACCAAACCCTCATACACCAAGATGCCAGTATGGATTCTAATCATCAAGCCTACTACATAACTTTTTAAAAATCCTTTTTGCTTATATGCACTTAAAATTTTTTCCCCACCATACACAAACTGCAATAGGAAAAGAAAGTTATTTTTAATGATTCAAAACTTTTGGATTTCCTTTCTCTTATAGGACTAGCACATCTCTCAAAATTATCAGTCACGATTAGAACAACCGTTTTGTTTTATTTTGGCTAACCCATTTGGGGGGGGGGGGGCGGATTTTTAAAAAAGGTTTTCCTGGGCAAGAGCTGAAAGAGGGAAAGAAAGTAGAAGAGAGTAGAATCAAGCAAGCTGATGCATGTGTGGTGGGGCAGGGAGCAGGGATTTTATGATAATAGAGTAAAAGAGATGTGTTACTAATTATTCTCTGGGGAAAAGGATTTAAGGAACTCTAACTCTACACAAACACAAATGTCTGCTACTCAGCACTAGCACTCAGCACAGATGCTGAACATTAACTACTGGTTGTTAATGATGTTAAAGTCAAAAGTTTGTAATTTGGAAAAAATCTCTTATTACTGATGAATCTGAATAATAGACTTTGTGGGATTCCCTGGTGGTTCTGTGGTTAGGACTCACTGCTGCGGGCGTGAGTTCAATCTAGGAACTAAGATCCTGCATGCTGCAAGGTGTAGCCAAAAAAAAAAAAAGATAAAATTTGCTTTATTTCCAATACTCTTCCTGATATCTTCCTATTAATATCTCTAATGCATAATTAATACCATAGATTAAATCTATCTCCCCAAAATTCGTATGTTGAAAATCTAACCCCCAGATGGTATTAGGAGGTAGGGGCCTTGGGAGATGATTCTGTCTTGAGGGTGGAGCCCTCAAGAAAAGCATTACTGCCCTTATAAAAGATACCCCAGAGAGCTAGTTAGTCCCCTTCTACCATGTGAGCACACAGCCAAAACACCACTATCTATAAATCAGGAAGCGGCTTTCACCAGACACTAAATTTTCTGGTGCCTTGACTGTACTTCCCAGCCTTCAGAACTGTGAGAAATGAATTTCTGTTGTTTATAAATCACTCTGGCATCTTTGTTACTGCCCCCTAAAACAGACAGTATCCTTCTTACAGTTCACAAACTGACAGCCACTCTTCCTGGATGTCTTAAGGTGCCACAAATTCAACCAATCCAAAATAATTCAGTATCTTCACCTCTTCTTTATTCCTTCTCCATCCAACCCAGCGGCTCAAGCTAAACACTTGGGGATAATTTTCAATTCTCATTCCTATACCTAATCACGTCTTAGAGATTCGGCCTCCTATCTCTCAAACCGTTCTCTCCTCTTTATCCAGATCTTCATCATCTCCTGCCTGGACTCCTACAATAAGGAAGCTTCTCACTACAAGAGCTTCCCTCTCCAGTCCAAAGAATACTTTCGTCTTTCTGAAATGCAAATGGACTGTGTCATTCTTTTTAAAAATCCTCCACTGAGAAGGTCCATGTTTTTAATCATACAAGGCTCTTTCTAGCTTCAGCTTTCAAAACTTTTCACTCTCCACCTATTCAATCTAGTCACAGTGAATGCTCAGGCATATTTAAATACTCTACACCTTTCATTCCACTATGACTTTCCCTTTGCCTAGGATGCTTGACCTGCCCTTAATTTCTACCCCTCTTTATCAACAGCATTATAGAAACTAGAGCTTCTGACCTGAGCATGACTTTAGAATACTTTATTTATGAAATCCTACAACTCCATTATTTCATACCACCAAATACTGTTAATTATTCACTGAACCACATTCCCCAATGACTGTGAGGCAGGGACTTCACCTTATTAATCTAACAGTGTCAGGCCCACAATACACTTAACATATTTTCTAAATGAATCAATTAGTGAATGAAGACTCACATACATTAGAAGTAACCTCCAGGAGGATGGGGCCATTGTTTGCTTCTTCATTACTATATCCCCAGCGACCAGCTCTGACATATAATGCACACTAAATTTTTTTACATTGTGTTTCCTAATCATAGTAACACATGCAAAATTTCCTTTGCTTCGACCTCAAATCTCATTAACGTTCTTTCTCTGAGTTTCCTGGAGTGTTAGTGAGAGTTAGGGATGTGGAGGGAGGGACAGGATTCTCAGGCTAGGAGAGATCTGTCCAGTGGACAACTGGGAAGTGCTGTTAGTGACACTGTAATTAAGTAGGGGTGCCAAAATCAGCAGTTAACTCTTTCGCAAATCAGGGCAGGGACAACACATGGAAGGGACAAAACTAAGAAAATCTGTGGCCTGCCAGACACAGATACGGGACTGGACAAAAAGGTATCATAGAGTAGAAGATATACGAAAGAGACAAGAATGCAAGACTGGACAGCTGACAGGTTCTAAGGCTTAGGATACCTGAAAGTGTACCAATTCGTCTACACTTCGGGAGGCGACGAGTGGCATGCGATGGGACAGGGGTTGAAGGAAAGAACTGAGTGGAAACAAGCAGTGTCAGGGCGTGTGGCAGCACTCACCACCTCCCCCTGCTCCGCGGACTTGTACACTCCAGACACCATCTCGTTATGCAGAAGCAAAAACAACGCCTCGTCCGCCATTTCCTGCTTATTCCTCCAAGCTCGGGGTTTCGGCTCCCGTTTGGGTCCGGCTTGGGGATTCTGGATAGCGCCCCAACTGCTTGGACAAGCTACGCGGCTGGCTCAGTCCGCGGCCGGGCCCTCGTTGCTAGGAGACCGAGGAATCCACTCAGCTTCCTGAAGGCTGGTAATGGAGTGAGTCTGGTCCCGGGGCGAGCTCACCCCCAGGGCCACTCGGCCCTGCGGCTGAACGGGAGAGTCTGACAGCAACGGGAACCAAACCCAGCCCGGGGAGACCCGATCCGGCCCCTAGGCGGGGAGGTGAAAACACAACATCCGGTCCCCTCTACCCCGGCATTCCGCCAGCTCTATGGTCACAGAGTTCCTTCCCCGGGGTGAACTGCTGGCGCCGATAGGAAGAAGGATTTTTCGTGTGCAAAGTGGCAAAGTTGGTAAGAGAAGAGAAGAGCTCCCGCTGCCATCTCTGTTAATTTGTTATGTTAGGCACAACAATGTCTAACAGCTTCATTAAAAGCTTCCACTTCTGCTATATGTTCCTAAATATGAAAAGTTGTATGGAGTGAATAAATGGTCAGTTTTCAGGCTATAAATTTGAGGTTGGTGATGGACAGGGAAGCCTGACGTGCTGCAGTGCATGGGGTCGCAGAGTCGGACACAACTGAGGACTGAACTGAACTGATAAATTTTAGGTATATTGAGAAATTACCCCAATCCATTTTGGATAAGCCTAGGTGTAAGATTTAGAGCCATTTTGGCCGCCAGGAAGGTTACTGGAAGTAAGGGACAAGAAAGGGAAATTTGAATCAGAAAATGCAAATAAAAGACTTCAGAAATGCGACTGAAGGGATGGAGTTCATATAAGAATCTATGGCGGATGTGGACAACTGCTGCAGACGTGCAAATACAAATGTTAGACCATATACACATTTTAAATTTGGCAAACTTTGGCTTAAACGTGTTGCTGCGCCTATGATTAGTTCTTTTCTTAGTAACTTACAGAAAAGATTTTTTGCCCAATGAAGTCATTGCTTCCCTCAAAGTGCTGAGTTTCTCAAATTGTTAACCTTTCAACTCTTCATATTCTTTCATAAAATTTAAGACCATGTACCATAATTGGAATAGAGGCGGGTTTGTTTTGTTTTTAAAAATGTCCCTTCTAACGTTTCAATCAGTTTTTTCAACCACCACAAAAAAATCAAGCGTGTTTCAACAAACCCTTTGAAAATAGACTAATTTTGAAGAGTATTTTGTAATCTTAATCTTGATTTTTCCAGCACTAAAATCTCCCATTTGTGAAATCAGGTCCTTTATGTCCCAGTTGTATTCTCCCCTGTCACCACCAGCAAGGTCAAAGATTAGGCAAAAAATTGGTGTCTTACTAAGGTCTATTTCTTAAACCACAATAACGGTGTCTTCGGATATTTTGGCGACTGGAGGGGAAACTAATATTTATTGAGCATTACTAAATGTTGGACGTGGCATTCTACTGATTATCCCCCGTAAATGAGACTGTTAAATTTCCCAAGGATGTTAGTAATAGATTCTAAGGAAGTAGGACTAGATCCTACCTTTTTGGCTGACTCTAAAAGCATCTTCCCATGGAAACACTGTTACACTTCATGGCACTATTACCACACTCAGGTTCCAAGTACTGTTTACTACACAGGATTGTGGTAAGGATCCATGAGACTAAGCATGCTGACAGTCAGTTCAGTTCAGTTGCTCAGTTGTGTCCGACTCTTTGCAACCCCATGGACTGCAGCACGCCAGGCCTCCCTGTCCATCACCAACTCAAGGAGTTTACTCAAACTCATGTCCATCGAGTTGGTGAAGCCATCCAACCATCTCCTCTGCCTTCAATTTTTCCCAGCATCAGGATCTTTTCAAATGATTCAGTTATTTGCATCAGGTGGCCATAGTATTGGAGTTTCAGCTTCAGCATCAGTCCTTCCAATGAATATTCAGGACTGATTTCCTCTAGGATGGACTGGTTGGATCTCCTTGCTGTCCAAGGGACTGAGTCTTCTCCAACACCACAGTTCAAAAGTATCAATTCTTCTGTGCTCAGCTTTCTTTATAGTTCAACTCTCAAATCCATACATGACTATTAGAAAAACCGTAGCCTTGACTAGATGGACCTTTGTTGGGAAAGTAGTGTGTCTGCTTTTTAATAAACTGTCTAGATTGGTCATAACTTTTCTTCCAAGGAGCAACCGTCTTTTAACTTCATGGCTGCAGTCACCATCTGCAGTGATTGCTCACAATCAGAACCATGTAATTTTTTTCCCCCATACAACAGCTGCAAGCAGAATTTTAGTTCTCCAACCAGGGATCAAACCTGAGCCCCCTGCAGTGGAAGTTTAGGAGTCTTAACCACTGCACCACCAAAGAAGTCCCAGAATCATTTAATTATTTATCAAGACTCATCCTTCTTGGCTTCCCAGGTGGTGCTAGTGGTAAAGAAACTGCCTGCCAATGCAGGAGATCCCTGGATCAGGAAGACTCCCTGGAGGAGGGACCGGCAATTCACTCCAGTATTCTTGCCTGGAGATTCCCACGGACAGAGGGGCCTGGGGCTATAGGCCATGGCGTTGCAAAGGCACGACTGAGCACACACGCATCCTTCTTACCCAGCTTTACATTTTCTTTTTTTGTATAGCACTTAACCCATTTCTACCACGTTTTATAATTAACTTATGCTTTTATCTGTCTCCTCATTCGTCCCATCGCCAAGCTCCTTGTGGGCAGATATCTGTATTGTACAGTGACTATCCAAGTGCACATAGTAGGCATTTCATAAATATTTGTTAAATGCGTAAAGTACAGGAAGCATTTTGCTCCCTGAGAAGCCTACAAACTTCGTGGAAGCAGGAACCACAGCTATCTTGTTCCAGGATTTTTCCAGAGTCCAGATTAACAGATCAAGAACTTTTAAGGATTGTTGGATGAATTTAATGGTAACTCAGATTAAATACTGCTGGCCTGCTAAGCTTAGTGCACGATGCCTAGCTAACGAGTGAAGGATGAGAACATAAAGATTATCCATAACATTGTTCTTCAGAACCCATTTTAAACCAACCAGCTGCAACCTAGGTGTAGAGGCTAATACCCATTATCGTCGCTTTCTTTCTTTCTTTTTTTTTTTTTTTAGTATAACCCTGCACATGATCTGATCATTTTTTTGTAGTACAATCTGGCACTGGTCTGATCATAGGGTGATTCTGGACCGGCGTGACCTAGGACAGTTACATTATCTCCAGATTCAATTTCCTTATCAGTAGTAACAAGCCTGAGTAACAAGTTTATTCAAGCCTTTGGCTTGTGGGGGATAATGCACGTAAAGTGTTTCACAGAGTACAAAATAATTGTTAGCTATTAGGAAAAATGACTTTTCCTCTTCACTCGCTTCCCTCCGCTCTTCTAAGGTTTAACCTAATCAAGAGAAGTCTGCGCCCCGCCCACCGCCTCTCTGGGCATGCGCACCAACGGAATGGCCGCACCCTGTCCTAATCAAATCATTTACCGGGGGAAGACGGGGAAATAGACTCGTCTGAACCCTACTCTGAGGGGATCAGGTGGTAAACGATAAGAGGCACGTCATCTACAGGTTAAAAGGACCAGGAAGACCCCGCTCTCCTCACCAGAAGAGGTGGGCCGCGAACCCACGTCTCCGAGGACCCAAGTAGTCTCAAACCCGCCCCGGCTCTGCGCTAGAAGCGGAGCCCAGCCACCCGCAGCTAATTGGGGAGGGAGGGGACCCCTGCCTGACTTTTCATTGGCCCAGAGTCACAAAGGCCGGCAGTTTCTCCCCCTTCCGGTTGCTGAGTGGTTGAGGCCGAAATACAACTCCTTTTGCCATTGGCTGAGCCCAGCTGTCAGTCCTCTGGCGTCTTGCGGCGCGACACAGGCAGGCGCGGCCTATAGAGCAGTCTCGAAGCCTGCTGCAGGGAGAAGATGGCGGTCGCAGTGAGAACTTTGCAGGAGCAGCTAGAAAAGGCCAAAGAGAGCCTAAAGAATGTGGATGAGAATATTCGCAAGCTCACCGGGCGGGATCCGAATGACGTGAGGTAAGGAGTGGATGGGGAATGCTGGCTCCCAGAGGCGGCCGTGAAGCCGGGGTGAATTGGGGGCGGGGAGGGCGGTCAGCCCTGAGAAGACTGGAACATCGAGGCCTGTTCCCGAGCAGCCGTGGGACCCTGTTCTCTGTGAGGTGGGAATTTCCAAGGCCTTCAGCGTTAAGTCCTGGGTGCGTGAGGAAAGAGCGGAGCCTGGGTGCACCGGGATGGCCTCCCGTCCTGTGGGAAGGCCGGGACTGCTGATTCCCGCCCTCGGCTCCGCAGGCCCGGAACTGCAGCACAAAGCCTTCCTCCTTCCCGGGCTACCCGATTCAGGGTTGGCCCTGGGACCCTCCGGGGACGCGGGCCGCCGCCTCACCCTCCGGCTCTTGCCCACGTGCAACTTTCTTTGGGTTGGTGAAATTGGAACCTGACTCAGGTCTGTTAACGTGTAGTGGTGTTGAGAGAAATACATTTCTGTGAAACTGGTCTTGGGAAAACGAGGTAGTTAGTAAAGTGCCACTTGCCGTGCTTCAAACACGTGGATTTGAAACCTTTTTCTTAGAACTTTTCTGTTTATTTTCTCTTGATGGTGAACCGCACCCGTTGGAGTGTTTGGTGCTGTTAGAAACGATTGTTGCACTGATTTGTAAATATTTTGTAGGCCCATCCAAGCCAGATTGCTCGCCCTTTCTGGTCCTGGTGGAGGTAGAGGACGTGGTAGTTTATTGCTGAGGTAAGATTTCCTTAAAATTTAATACATTGGTACTGTACTAAATTAATGAATCGGTTTAAACAAATTTCGTGCTAGAGTTAGTGTTAAGGAAAGTTTGGTTTGTTTGAAGCTGTGATTAGCTGTAGTTTTCTCTATAGTTAATTTCATTTACATTTACAGCTAGAGATTGAAGAGTATAGTAAGTATATCAGTTATGTGCAAACTTAATTTATTCTCATAGAGCTAAGAGAAATGCTATAAAAACATCCATCTTGAAGTAAATGTCCATTTGAGGTTACTTTATTTGGAAGAGGAGTTTTTAATAATTGCAACTAAATTATCTTCTTAAGTAGAAATAACCATTTTTCTTAATTTTCATGCACTTTATGTTGGACATTTTTATTGCAGGCGTGGATTCTCAGATAGTGGAGGAGGACCCCCAGCCAAACAGAGAGACCTTGAAGGGGCAGTCAGTAGGTATGTTGGAGGACATGATTCTGGAAGCATACTTTATTTTATGAGGTAGAATATAAGTACTTAATATTGTTGGATTGAGTTGTATTAGAATTGAGTAGTATCACTTACTCTGAGTCTTTCACTTGGTATTTGACTGAACTGAGACAGCCAGTATCCCTGAAAACTCAGTTCTTCATGGCAGTAACAGAAATCTTAGCACATGGAGAAGGAAATGGCAACCCACTGCAGTCTTCTTGCCTCGAAAAGTCCATGGACAGAGGAACCTGGCAGGCTGCAGTCCATGGGGTTACATGACTGAGTACGCATGCAGGATAGATATTGGAGGGAGATGGGTTGGTAGCAGTAAACTGATAAAACTAAAAAAGAATGAAAGCACAGTAAAGGTCAGGAGAAAAATAAGATTGAGGAAATAGTCAGTTTGTGTTACTTTCCTGTCTTAAACTACAAAAGCTTAAGTGGATTGAGAGCTCTAGGAAATCAAAGTTTGAATTGGCCTTTTTAAATTCCCTTTCCTATGTCAGGCTGGGAGGGGAGCGTCGGACTCGACGAGAATCACGCCAAGAAAGCGACCCAGAGGATGATGATGTTAAGAAGGTAATTGAGATTAAAAGAACTTCATAGAGGGTGAATATAGTATTTTCACCTTGCTACATTTAGTAGAGTGCTACTGGTATGTTAGATTACTGAGATTTCTTTTCTCCTGCAGCCAGCTTTGCAGTCTTCAGTTGTAGCTACCTCCAAAGAGCGCACACGGAGAGACCTTATCCAGGATCAAAATATGGATGAAAAGGGAAAGCAAAGGTATTTGAGTATCTTTCTGGAGGAAAATAACTCTTGTTAAATAATGCAATTTTAAGAAAATTTTAGGAATTGTTCAAGTGTATAACCGTGCTGCTTATAGGACATGGCAGACTCAAATGAAGTAGAACCTTTTGAAACTGGATTTTTTCTTTTCTTTAGGAACCGGCGAATATTTGGCTTGTTGATGGGCACCCTTCAGAAATTTAAACAAGAATCCACTGTTGCTACCGAAAGGGTATTTATGCAGTTTTTCTTTTGCTTCCTTTATTAAGCTGTCAAGGTAGTTAATTATGTGTTAAATGTTTTAAAAAATCTTAAGATTTAATTGCAAGATTCATAAAGTGCATTACTGATATTTCCTAAGGAGGGAAAAAGATTTAATTGCCAGCCTAAAATAAAGCTAAGGAAAAACTTAAAACTTTCTCAAGTTGTTATTAACTG
Organism: Cervus canadensis; assembly: GCF_019320065.1. Classification (NCBI taxonomy): domain Eukaryota; kingdom Metazoa; phylum Chordata; class Mammalia; order Artiodactyla; family Cervidae; genus Cervus; species Cervus canadensis. The sequence goes on along the minus strand of NC_057402.1, from coordinate 19,964,746 downwards.
GTTCTTTCTGAGGTGCTGCTAAGTAACTTAGTGAACTTTTCTTTGTTCATTGAGCCTAATCTGACTCAGGAGAATCTGGATTCAGGTTTTCAGCTCTATAGCAGTCTCACTTTCAGGTCTTGGCCAAGTCTCTCCATTTCTTCAGGCCTTACAGTACTTTCTTTAAAACAGCAAGTTGAACTTATTAATCATTGTAATTTATTAAGTAATTATAAATTCTAAAACACACTCAGAGGTACTCTAGAAGCAGAAGCATAAATTATATTTCCTGCTCTCCCGAGTTTATTTGTCCTATTTCTGGAAGTTTTTATTTTACTAAAGCTACAAAATTGTGTCCTTGGAGTTGAACACCAAGTTACTGCTTCTCAGGGGAGAAGGGAGATAGCAATTCAGTTACAGGAAGTTAATCAAGTTTTATTTCAGAGAGAGTGAACTAGTTGTCTGTTCTAGGATATCACTTGTCTCCAGTTTTTTGCTTTGGAAAGAGTAACTGAAAATAACCTATAAAGACAGTACTCTTCTCTTTCAGGTGAACTTTTATTTTTTATTTATTTATTTATTTATTTTTTTCAGGTGAACTTTTAGGTTAAGTTCTTTCATATATTGTGTTGGAATGAAATAGTAACTGATATTATAGCTGGCAGCTTTAAAATTTAGATTTTTTACATGAAAAGGCTTCAGTCCCCATTTCCTGAAAGGGAAACTGCAGTCTGCCTCAGATGCCAAGTTTGAATTAGCTGGTGTCCTGAATTGCAGATGTGACACATGTTTGTAGACATCAGTAAAATTGCAGTGTTTCACATCAGGGTGCATAATAAGCTTTTAAAGGTTGTTGTTTATCCTTAGCAAAAGAGACGCCAGGAAATTGAACAAAAACTTGAAGTGCAGGCAGAAGAAGAAAGAAAACAGGTTGAAAATGAGAGGAGAGAACTGTTTGAAGAGAGACGTGCTAAACAGACAGAACTGCGACTTTTGGAACAGAAGGTTGAGCTTGCGCAGCTGGTGAGTATATTTTGGAATTCTAAGATTGGTAATCCTTCATGTTGACAAAAGCACTGACCTTTTACCTTTTCTTTAGCAAGAAGAATGGAATGAGCATAATGCCAAGATAATAAAATATATCAGAACTAAAACAAAGCCCCATTTGTTCTATATTCCTGGAAGAATGTGTCCTGCTACCCAAAAATTAATAGAGGAGTCTCAGAGAAAAATGAATGGTAAGTGTAAAGAAGAGGTCCCTTGAAATTTCCTTGGTGGGTAAGGTAACAGATTCATACATACATACATGTTTGTTTCTTTCATGTAGCAGTTGCAATTCGTTAATGTTTTAGAACGATATTCTTAAGGTGCTAACGTGTTTCGAGTACAGAATCATTTGTTTCATGACAGATATTAGGTACAGGAAACTTAACATATTAGGTGGTACTTAATGCATGTTTGTTTCTAAAGCATTTGTGTGAGCTGACTTCGTGTTTTGCTTGACATCCTTAGTAGCCAGGTTCAAATGCTGATGAATCAAGAAAAAGGTGAAGATTGATGTAGTCTATAGAGGAAGTATATACATGGAAGGGTAGATACTACTAAGATTGTGATTAGCTCATTTGTCTCTTTTTGGGATCAGAAAAATTAATTCATGGTATGATACCATGAAATTGATTGTTTAAAAGAAGTTTTGTTCTTTTTCATTTAGTCTGCAGTAAAATAGCAAAAGATAGTCCTGTTTTTCCATCAATTAGATAATATGTAGTTTTGCCTGCTACTGATTTCTTAAAGTGTATAGGTTTCCAGTGGTTGTTTGCTTTTGTCATCTTATATCAATTTGGAATTACTTACTTGACATAATCAGTCTTGTCATCTCTTTACAAAAAAGACATCTCTTTACAAAAAAGACATTCTGTGACCAGATGTCAAATTGTGACTTTGAGTTTTTTAAATCTTAGTAAATTTTACACATGTAAATTTTTATTCTTTAGCTTTATTTGAAGGTAGACGCATCGAATTTGCAGAACAAATAAATAAAATGGAGGCTAGGCCTAGAAGACAATCAATGAAGGAAAAAGAACATCAGGTGGTGGTGCGTAATGAAGAACAGAAGTCGGAACAAGAAGAGGGTAAGGTGGCTCAGCGAGAGGAAGAGTTGGAGGAGACAGGTAATCAGCACAATGATGTAGAAATAGAGGAAGCAGGAGAGGAAGAGGAAAAGGAAATTGGTATAGTTCATAGTGATGCAGAGAAGGAACAGGAGGAGGAGGAACAAAAACAGGAAATGGAAGTAAAGATGGAGGAGGAAACTGAGGTAAGGGAAAGTGAGAAGCAGCAGGATAGTCAGCCTGAAGAAGTTATGGATGTGCTAGAGATGGTCGAGAGTGTCAAAAATGTAATTGCTGAGCAGGAGGTAATGGAAATCAATCAAGTTGAAAGCATAGAACCGTCAGAAAATGAAACTAGCAAAGAATTGGAGCCAGAAATGGAATTTGAAGTTGAGCCAGATAAAGAATGTAAATCTGTTTCTCCTGCAAAAGAGAATGCTAGTACTCTAGAAATGGAAAATGAGCCTGAGGAAAAAGAAGAAAAAGAATCTGAGCCCCAACCTGAGCCTATGGCTCAACCTCAGTCCCTGCCTCAGCCCCAGCCCCAGTCGCAACCTCAATCCCAGTCTCAGCCCCAACAAGTACTCCAGCCCCAGCCTCTCTCTCAGCCTGAGAATTTGCCGTTAGCTGTTTCACAGCCACCACCTCAGGTTGTTCAGGAGCAAGGGCATTTGCCACCTGAGAGGAAGGAGTTTCTTGTAGAGTCTGTAAAACTCACTGAGGTGACAGAGCCAGTCCTGACGGTACATTCAGAGAGCAAGAACAAAACCAAAACTAGGAGCAGAAGTAGAGGTCGAGCTAGAAATAAGACAAGCAAGAGTAGAAGTCGAAGCAGTAGCAGTAGCAGTTCCAGTAGCAGCTCAACCAGTAGCAGCAGCGGCAGCAGTTCCAGCAGTGGCAGCAGCAGTAGCCGCAGTAGCTCCAGTAGCAGCTCCAGTTCCAGCGGCAGCAGCAGTAGAGACAGTAGCAGCAGCACGACTAGCAGTAGTGAGAGTAGGAGTCGGAGTAGGGGCCGGGGACATAACAGGGATAGAAAGCACAGGAGGAGCGTGGATCGGAAGCGAAGGGATGCTTCAGGACTAGAAAGAAGTCACAAGTCTTCAAAAGGAGGTAGTGGTAGAGATGCGAAAGGGTCAAAGGATAAGAATTCCCGGTCTGACAGAAAGAGGTCTATATCAGAGAGTAGTCGATCAGGCAAAAGATCTTCAAGAAGTGAAAGAGACCGAAAATCAGACAGGAAAGACAAGAGGCGTTAATGGAAGAAGCCAGGCTTTCTTAGCCTATTCTTTGCAGCAGAAGATTTCTTGATGAGTTAAAAGGATTACCTTTCCTTGTAAGGAGAATGCTGCCTTAAGAATTGCATGTTGTAAAAAATTTTTTGGAAAATACAGACTGTTTGTTTACCAGACATTCTTGTACTTTTGCATAATTTTGTAAGAGTTATTTATCAAAATTATGTGAGGTTCCAAAATATGTAAAAACAATAATAATAAAAAAAGATTAACATCCCTTGTCATCTTTTTTAAATATCCTATACTCTTCAGTAAGAATCTGTATATTTTAATAGGTAAATCTTTAAGTCTGTTCCCTTCTGTATCATACATTGCTTTTGTAGAAATAAATGTGCATTTCTTTCATTAGCTTTGGGATGTCCTCGTTGACGCTTGTATAATAAATACCCTCTTAATACCATTTTCAGCTTTTATCACTAGATAACTAAACGTGATTAGAATGTTTTTGAAGGTTTCCTCACATTTATTTGCCTTAGACAATTATTTTGAGTTGTCAAAGTCAGAACTCTCCGGCTTTGATGGGAACATAGTTTGTTGCCCTTCAAAATCACTTACCACATTTTTCTAATCTCCCTTGTTATTTTAATCTAAGCATTTCCCCATTTTTCCTGTTTTCTCATATTTAAACCATATATTTGGTAGATAAAACAGTATGACTGGCATTTTCTTTATGATTATGGGAGCATCTTTTGTCTCCATGGTTACTTCTGTGATACGGCATATACATCTGTTAAAGAAAATAATCACTTTCTAGGGGAGGGAGGTAGAAAAGTATATTCTAAACTTGGATTTTAAGTTTGTGGTCTTGTCTTAACTTTTGTGTTGGCCCTATCTGAAACATGCCAATATGTGTTTTCAAGAATTTTTGTTTAAGTATTTGTGTGAAAGTTTACAAAATGAAGGAACTTCATCTACACTTGAATCTGTAAGCAAGATAACACGCAAGTGGTACCAAATGATTATTTGTTGTTTTATAAATTTGTATGAATTGGAGTATCTGTTGCCCATTACTATACATGTGCAAATAAATGTGGCTTAGACTTGTGTGCCTGCTTAAGACTAGTACTTGTATTAACTTTCTGATGCTTTATACAAGAGAGCGCTTAAATTGCAGATGGTCTTTGAGTTCATAATTTTTTGTTGTGACTGTAGCTTTAGGCTTAATTTTGAATATTCATTATGCCTTCTCTTGACAAGAAAACGGTAAGAGTTAAAATGTCAACACATTTCCAGCATTGTATAAATGTTAGTGAACATGGTAAAAGACCTTTTTAAAAAATACTTTCTTGAAGCAGTTATTAAATAGTAAATGTGTAGAACTTCTCAAGCTGCAAAGCTAGATACCTGCATCCCTGGGCCAGTTGTTTCTAACAGTCACTTTACCGAGGAATTGTAATGCTTTTCAGCATACAGTATAAGCTTTATTTTCTTGTGTGCCATTATGGGAGGAAGGTTGGTAAACACTTAAAAGGGATAACCATAGGACAACCTGATTCTTTTCTTAAAGCATCCTTGTTTGATGAATCTAAAATACTTTCATGTATTACAGTCTTAAACAAATTAAATGTTGTTCACTCATTTTTATCCAGAAAATTTGAACTGTTGTCATGCTTATACAGAAGATTATTTTGGGATTATAATGCATAAGGAGAAAAAAGGAAAAGATCTTTGGAATATGCAGAACAATTTTATTTTGGTTAAGCTATATTGATGTATATAAAGAAAATTCTAATAACTTAGCTTTTTAGTGGTATGCATTTATAAATGAGAAAGTTTCATTTTTAAAATTGGGGTTTGCTTTGTCCTTGTAAATGATACTTTAAGGAATTTATGTTTAGAGAATCGTGTAATTGGTTCCTTAAAAAGGTACAAGAAATGTTAGAATATAATAAAAGTAGTGACAGTTTCTTAGGGGAAAAAGACATACAGGAATCCTATTAGAAATTATTTTTATGGGAAAATTTAGAAGGGTAAAAGGGGTACATTTACTGACCAAGGACTGAAATTAGTTTGGAGCTCTGTTAATTAGAGACATCTAAGAAGCTGTTAAGAAAACCCTCTGCTCTAAGAGTCCAACGTTTGGTATGGCCACAGAAATTAGAAAATAGTAGTCTTCGATGAGCTGCATCCAGTCTAGGGCTTGTCTTTGCACTATCGAACTCTGGTAATTATACACATGTTTTAGAGCCAAGCACTAATGCAGCAATTGAATGAGTTCATAGGCTGCTGAATTGACAGTTGATTACATGGGATAGTAATGTAGCCCAGTGCCCTCAGAATAGCAAGTCACTAGCATGTTTGGGGTTCAGTATCTTAACATGAGTTTTTTAGATCATTTTTTTTAAATCATTGAGTAAAAGTAAAATCAGTTTCCCATCTTGAAATACTGCCATTAAAGCACTTAGCCCAGAAAACCTGATGCCTGTTTACATGTTTGGACTTTGCTTCTGTAAGAAGTCAATGGGGAGGACTGCAGCTTGGCAGACCTGAGGTAGCTGAAAATCTCAAACACTACTCTTTGTCTCACCTAGCATACTTCCCATTGCCACTTCAGGAGCTTATTTAAGTTACAGCACCCTTACTATCCTCTTTATTTTCTTCCATAATACTTAGTGTTATGTAGTTATATTGTACTTCGATATGTTGTATATGTCCCATTAGAATTCAAACTCCATGAGTGATTTTTTTTTTTTTTTTAATCCCATTGCTGTAATTCAGATACCTTGGATATGGCCTTGTTTGTTTTAGGCAATATCATGAATAAATTATGATGGGTAATTAATGTTTGTGTGATTTGATCTTTTTCTTTCCAGCTCACTTTGCCTCTCCTATCACATTAAAATATGCTTCTTTAAAACAATGAACTGTTTCAAATGTATCAGCCATTGTAGCTGGACCCAAGGAGATATTCTGGCTTAAGTTCTTTAGCTTTTGTTTATGGCATGTCATTAGAGAGTTTTGAACAAAGAGGTTAAATGATAGGATTTAATAGAATTACTTTGGCTACTGTGCTGAGGAAAGACTAAATGGAACCAAGGCCAGTGACAAACTGTTAAGGAGCTACTATAATTAGGCACAATGTAGTGATTTGGTGGGAGCAGTAGAAGTTGTTAGCAGATTCTGGATATATTTTTAAGATAGTTCCTTTCTTGTGGACAGTATGTTGTGAGAAGTCAGGGGTGATTAAAGATTTTACCTGCACAACTAGAAGTGGATTGTTAGTAACTGAAATGGGAGAGATGAGGATGAATAAATAGATTTGAGAATAGTGAAGGTGAGTGGGTCAGGAATTTAGTTTGAGATTCCTATTGGATATCCAAGTGACAGTATGCAGTAAAAGGAGCAAGACATTTTACTGGAAGTGAAAGTTGATTCAGGAGATGCTTTATTGGAAGTACAAATTCGAGAGTTCTGAGGGTATCCATGGTAAGATCACCAAGGGTAAGAATAGAAGAAGAGTTGTAATGAGAGTCCTGGGTGTTTCAGCTTTTAAGAGAATGGGAAGCTAAGGAGAAAGAAAAATAGGGAAATAGAGGGGTGTTTTTGAAGTTCAGGGAAGGAAGTCTTTCCAGGAGGAAGTAATAATCATGTGCCAAGTGGTGCAAATAGGTTAATGAAGAGTAAGAACCCTTGAATTTAGCAACAGGTCACTAGTGAACTTCAGAAGAACAATTTAATAAAACAAAGCCCTAATATATATGTAGCACAGTGAAAATATATTCACTATCCTGTGGTATAGTGGAAAAGTATAAAAAATACATAACTGAGTCACTTTGCTGTACAGCAAAAATTAAACTATTTGAATAAATTTTTTAAAGAACAGATTCAGGACAGTGATGGGGTAAGAGCATGATGGAAAAGAAATGTATCATTTCCAGTTAAGGTAGTTACATTGGACCTATCTCCCCACTGAGAACTAGAAAAGCTGTGACTTAATAGACATGTATGTGTATGTCTGTGTATATATATATAGAAAGAAGTATAGATATAAACATCTGAAACCTTCAGAGACCCACCAAGGTACTAAAGGATTATAGGGCCAAAATCTGAGAAAGGAAGAACAAAGAGGTGCTTGGTGTTTGAGGCTATTTTTCCCCCAGGACCTATTCTGGAAGAGGCTACCAAGAAGCTGAAAAACAGATGTACAGAATCAAGTGCCAAGCAGACAAAACCTTGAGTTCAGTGGTCACCAAAAAGGGGAGCCCTTTTAAGCCTCCCATGCCCCAGGCTTTGATTGGGAACCCCAAGTTACTATATACTCTAGGCTGAACCAGAAGTATTAATAGACTAGTTTTCAAAGGGACTGAATGAACCTTACTGGATTATTATCTGAGATTCAGAGGAGCAAAGTTGTTTTGTATGAAGATAACATTACTGGTGTTTCAAGTTTTTGTGCAATTTTTTGTACGTGATCAAATATATTTGATCCAAGAGTAAGAGAGATAAAGACCTGGTCAAAAGACAACAGACACAAAGGTGACAGAGTCAAAGGGAATCCTGATAATATGTAATCAATCCTGAACTTTAACTGCTTAATATATACAAGGAACTAAGGGAAGATGGAGAATTTAACAGAATGGAAAATTAGTTTTAAGAAAGAGCAAAATGGAAATTCTTAGAACTGAGAAACTTTTTGAAATCAAAGAGTTCAGTAGCCAAATTTAACAATAGATAGAGACAGTCACTCAACAGTGGCTGAGGATCTCCCACAACTGAGGAAACACAATAAAGCCATAGTCTTGAACCTCAAGTGAAATAAGTAAAAAGCTATTAAGCATGGTAAAACTTTTCAAAACCAAATCCAAATCCAAATGTATGGGAATTTTCTAGTATCTTTTTATTATTGATTTATAGTTTAACTCTGTCATTAAAGAGCTTATTCTGTGTAATTTCAATTGATTAAATTTTGTTGAGAATTACTATTAGGTTAGACCTTGCATATGTTTAGTTGACTATTACATGGCCTTGAACAAAACAGTGATTCTGTAGCTATTTGCAGTTTATGTCAATTAGATTCTTTTTATTGGTGTGTTGCTTAAATCTTTTATATCCTTATTTCTTTATTGACTCAGTTACCAAGAGGTGTGTTATAACTTGCCACTAAGTTCATGGATTTGTCTTTCTCGTTTTGTTTTTATTTTATGTATTTTTGAGGCTGTTGTAGTGCATATAAATTTAAAATAGCTTCTTCATCTTTGTGAATTGACCCTTTTAGAATTTTCAAAGGTGTTTACTTGTAACAATATTTTTTTCTTAAAGTCTACTTTGCTTGATTCTAGTATAGCTGCTGCATCTTTCTTTGGGATAGTGTTGGCATAATTTCTTTTCCACATTTTACTTTCAAGCTTTCTGTTATCCTTGTATTAAAGATGTGTTTTATAAGCAAGATATTTCTAAAAACCAATATGATAGTCTTTGTCTTTTTTTTTGGAATAGTCTGCCTAACTTTAATTATTGACATATTTAGGTTTAAATCTTAACATATTAATAATTGATTATTTTTCTTTGCTGTTCTATTTCTTTATATTTCTTGACTTCTTTTGAACTGAATGAGTAATTACTAATATTTTGTTTTCCTGCTCTATTAACTTGATACATTCTTTTAAAGTTTCTTAAGAGCTTCCCTGGTGACTCAAATGGTAAGAAATCCGCCTTCAGTTCAGGAGACCTGAGTTCAATCCCTGGGTCAGGAAGGTCCCCTGGAGAAGGGAATAGCTACCCAAAATATTCTTGCCTAGAGAGTTCCATGGACAGAGGAGCCTGGCAGGCCACAGTCCATGGGTTGCAGAGTCGGACACAACTGAGCGAGTAATACTTTCACCTTTTCAGGTGGCAGTCCTTTAATTTACAATATTTATCTATGCATGAGGCAATACCCTTAGAACATTTTGCTCCATTTATATGCTAGTTTTTTCATATAGTTTGTCTATTTATGTTTTAAGCCTCATAACACATTGTTATAGATTCATACTTTCATATTCATTTACACTTTGCATTGCTTTTTATACCTTCCTGCACCTTCAAGCTTTGATCTGGGATCATTTTCCTTCTGCCTGAAGAACATTCTTTAGTATATCCTTCAATGCGCGTCTTCTGGTGATGTAGTCTCTGTTTTTATTTATCCTAAAATTCTTTTATTTCATCTACATTTTTGCAGGATGTATTTGCTCCACATAGAAGTTTGGGTTGGTAGGTATTTTCTTTCTGTATTTTGAACAACTTGTTTTATTGCCTTCTGTATTCATTGTTTCTGTTGAAGTCAAATGATGGCCTTATTTTTGCTCCTTTGAAGGTAATCTAGACCTTTCCCCTAAGAGGAGAGGGAAACAGCAGAGGAGAAAATTCCAGGCCCCAGTTATTTCATCAGTGAATTCTATTAATTTGACATAGACCCTTACAGAGAGTAGAAGAGCAAACACTTCTGAGCTCATTTTGCGAGGCCTGTATAACGCTAATAGCAGTATGACACACGGATATTAGACGAAAGGGAAAATTACAGTGCAATTCACTCAACCTACAAATGTAAAACCTTAAACTATGGGAAGGTCAAATCCAGCAGTGGTGAAAAATGATACACAGCAGTAAAATACTCTGCACTTTATCCTTGAGATTAAGAACAAAAAAAGATTCATTATCTCCACCTTTATTCAACATTTTACTGAATGGACAACTCTAGTGCAATAAGGCAAGAAGAAAAAATAGATGGTAGGAAGATTGGACAGGAAAAAAAAATTGAAAACTACAGAGAAAACTAAAAGATTATTGAGAGAAGTTTTAGAAGAATTAAGTGAAAGAATGTACCAGATTCAATCATTAAGATTATTATAAAAATGTTAACTTCCATCAAGTTGGTCTATCAATTCAATATAATTCTAGTATAGGTTCCACAAGTGTGTGGGGGAAGGGAGAGGTGGGGTGTGTAAGGATTGACAGGGATCCCTAAAATGTATATGAAAATAGAAAAGGTAAAAAACCTAATCCTTGAAGAAGGATATCTGGATATCTACCAGATACCAAGACTTTTTATAAACTAAAGTAACTAAGACTGATATTGGTGCAAGTACAGTCAAACAGACCAATGAAATAAAGTCCAGAAATAGATGGTCACCACAATAGCTAAAATTAAAAAAGAATGACAATGCCATATGCTGGTAAGGTTATGGGGTAAAGAGAACTCTCATATATTGCTGGTGAAAAAGTAAAAAAAAAAAAGTAGTATAACCAACCTACTTAGAAAACTGGCAGTATCTGCTGAAGTACATTTCTCTGCAGATCCTATATCCAAGCAATTTTATCACTAGGTATAAATCCAATAAAAATAAGATCGGGAGCTGACTGTGGCTCAGATCATGAACTCCTTGTTGACGAATTCAAACTTAAATTGAAGAAAGTAGGGAAAACCACTAGACCATTCAGGTATGACCGGAATCAAAACCCTTATGATTATACAGTGGAAGTGACAAATAGATTCCAGGGATTAGATATGATAAAGTGCCTGAAGAACTATGGACAGAGTTTTGTGACATTGTACAGCAGGCAGTGATCAAGACCATCCCCAAGAAAAAGAAATGCAAAAAGACAAAATGGTTGTATGAGGAGACCTTACAAATAGCTGAGAAAAGAGAACCTAATGGCAAAGGAGAAAAGGCAAGATATACCCATTTGAATGCAGAGTTCCAAAAAAATTGCAAGGAGAGATAAGAAAGCCTTCCTCTGTGATCAGTGCAAAGAAATAGAGGAAAGCAATAGAATGAGAAAGACTAGAGATCTCTTCAAGAAAATTAGAGATACAAAGGGAACATTTCATGCAAAGATGGGCACGATAAAGGACAGAAATGGTATGGACCTAACAGAAGCAGAAGATACTAAGAAGAGGTGGTGAGAATACACAGAAGAACTATACAAAAAAGGTCTTCACAACCCAGATAATCATGATGGTCTGATCACTCACCTAGAGCCAGACATCCTGGAATGCGAAATCAAGTGGACCTTAAGAAGCATCACTACAAAGCTAGTGAAGGTGATGGAATTCCAGTTGAGCTATTTCAAAAACTAAAAGATGATGTTAAAGTGCTGCACTCAATATGCCAGCAAATTTGGAAAACTCAGCAGTGGCCACAGGACTGGAAAAGGTCAGTTTTAATTCCAATCCCAAAGAAGGGCAATGCCAAAGAATGTTCAAACTACTGCACAATTGCACTCATCTCACACGCTAGTAAAGTAATGCTCAAAATTCTCCAAGCCAGGTTCAACAGTGTGTGAACCATGAACTTCCAGATGTTCAAGCTGGATTTAGAAAGGCAGAGGAAGCAGAGATCAAATTTCCAACATCTGTTGGATCATCCAAAAAGCAAGAGAGTTCCAGAAAAATATCTACTTCTGCTTTATTGATTATGCCGAAGTCTTTGTGTGGATCACAACAAACTGTGGAAAATTCTTCAAGGGATGGGAATACCAGATCACCTGACCTGCCTCCTAAGAAATCTGTATGCAGGTCAAGAAGCAACAGTTAGAACTGGACATAGTCCCTTGGACTGCAGGGAGATCCAGCCAGTCCATGCTAAAGGAAATCAGTCCTGAATATTCATTGAAAGGGCTGATGCTGAAGCTGAAATTCCTCCAATACTTTAGCCACCTGATGCGAAGAACTGACTCATTGGAAAAGACCCTGATGCTGGGAAAGATTGAAGGCAGGAGGAGAAGGGGACGACAGAGGATGAGATGGTTGGATGGCATCACCAGTTCGATGGACATGAGTTTGAGCAAGCTCCGGGAGTTGGTGATGGACAGGGAAGCCTGGTGTGCTGCAGCTGCAGTCCATGGGGGCGCAAAGAGTCAGACATGACTGAGTGACTGAACTGAACTAATAAATCCAATAGAAAAGTATGCAGTCTTCACCAAGATATATACATAATATCTCTAGCAGCCTTGTTTATAGATGGCCCAACTGTAAAAATCCAAATTCCCTCAACAATGAGATGAATAAATTGTGACTTACTCATATGATGGAATGCTGTTCAGCAATTCACAGTTACATGATCAACATGATACCTCCTACAACTGCAATATTGAGCAAAAGAAATCAGTGAGGAATACATATCATGTGATCCCATTGACACAAATTTCAAAAACTAGTCCATAGTTTTAGAACTAATGGTGTTAGAAATCAAGACAGCGGTACCTTTGGGAGGAATGGAGAGGTTAATGACTGAAAGGGGTCATGAAGGAAACTTCTAAGTTGCTGGTAAAGTTCTTTCTTCGCCTGGATAATGGTTATATTTGTGGGAATCTGCTGCATTGTATAGTTAAAACGTGTACTTTTCTGTACCTTTGTTATCCTTAAGATCATCTCAAGAATGCTTATAGATTATTACTACTTCTAGATCAACCCAAACAAGTTAGTCTCTCAACATAGCAAAGTTAACAATCTGTTGAGTGATTCAATTTAGGAAATATTTATTGAAAGCCTATTTATTTTATTTTTGTATTATTTATTTTTTTTAGCTACAGTATGTGGGATCCTAGTTGCCCCAACCAGGGATCAAACCCACACCCCCTGCATTGGGAGTGCAGTCCCTACCATTAGTCTGCCAGGGAAGTCCCAAAATCCTATTTATTCAGTAAAAGGAAGACATTGGAGAATGAGAGAGTGAGTGGTAGTCCTTGCCTTCCATTACTAAGAAAAACTTGAAGCTGCTTTCACTCTCTTAAGGACTGATAATAGTCCTGCATTTATTGAGCATCTGTTCAACACAAGATGCTGGAAATGGAATGTATTCACATAGACCTCACTGCTTCTTAGAAAATAGTCAAGATTCATATGTTTATAATGCATTGTGGTTTAGCTTCTACAGATTTTTCACAATCTTCCCATAAGAATACTTAGCAAACCTGGTTCTAATGGTTACTTTATGGAATTAGTTTCCAGTGAAAAGTGAAAGTGAAGTTGCTCAGTCGAGTCTGACTCTTTGCGACCCCGTGGACTGCAGCCTACCAGGCTCCTCTGTCCATGGGATTTTCCAGGCAAGAGTACTGGAGTGGGTTGTCATTGCCTTCTCTGATTGAAATGATAGCAGTGTTCATTTAATGAACAGATAGGTGCTTTCAATGAGAAATATTGTATGCTGGGCAATTTTGGGAAAAATCTTAAATGTTTTTCCTTTTGGAAGAAATTAACTGGGCAGATTGGTGATACCAGCAAAAAACAAACAAACAAAAAGCCACATTTGTATATATAGGCAGTCCTTGACTTATGATTATGACTTATGACTTAATTTTTTGATTTTATGATTTTTTTTTACTTTACCATGGTATGAAAGCAGTATATGGCATTCAGTAGAAACTGTACTTCAAATTTTGATCATTTCCCAGATGTAACAGTATCTGGTAGGATGCTCCATCATTCAGTGCACTGAATAGTCGTCTGCCCAAAATACAGACCTTCCATTTTGGCTTAAATAGTGTGACACTCTGAAAAAGAAGTTAGTCATGATAGCAATAGGACAGGAATCGGACGATGTCGGATGAAAATGCACTGCCAACTCCCACGTTACTCATCTCCAAAGGGATTTCCATAAAGATATTCAACAACATCTGAAAAGCTAGCCATGGAGATACATCTATAAGTGTGTTTGCCACAACGTGACTCATTTAACATGGCATATTTTTAGAAGCCCACACACAGTTCGTAAGGTTTCAAAGTAAAAATTTCTAAGCTTTTAAGTAGCTCTTTATTACTGTGAATTTATAATAGTCTGAATTTTATGTGCAGGTCTATAAGAAGCAATACTTTGTAATATGATAATATTTCTAATTATTTTTGTTTGAACTACTGCTTGATTACTGTAACTCGACATGACTTTCCTATTGAGAATGAAAAATCAGGATTTAATACTGGGGATGCAGGTCTTACGTCTTTTAACATGCACCATTTAAGTTTTTATGCTCTACAATACGGGGAAAAAAGTGTTCTACAAATGTGAGGAAAGCAGACAGGCAGAAAAGGCTCTTTGGCTGACATTTCACTCTTCACATGCTTTGAGTTGAATTTTTGGAGAAAAGTTTTTTATTATCACTAAATTTTGAAACATATGTATGTAGCTCTAGGTGCCGATTTTGCTGTAACGGAGTCCTGAAGTATGCATGAAGGCGACATGAATTCTCAGCAGGACTGTTGTGGGGCTTGAGTGAAAGTAGATATGTTGGATCTAGTTTACAGTACTCTGTAGAGTGTAATCCTCTGTAAGACAGGTCTCGACCCTTATATGAATGGCTGATATATCAACATGAACTTTCTTATGAGGCAGTTCTCTGGCATAGGCCCAGAAAGCAGTCCTAAAGTAAAAGCCCTCCAATGTCTCTGAATTGTTGATCCTGAAGAAAAAAAATGCTCACACTTTTGTCACTTGAAAATGTTATTTCTTTTAAAATAATTATGGAGATAATTTTCTGTCAACAGGTTATATAAAACAAAATCTGCTCAAGTGTTGGTAATGTTTATTGATAAGACTATGAGCATTTTCACAATATATTGGCTTTGTTCCAGCATCATTCTCACACCTTGTCTGAGAATATTAGAAATACAGATCTAATATAAAGTTAATCTCAATCCCCTGATTACAGTGTGGGTGGGTTATAGATTTTTGTAACATACCTTCAGCAATGCAAATTTAATGAAAAGGATCACTTGACTTTTATTGAAATGAGAGAAAGAAGCAGTTGAGCCTCACAGCTGAAGATACAGTTTCATTTAGCAATGGGACATGACGAATCTTGCCCTTGAAAAGAAATCAGTTTGTTTACTCATTCAGGAATGTGTTAATTTATTCACTTAATAAAAAATTGAGTGATATATTCATTAAGTGATTTAACTTAAGATACTTGAACACTAAGTAGGGGTTGGTAAAGCAAAAAAGTGAGGTTATATATAAACACAAATAATGTCAGTCCCTTCCTTAAAACTTCCTATGGCATCCCACTGCACTTAGAACAAAGCTCATTCATTTCCAAAGTCAAAAGTCCCTACACGATTGGATCTGTGTCTCCTACTTCATCTCTGACCACTCTCCACCTGCCTTTATGTTTCTTGATTATATATGCCAAGTTAGTTTCCACTTTAGAGCCTTGTTTCTGACATACTATAATGCATTCAATGTGACTTTTTCATTTTTTTTCTTTACATCTTTAGTAATCAAACTTCTGGAGAAGGGAATGGCAATCTACTCCACTATTCTTGCCTGGAGAATTCCATGGACAGAGAAGCCTGGTGGGCTACAGTCCATGGGGTTGCAGAGTCGGACACAACTGAGTGACTAATACACACACACACAATCAAACTTCAGACAATGAAGTAGACTTTCTCATTAATTCTCCCCTCTGCACACAATGTTCTGCCTTCCTGCTCCCCCATCTGAAATCAAACGTCACTGTCCAGAAATGCCTTTCCTTGCAATTTTATCTTAAGCAAACTTACATAACAAGTTATCACTACTTTCAGTTATCCTGTTCATTTATTTGCTTGTTTGTTCTTGTCTGTCTCTCTTCACTAGCATACAAAGTCCTTGAGAGCAAGGACTTTGCCCTGTTCATTCCTGTACCTCCAGTCCCTAGAAGGGTGGCTGACACATCACAGGCACTCAATGAATAATACCCATCCTGGAAGGTGAGATTTGCATGTGAAATATTAAGCTTATTGATACAGAGCTGGTGTTCAACAAACTTTAAATTCCTTTCCTACCCACTGATGAGACTTAACCAATTCAGTCCCCTGACCAGCAAATATCAACACACATGCCATCTTGACTATAGAGGATATTGCATACTATCATTCAAAAACACACAGTAAAGGAATAATGACAACGTGGAGGGTATTCTCTTCTGCTCCTCCCACTCCACTCTTTACCACTCTGCTCTGCATCTCTAGAACACAGAACTTTAGAATGGCTTCAAAGTGTTCCCTATTCTCTAGTTTCTGGCTGGGTTTGATGGATTGGAGATAAAATCAGAAGATCAGAAAAAAAGAGATTCTCTTGACTGAGTTCCTTTACTGAAGGTTTCAAGTTTGTTTTGGGCAGTACTTTCCTGGAGTTCTCTCCAGGTTGTGGTTACTGTTCCTTCAGGCCTGGAGATGTTACATCCCTGCTGGTCTTTCTTAACCCTGCCCCCACCTTTGTTATTAAAAACTCCTCAATCACTCAGGAGTGCCTCCCTCAAAATGGAATACTCATCTGTCTCCTGGTAGAACTCTGACTGATAGAATAAGAGGAAGTGGTCAGAATTAAAACATAGCCTTCAGCAACACAAAACAACACAAGCCATGGAGTGACTAGCACCAATGGCAAGTCAAAGTGTGCACTTTCTCCTCTTTTTGCATCTGCGGATCACTAGCATCTGAGATTGGGTCCTCTAGGTAATAAATACTGAGACAGAGTTTTGGGTTCAAGAGATTAACACCTATTAAAGGAGAGGAGAGAAGGAGGGATTGGGCAGAAAGGGAAGTCAAACTCCAATGCAGGCTCTGCAAACTTCAGTCAACCCAACAAGGAGCTCTGTAGTGAGGAATGCCTGTCAGAGTGTCCTGCCTTAGGCTGAGATGATCCTGCTTTTGTATTCACTTGTCATTTATTAACAAGATTCATCAGATCACCCAGGAAGGGGTGATCTTGGGTAAGGTGGCTCTCTGTAGCTGAGGCAGACCTGGAAATAGGTGCACTGTTAGAAGTCATATGAATGTGGTCTCTCTCTCAACATTTCTTTTTTTGTTATTAATTTTTATTGGAGCATAGTTGCTTTACAATACTGTGTTAGTTTCTGCCGTACAAAGTGAATCAGTTAAATAAATATATACATATATAATATATATATATATCTCCACTCTTCTTTGGATTCCCTCCCATTTAGATCATCACAGAGCATTCAGTAGAGATTCCTGTGCTGTACAGTAGGTTCTCATTAGTTATGCATTTATATATAATAGTGTGTATATGGAGATACACAATCTTATACACAATTCCCAGTCTCCCAATTCATCCCACCCCTATTTCCTCCACTGGTAACCACAAGATTGTTTTCTACATCTGTGACTGTATTTCTGCCTTGCAAATAAGTTCATCTGTAAGCCTGTACCATTTTTTAAAGTCCACTATGAGTGATATTATACAGTATTTGAGGTTTCTCAGGTGGCTCGGTGGTAAAGAATCTGCCTGCTAATGCAGGAGACGTGGGAGAGGCAGATTTGATCCCTAGTTTAAAAAGATCCCCTGGCGTTGGAAATGGCAACCCACTCCAATATTCTTGCCTGGAAAATTCCATGGACAGAGGAGCCTGGCAGGCAATTCATGGGGTTGCAAACAGTCTTGCATGACCGAGTTCACATATTTGCCTTTCTCTGGCTGTATGACAATCTGTATGTCACACTGACTGTATGACTCTATGACTGTATGACTCTAGGTCCATCCTGTCACTACAGGTGGCATTATTTCATTCCTTTCTGTGACTGAGTAATATTCCATTGTATGTATGTACCACATCTTTATCCATTCCTCATTTAATGGACATTTAGTTTGCTTGCATGTCCTGGCTATTGTAAAACAGTGCTTCAGTGAATATTGGGGTGCATGCATCCTTTTGAATTATTTTTTTCTGTATATATGCCCAGGAGTGGGATTGTTGGATCATATGGTAGCTTTATTTTTATTTTTTTTTGAAAGAATCTCCATACTCTTCTCCATAGTGGCAGTATCAATTCACATTTCCACCAACAAGGTAGGAGGGTTCCCTTTTCTCTATACACTTTCCAGCATTTATTATTTGTATATCTTTTAATGAAATCTATTCTGACTGGTGTGAGGTGATACCTCATTGTATTAATAGTTTTATTCTGCATTTCTCTAAAAATTAGTGATATTGAGTATCTTTTCATGTGTTTTTTGGCCATCTGTATGTCTTCTCTTTCCAAGCATTTCTTATTGTACAAATTTAATGCCCTTTCCATCTTAACTAAGCATTTACCAGACATTGTGGGTGTAACTTTTGCATTTTGAAGTGTGATAGCAAAACCAGCACAAATTTCTTTTTCCTTCTTCACAATTTCACAGATAGATTTGTTTCTACCTTAGATCTCAGCAATCTCAGCATATGATTTTTTTCTGCTTATTAAGTCAAGTACTTTCCCATTTTCACCTAAAGGAAGTGCTTTATGGCTTCTCTTTGGCATACCCAATTTGCCAGCATCGTTACTCCTGTGTTTGGGGTCATTTTTAAGTAAACCAAAGGCTCCTTGAACACAAGCACTGTGATACCTTGACAACCCATCTGATAACCAAGGTGGCTACTAGGTGACTGATGGACAGGATGTACTGGACAAAGGGATGATTCTGAGCAGGAGGGAGAAGGACAGCAGGAGATTTCATCACACCACTCAGAACAGTGCACAATTTAAAACTTGTGACTTGTTTATTTCTGGAATTTTCAATATAATGTTCTCAGATCTCAGGTAGCAGAATCCATGGAAAGTGAAAATATGGATAAGATGGGACCACTGTAATCAAGCTTCTCTATTTTATAAACTGCCAAGGTAACAGGCAGCTGGTTGAAGAAGTATGTTCCCACTTTAGGAAATCTGAGGCACTAAGAGAAAAGGTAGTACCACATAGTATCAGAAATAACATCACCAAGCAGTAGAAGTGCAGCATTCATGATTATGTCTGTATATTCCCATGGGAAGGTCTGCTTTGTCATACTACCTCTAAGATACTGAACGTTCGTGGCTTTGAGGATTGATTCTTTAGCTCAGTGCAGTAGTTACTCTTACATCCTGT
The DNA here is from genome assembly GCF_019320065.1 of Cervus canadensis. Lineage (NCBI taxonomy): Eukaryota > Metazoa > Chordata > Mammalia > Artiodactyla > Cervidae > Cervus > Cervus canadensis. The sequence continues at coordinate 19,945,546 of NC_057402.1, read as the reverse complement.
GTGATTTCTGAAGAAAGCTATTGTTGCTCAGTCACTAAGTTGTGTCTGATCACTCAAATATAGACCCTATGGACTACAGCATACCAGGCTCCCCTGTCTTCCACATCTCCCAGAAGTTATTCAAATTCATGTCCATTGACTGACTGATGCTATCTAACCATCTCATCCTCTGCTGCCCCCTTCTCCTGCCCTCAATCTTTTCTAGCATCATGTTTTTTCCATGAGTCAGCTCTTCGTACCAGGTGGCCAAAGTATTGGAGCTTCAGAATCAGTCCTTCCAATGAATATTCAAGGTTGATTTCCTTTAGGATTGACTGGTTTGGCTTCCTTGCAGTCCAAGGGACTCTCAAGAGTCTTCTCCAACACCACAATTCAAAATAATCAATTCTTCTGTGTTCAGCATTTTTTATGATACAGTTCTTATAGCCGTACATGATTACTGGAAAAACCATATCTTTGACTATACAGACCTTTGTTGGCAAACTGATTCCAATACTGATTTGGAAGAAAGCCTTCCAAAGGCCTATCTTTTGGAAGATAGGCCTTCCAAATCAGTGTTCCTGACTCGTACTATGAAATCCTCCTCAGAAGCAGTATTATATTTTAATACTGACACAACACTTGAGCTGCAAAATGCATCAGCCATTATATAACATCTGACTAAGTTAATATAACTATTTTTGCAGTGAAAATTGATACTTCAGTTTCTTTAAACTAAATGTTCTCATCCTTTTCATATACCACCTCTTCATCTGGATCTGTTAGAGACAGTTGACATTATGCTACCACATTTTCAGATTTCTTGTTAAAATATATTTGAATAATAGTTTGAACATAAAATGAGATCATTTGAGTGCATTAAGTAGTAAGAAAGTGGGAGCATTTCTAGCAAGAGTAAATCTCTGCAAGGTGGTATCTTAGGCAAGGATTTTTCTCTTGTTTTTCTGGACTCAAACAAACAGACACATTTCTCTGGGTTCGTCTGTCTCATAATGGAGAACACAATTAAATTAACTAGTTAAGAATTTAGCTTTAACATTTTTTAATACTGAATACAGAAAAGGATGAAGTACATTAATTATTGAACATTCTTGATTTGATACTACGGACTATGTAAGTAATTCTGTGCCAAAATTTGAAGCTGAAGAGCTTCTTCAATATCTTTGACAAATATAGTTTACAGATTTGCAAAAGTATTCAGGAAACAAACCTACACCTTTTTGAGTGTGCACATGTATAGCTATGCAGTGCTCTAATTGTAAACCAAAGGACCCTCAAACTCATGCTCTGTCAGATTTTTCTGAAGAGGGAAAAATCTTTGATCTCAGAGAACAGGTTTCCTACTAATTATTGGTTCTGGAAAACAAATAGAGAACACACATCCTTTTATTTAGGACTTTGAATGCAACAGACTTTCACTTTAGCTTGCTCAGGCACTAGAGGGGAGTGTGGTGTCACACAAGTGTTGCAAGTGCTGCATTCTGCAAAGTGCATGTATGTTGGCATGCCCAGACACTGGGAAAAGGTACAGCAAAGAAGGACTAAGAAAAATATTCCCCTAAGATTGAAACAGGACAAACTTAGTTTCCAAAAGTCTACTTTGACCTAGTGTTTTACACAAAAATTCCCAATATAGGGATTTGATCTCCTTTAAGGGACAATATCATTCAATTTGGAGAAAGAAATGGCCACCTACTCCAGTATTTGTACCTGGGAAATGCCATGGACAAAGGAGCGTGGAGGGCTACACTCCATGGGGTCGCAAAAAGAGTCAGACGTGACTTAGTGACTAAACAAGTCATTCAAGTAATTTAATTTCCATAACCTTACTGTTATTTAAAAATGATATATGCTTACTTATTTTTAAGAAGAAAGTTAAACAATATAGAAAGTACAAAGAGGAAAGTGAAAACAACTGAACTCAAACGATATATTCCCACCGTATGGGGGAGGAGTCTTTCAGACCTCTCTCTCATTCACCCTTTACATACAGAAATACACATATGATTTTAAATACATTAAATGATACTGTATGTATGTGTTGTATGAAACTGCCTTCTGTTTCTGTAATGGTATTGTTGCAGAGGGAATAGACATCTTTCTGTGGTTGTGAGAAGGAGGAGTCACGGGACCTAGGTTTAAATTTCTTCTCCATGCACTATGTGACGTTGGGCAAGTGAGTTAACCCATCTGCATGTACCTCAGTTTCCCCATAATGCAAGAATAGGGATGATAATGTCACCTATTTAGACAGTTGATGTGAAAGTAAAATCAGATCGTGTAATTGTTTAAGACAGTACGTGGATCTTAATAAGTACTTAATACATTTTAACTATCTTAACTGAATACAAGTTTCAACCTCAGAGTAACATGGAAGGTTGTTATAATATGAAAGTGGGATTTTTTTTTAAATAACTTTCATCATGATAATCCTGAATGATGCTTTTAATATAAATTATTATTGCTTCTACATTTAACTATATCTTCCCTGACGCTGGTATTTACATGCAGCAAATACTATGTACTTATTTACTGATCTACCCGAAGACTTTAACAGAAAGAGATAAACTACCTTTTGTGGAGGCCATTTAAGAATTGTTCTGTGGAACACAAGGTGCCTTTAAGCAAGAGAATTTTCCATGGGCTGGCTTTATAAGACATGACTCCAGCTAAAAATCCCTGTTAATTATTAAACCCTTATGTATAATCTGGATACCTGACACTGCAGATACTGAAGATTGAGAACAGAGAGTGTTTTCCCTCAAGTTAAGCCTAAACACCGATAGAAAAAAGTAGTTATCAAGAGGTTGAAAAACCTCAAACCTTTCCCTCTTACATTTAGAAAATATGCTGGGTTATCTCCTGTTTTGGCTGGCATAAATATTGCCTAAACGATCAGTTTAAACCTTGTTTGGGATTCCTGCTTATTTTAGCATGGCGGATCTTAAAGTTCACAGGATCTTCCTTTTGGTTATTTCTCTGACAAAGTGTTTGGAGAGCACAAAACTGCTGGCAGACTTAAAAAAATGTGGTGACTTGGAATGTGAAAGTAAGTTGCTTTTCTTTTTTTCCTCTTAAACTAAAGCTCTGAAATGATATAAAATGTTATTGTGGACATGTATGATAAAAAATGAACATTAATATCATTGGGAAATATTTGTAGTTATAAGGTGTAGTCCACTATAAAAAGGACATGCTAGAAGCAAAACATTTTATGATAGTTTTTAATGTAAATATAAAGGAGTAAGGATAACCTTATATATAAATATATCAGAAATTATAAGGACATTAATCCAGCTTTCAAAACAAACTAGCACTTTTACTACTTTTTAAGATAAATGTAAATGATTTGTATTAAAAAAAAGCCATTTGATAGCTATTTTTATGAAGCTCTTACTTTTTTAGTTTCTGTTTCACAATCAGAAGTTGCTGACTCTCATGAGTTTTCTAAGACTGTTTTTATTTCATACCATCATGATTTATTGTCTAAAACTTTATCACACATTAATCATTTTTGCATAATTTATTATGTAAAAATAATGAAATCAATTTTAGGAGTTGAAAGTTTTATTTATGTCTGAATATTAAGCTTTCTCCTACAATGATAAATTAATTTTCATTTTGTTCTTTAAGAACTTATTATGGTACAGAACGAATAGCATCTTTCATCCCAATATATTAGAATCGCTTTAAACCTTCTATCCCTCCAGTATGTGAGAATTATTTCTAATTTGCAACATGGAAATTAAAAATTTAAAATATTATTAGTATTAACATAAATAATTTAAAAGTAAATTTTTATGTGTAAACATTTTCCTTAATAATTTGGATATGTAATTTAATATAGAAAGAATGTTTACTAGATGATAATAATAATATTATTATATAACCATTATATAATTATATTATTATCTAATTATATAATAATAATTAAAACAATTTTTATTTCTTTCTTTACAGCCTCATTTTAGTTGCCTTAGGGTTAGGCACATATCATGTTAACAGAACATTCACATTTATAGTAATCGATAAAAGTTATTTTAACTTTAATTGCACAACTTAATCAAAATGTTTTACATATGTCAGTATAATTATAATAGTTAATATGATATGTATATTACTTTACATGTTGAAGGGCTAAATCTAGCATATGGGGATATAATCGTTCATAGTTACCAAGGGTCTGTCATGTGCTGGGTCTGCAAGATGAGGGATGTGTATCTAAGCAGAATAAAATAAAATGTAAGATAAGTTTCTCTTCCTCCAGGGATTTTCATTCTAGTAAATGATGATAAGACAGGTCAATATGAAATAGTAAATAGGGGTATAACATAAGAATAATAGGTAATTTTGAAATTCAGAGAAGGGGTGGAGTAGGCTGGACCAATTAGGGATATCTCATATAAGAAGTAGGATATGAGTTGTCCATTAAGAGAGACTGATGGATTTCTAGAAAGGTTTAGGGAAAAACAAAGAAAAGCTCAGAATATAGAAAGCAGATGTTGCAGTGAAAAGAAAGTCAGTTCAGATCTGGCTCCACTATTTATCAGGTGTGTGACCATCTCTTTGAGACTTAATTAAAGGCTCATTTGTTAGTCTGAGATGAGATTATTTACCTCATAGCCTGTTTTGAGAATTTAATAATAACAAGGATAAAAGGTATGAAAGAGCTTATCATGATGCCTGGAGTATAGTAGATGCTAGGAAGAAAACTAATTATCTTTTCCTTCCCTTCTCTACTTTGCATGTTACATAGCTTTAATAAGCAGAGTCTCAGCCATAAGAGATTACAGAGGACCTGACTGTCGATACCTGAACTTCACTAAGGGAGAAGAGATATCGGTTTATGTTAAACTCTCAGGAAAAAGGGAAGACTTGTGGGCAGGAAGTGTAAGTATCTAACCTTATAAATCGAATACAGAATAAATGACCAGCTTGCACAAAGAAGCCTCGTTTTCATCTCTAAAAGAACTTAAAACATTTCAAAGTACTATATATATATATAACTTTTGATATATTTAAACAAACAACATGGACATGTTCACTATTGGTTCCAGAATTTCTATAAAAGTAGCTTTGGGGAAGCCAGTCTGATTGAGATGAAGGCTTAAGAGTGCCTTGAAGTTATTTTACATAAAATGCATAGTTTTTTAACTTAACTTTTATATTTGTTTGGAGAGACTTTAGAGGTACTGATGGAGGTTACCAGGTGACTAGGTAAGCCCAGCCATCCCTTGGTGCTACCAAGGTTTAGGAGAGACTGGGAAGTTTTAGTTAATCAGATTAAAAAACGTGTCTTGGGACTTCCCTGGCAGTCCAGTGGTTAGAGCTCCATGATATCACCTTTCACTGCCAAAGGTGCAGTTCCATTTCCTAACTGGGAAAACTGAGATCTCACTTGGCCAAAAAAATAAAAAAGACATGTCTTTCTGAGCAAATAAAGGTCTGAGTTGCTATTGAAGAGGTCCTCTGAAAGATTAGTAGCCTAAGGAAATGAGATATATTAATTTTTCATGGAAAAAAAGAATAGCTGAGACACTTTTATTCAGCCCAAAGTCCTATTACACTGAAATTCCTAGGCTCCTGAATCATCTTTCTGAATGCATAATGTAGAAAAATTAATGATTAATATTTTCAGTTGAAAATAGATTGGTATCTAAGATTATATCATTATGTTTAAGAATGAAAACATACCATGACACATGATTTTATTCCCAAGCTGAGCAAGCATGACCAAACTATACATACATCATTTCCATATAGCATATGCATAAGATCTCTTCGTTGTATAGCATCTAAACGGGAAGCCTCTGATCTTTATTTGAAGGTGCAGATTCTATGTGGGTCAATCCTGCTTCTTAGCATTAGAGGCTATATGACTGAACCTCAGACATTGTTGACCAGAATTGTTTACCTGGACTTTGCAGCTCCCAAGACTTCTTACTGCTTATGGTTCTTTAAACACACTATTTCTCTGACTTGAATGCACTGGAGGTATCTAATGCAACTATAAGAAAAATTAAACAGTAGGTATCATAAGAAGAAAAGAAAGCATTCTTTCTTGTCTGCTGCTACTGCTGCTAAGTCACTTCAGTCATGTCTGACTCTGTGCGACCCCATAGATGGCAGCCCACCAGGCTCCCCCATCCCTGGGATTCTCCAGGCAAGAACACTGGAGTGGGTTGCCATTTCCTTCTCCAATGCATGAAAGTGAAAAGTGAAAGTGAAGTCTCTCAGTTGTGTCTGACTCTTAGCAAACCCCATGGACCGCAGCCTACCAGGCTCCTCCATCCATGGGATTTTCCAGGCAAAAGTATTGGAGTGGGGTGCCATTGCCTTCTCCGTCTTTCTTTCTTGTCTACAATGTGTGAAAATGATAGTTCCACACAAAGCAAGATGTAATGTGTGGAGCCAGGGTGAAGTTTCAAGCACACTTACTTTTATGCTTTAGGTGTCTAGTCCAGGCAGATAGCCATTTAAGCAGCCACACTGTGGGCTTCCCTGGTGTCTCAGCGGTAAGGAATCCACCTGCCAGTGCAGGAGACACGGGTTTGATCTCTGCTCTGGGAGGATCCCAATGCTGCGAAGCCACTGAGACTGTGGGCCACAGTTACTGAACCTGCACTCTGGAGCCTGGAGTCACAACCACTGAGCCCACATGCCACGACTCCCGAAGCCCATGTGCCCTCGAGCCCATGCCCTGCAACAAGAGAAGCCACTGTGATGAGAGGCCTACACACCGTGACTGGAGAATAGGCCCTGCTGGCTGCAACCAGAGAAAAGCCTGCATGGCAACAAAGACATAGCACAGCCAAAAATAAGTAAATAACTAAAATTAAAAGAATCCACACTGTGTGATTAAGACTCTGGGCTTTTGTTGCTGAGGGCCTGGGTTCAATCCCTCATTAAAGAACTAAGACCCTGCAAACCAGGTTTTGCCACCATAGAAAAGGAGCCACATTGTGGAGTTCGCTTTGTCAGTTTTCAAATAGTTGCAGCAACTGAAGAGCTGGAAAAATCAGAATTGAGGTGTAATGGTGCTAAATCAAAGGGCCAAAAGAAATACACTCTTTAAACTTGGACAGGGGTAGGAAATGGACTGAGAGTGGCCGTGTGAAGCCTTCACTCTTGGGGGACATCTTGAAGGCACTTAAACATGATTGAGAGGACCTCTGTCACCAAGGTACAGAAGTTGAATGGAACCCAATCCCCTCTGGAGGACTCATAGATCTTTACTATCTTGATGAATCCATCTTGGCCCTTCAGGTTTAAACATCTTATCTTATTTTGACATCCTGAAAATGCTGAATATGTCACAGCTCCATCTAGCTTGGCTACTGTCACCTTTCCCTTGTTTTTTCATATTCCAGGTTTATTAGTATAAATCTGTGGTCCACGAGGCAAGAAAGGTCATTAAGAACAGAAAAAGGAAGAAAATGAGTGGTTTTCCCTCTGAAATCTGAAAAAGTGCCATTTTATAGCTTGCCCCTTTGTTCCCTCAAATTAACCCTGTTCTGTTGAGTAGCAAGCGGAATATGATTTAATTGGACTTTCTTTTAGATAGTAAATGAAAACCAATAAATATTTGTGATTTGAAATACATGAAAGTCAAGGACATGGAACAAAATTAGACTCAATAGCTATTGCTTTGATTACTCTTGTTAATATTTATTCTTCATTTTGATAGAAAGGAAAGGACTTTGGGTATTTTCCCAGAGATGCAGTCCAGATTGAACAAGTATTCATATCTGAGGAAGTTCAAATACCAACAAAAGTGAGTAAACAGATTTTGGTTGTTAATTGAACTGATTTATTTTTCTAAAGTAAATTTATGTATTTTTTTCCCTAACAAGAATTCTCTTTTCCAATTACCCGTTTTCTTTTTCTTCTTTCTCCTTTTAATGAATGTATTCTTTATTTAATTTAATTTATTTTTTAATTAATTGATATGGGAGTATAGTTGTTCTGTGTGTGTGTGTGTGTGTGTGTGTGTGTGTGTGTTAGTCATTCATTCATGTCTGACTCTTTGTGACCCCTTTGGACAGTAGCCCACCAGGATTCTCTGTCCATGGAATTCTCAAGGCAAGAATATTGGACTGGGTTGCCATTCCCTTATCGGTTATTAGTTGAATTTAAAATTTCTTGATTAACACAGTTTTCTGTGGTGTAAATGCCCATTGGTTATACATCTTATAGAGTGGATACATAAAATAGTCTTAAGAACTCACGCTAGGAATAGTTTGAGTATGTGAATAAAATCAGGTAAGACAGGGTTAATGACAAAGATTTTGCTTACTGAAAAATTAGCAGGCAGTAGAATATAGTAGTTCAGAGCATAAATTTTGGAGATGGGCTGGGTTCAAAGCCTGACTTAGCCACTGAGTTGTTATGTGATCTTTCTGCCTTTTTTCTCATTTGTGAAATGAGGATGATGATTATAAACTTACCTCATGAATGTATTGAGGAAAAAAGAGCATATGAAAGCACATAAAACAGCATTTACTAAATGCTATGTAAATGTTAGATATTATTACTAATGTTATTGTCCTCCTGAGACAGAGTTTATCTCCCATCATATTCTCTAGGTCTCCAATCTATAAACTTCTTTTGCTGTTGGAGCTTTAACTGAGTTTGATAATGCTGGGCTTGATAATGAGAAAGGGAATCAGAAGGTGACTCTTCAATACATGAATTTGACTAGCGCATTTAATTCAGATTCTGGGTTCGATCCCTGGATCAGCAAGATTCTCTGGAGGAGAGTATGGCCACCCACTCCAGAATTCTTGCCTGGAAAATCCCATGGACAGAGGAGCCTGGCAGGCTACGGTCCATAGGATCACAAAGAGTCAGACACAACTGAAACGACTTAGCACACACACATGCAGGTTAAGCCAGTTTACCTTAAATGAGGTCAGTGTGAAGTCAGCCAGTTTACCTTAAATGAGGTCAGTGTGAAGTCAGTTCTGCCTGGTTAAGTAAACTGTCTATTATCTGGCTCTTTCCCAGCACAAATTCTGGGATTACCTGTCTATTCACTGTGTAACTATCGGTCCTGCCAGTTCTGTCTCCAAAATATATCTATCTGTCTTCTCTTCATTTTTACTCTCCCTATAGCTCTGACTCAAAGCATAATTACCTCCTGAGTAGAACCTGTAGTAGGTTTCTAACTGGTCTTTTTACCTTTACTTTTGCCTTCTTCCAATTCATTCTCTAAACAGCCATGAATCTTATAGTCATGAATCAAAATCCAAAAAATCAGATCTTGTCATTCACTTGTTTTAAAGCCTTTTAACGGCTTTGCGTTGAATCTGGAATCAAGCTCTGACTCCTTACCTGGCTCTGCATGATCTGTTCCTGCCCTCTGCTGACCTTGTCTTATGCCCTTCTTCTGGCCCCGACTATGCTCCTAGCCATGCTGGCCTATTGACTGTTCTTAGACCATGCCAAGCCCTTTCCCCGCCTACAAACCCAAATTGGTCATTCCCCTTGTTTGGAATGCTTTCCCTAAGTTCTTCACCTGGTTAGTCCCTCCTTATCCTTTTGTTGTTGTTGTTTAGTCCTTAAGTTGTATCTGTTATTGCTTAGTCGTTAAGCTGTAGGTCGCAGCTTAAACATCAGTGCCTCAGAGAGCTCTTCCATGATGATTCTAAAGGAATTAATGCTTCTCAACCACAACTTCCTATTTCCTGCATAGCACTTATAACAATCTATTACTTATTGTTTCTATCATTTACTGTAGAATTTCAGTACTTGGCACAGAGCAGAGCACATAGTAGGCATATCAGTTCAGTCAGTTCAGTTCAGTCCCTCAGTCATGTCCGACTCTGCGACCCCATGAATCGCAGCATGCCAGGCCTCCCTGTCCATCAAAAACTCCCAGAGTTTACTCAAACTCATGTCCATCGAGTCAGTGATGCCATCCAACCATCTCATCCTCTGTCACCCCCTGCTCCTCCTGCCCCCAATCCCTCCCCAGCATCAGGGTCTTTTCCAATGAGTCAACTCTTCGCATGAGGTGGCCAAAGTATTGGAGTTTCAGCTTCAACATCAGTCCTTCCAATGAACACCCAGGACTGTTCTCCTTTAGGATGGACTGATTGGATCTCCTTGCAGTCCAAGGGACTCTCAAGAGTCTTCTCCAACACCACAGTTCAAAAGCATCAATTTTTCGGCACTCAGCTTTCTTCACAGTCCAACTCTCACATCCATACATGACCACTGGAAAAACCATAACCTTGACTAGATGGACATTTGTTGACAAAGTAATGTCTCTGCTTTTTAATATGCTATCTAGGTTGGTCATAACTTTCCTTCCAAGGAGTAAGTGTCTTTTAATTTCATGGCTTCATTCACCACCTGCAGTGATTTTGGAGCCCAAAAAAGTAAAGTCTGACACTACTTCCACTGTCTCCCCATCTATTTGCCATGAAGTGATGGGACCAGATGCCATGATCTTAGTTTTCTGAATGTTGAGCTTTAAGCCAACTTTTTCACTCTCCTCTTTCACTTTCATCAAGAGGCTTTTTAGTTCCTCTTCACTTTCTGCCATAAGGGTGCTGTCATCTGCATATCTGAGGTTATTGATATTTCTCCCAGCAATCTTGATTCCATCTTGTGCTTCTTCCAGCCCAGCATTTCTCATGATGTACTCTGCATATATATTAAATAAGCAGGGTGACAATATACAGCCTTGACGTACTCCTTTTCCTATTTGGAACCGGTCTGTTGTTCCATGTCCAGTTCTAACTGTTGCTTCCTGACCTGCATATAGGTTTCTTAAGAGGCAGGTCATGTGGTCTGGTATTCCCATCATTTTCAGAATTTTCCACAGTTTATTGTGATCCACACAGTCAAAGGCTTTGACATAGTCAATAAAGCAGAAATAGATATTTTTCTGGAACTCTCTTGCTTTTTCGATGATCCAGCAGATGTTAGCAATTTGATCTCTGGTTCCTCTGCCTTTTCTAAAACCAGCTTGAACATCTGGAAGCTCACGGTTCACATGTTGCTGAAGCCTGGCTTGGAGAATTTTGAGCATTACTTTACTAGCATGTGAGATGAGTGCAATTGTGTGGTAGTTTGAGCATTCTTTGGCATTGCCTTTCTTTGGGATTGGAATGAAAACTGACCTTTTCCAGTTCTGTGGCCACTGCTGAGTTTTCCAAATTTGCTGGCATATTGAGTGCAGCACTTTCACAGCATCATCTTTCAGGATTTGAAATAGCTCAACTGGAATTCCATCACCTCCACTAGCTTTGTTCGTAGTGATGCTTTCTAAGGCCCACCTGAAAAACAAAAAATAAGGCCCACCTGACTTCACATTCCAGGATGTCTGGCTCTTGGTGAGTGATCACACCATTGTGATTATCTGGGTCGTGAAGATCTTTTTTGTACAGTTCTTCTTTGTATTCTTGCCACCTCTTAATATCTTCTGCTTCTGTTAGCTCCATACCATTTCTGTCGTTTATCGAACCCATCTTTGCATGAAATGTTCCCTTGGTATCTCTAATTTTCTTGAAGAGATCTCTCGTCTTTCCCATTCTGTTGTTTTCCTCTATTTCTTTCCCTTGATCACTGAGGAATGCTTTCTTATCTCTCCTTGCTATTCTTTGGAACTCTGCATTCAAATGGGAATATCTTTCCTTTTCTCCTTTGCTTTTTGCTTCTCTTCTTACAGCTATTTGTAAGGCCTCCTCAGACAACTCTTTTGCCCTTTTGCATTTCTTCTCCATGGGGATGGTCTTGATCCCTGTCTCTGTACAGTGTCACGGACCTTTGTCCATAGTTCATCAGGCATTCTGTCTATCAGATCTAATCCCTTAAATCTATTTCTCACTTCTACTGTATAGTCATAAGGGATTTGATTTAGGTCATACCTGAATGGTCTAGTGGTTTTCTCCACTTTCTTCAATTTCATTCTGAATTTGGCAATAAGGAGTTCATGATCTGAGCCAGAGTCAGCTCCTGGTCTTGTTTTTGCTGACTGTATAGAGCTTCTCCATCTTTGGCTGCAAAGAATATAATCAATCTGGTGTTGACCATCTGGTGATGTCCATGTGTAGAGTCTTCTCTTGCGTTGTTGGAACAGGGTGTTTGCTATGACCAGTGTGTTCTCTTGGCAAAACTCTATTAGCCTTTGCCCTGCTTCATTCCATACTCCAAGGCCAAATTTGCCTGTTACTCCAAGTGTTTCTTGACTTCCTACTTTTGCATTCCAGTCCTCTATAATGAAAAGGACGTCTTTTTTGGGTGTTAGTTCTAGAAGGCCTTGTAGGTCTTCATAGAACCGTTCAACTTCAGCTTCTTCAGCATTACTGGTTGGGACATAGGCTTGGATTACCGTGATACTGAATGGTTTGCCTTGGAAACGAACAGAGATCATTCTGTCATTTTTGAGATTGCATCCAAGTACTGCATTTCAGACTCTTTTGTTGACCATGATGGCTACTCCATTTCTTCTAAGGGATTCCTGCCTGCAGTAGTAGATATAATGGTCATCTGAGTTAAATTCACCCATTCCAGTCCATTTTAGTTCGCTGATTCCTAGAAGGTCGACATTCTAGGCATATAGGAGGCCCAAATTCTTAGGTCAAGTCCCCTGGGAAATAGATGGACTTTTGCATCCAAGAAAGGTACTGGGGAGTACTCTTGGGACTAGCACTTATAAAGAAACACCAGAAAATGCAGGATTGGACAGACAGAGAAGTTGAACTATAATGCAGTTGCAGCAATGATTTCAGGTGATTCTATAAGGAACTTAGAAGCTGAGATGACTTTTCAGATTTGTTCTGAATAGAGGCAAGGGGATAAGCCTTTTTATCCTTGCACGACTGGCTCATCTAGGGTAGTATAACCTTGGGCTACATTAGACTAGTATTTACTAGAGACAGTTTCTATTTTAAGTACTTGATTCATTTAATCGTTTACAACAGCCCTATAAGGTATTATTTTTCTCATTTTGTGAATGAAGAGACTGAGGCATAGGAAGGTCATCTAATTCACCCAAGGTCACAGAGCTAGTAAACAGCAGGATTAAGATTTCAATCCAAGGGTGAAACAGATCACCAGCCCAGGTTGGATGCATAAGACAAGTGCTCAGGGCTGGTGCACTGGGAAGACCCAGAGGGATGGGATGGGGAGGGGGGGTGGGAGGGAGGATTGGGATGGGGAACACATGTAAATCCATGGCTGATTCATTTCAATGTATGGCAAAAACCACTACAATATTGTAAAGTAATTAGCCTCCAACTAATAAAAATAAATGAAAAAATAAATAAATAAAAAATAAAAAATGAAAAAAAAGATTTCAATCCATAGTGTTTGGCTCCAACGTCTATTAATCACCTACAGTGTTGTAGTGCCAAAATTATACTGTAGAAATTGCAATTCTGAGGTTTTTTTTTGTAAAATTCTGAGTTTTATTCTCATTTTATAATGGTGATTACCAAACAGCAGTGCATATCAGTGTCTCATACCTTCAGAAAAAAAAATAGCTTTTATCACTTTATTCTTGAAAATTCGGTTTTCTGTGAAATGAGCAAGTGGATCCCTGTCTCCATTGGCTGCTTACAGTAACTCAGTTAAAGAAGCCTGAGTGTTTTAGTGTAGCTTCTAACCAGGCCATCATGCTTTGGAATCTGGTTTTTCTGAGCTGTGATCATCCTGCTGTAAATTCCGGTCTGAAACCACTGCACAGCTCCAAATGTCCATTCAGTGTACCCTTACAAGGAGCAAGATTTTGTGGCCATGTATGCCTTTTCATTAGAGTTTCTTTGCGGAATATACTCAATACTGGATTGTCTTTTCTTCTAAAGTTCTTCAACTATTTGATCACAAATCCTAATGCAAGTGGATCTCACTGAGGTTTATATCACTAACCCTGAAAAGTCAGTTAGGATACAAATGTTTGCGATTAGGAGTTTTTGCTCAGCTATTGAGCTAGTTGTGTGGCCTTGGGAAAATGACACTCACTTGGAATGATTTTGGACAAACAAGGAGTTTCAGTATATTAATGTCAATCATATATATATTTTTCCTTTCAGGAATCTGACTTTTTCTGTCTTCTTGGAATAAACTATGTATTTGAAAATGAAGCTAGTGAGTTAAACAGTGATAATAGTGAAAATATGTATCCATATGAAGAAGATAATGACCCCAAATCTAGTGTATATGAAAATGATTTTCAGATAGAACCTGGCTTTTATTCAACTTCTGAAGGTAGTTTGTTTGAAGACCAATTTCCAGCTTCAGAGGCTCCTGAAGATATCAGAAGTACTAGTCAATCAGAAGATTGGGAAGCAGAAGCTGGAAGTATGGAACAGTATCTTATTCCAGAAGAGGATCATGTCCCACCGTCTTCAACTGTGCCTGAAGTGAAAGAATGGTTTGGATTCGGAAAGGACCAAACTGAAGAAAAGACTTTTGAATCAGTTATTGAACCTCAAGAAGAAAGCTCATTTCGAAGTAGACAAACAGCAGTGGAAGATGGGAATGACCCAGAGGAATTAAACAGTGGTAAGCCCCAAACAGAACATAAGCAAGAACTTGAATCAGAGTTTGATTCAGTGCCAAAGGAACAGTCTGAACTAGTATCTGAGTCAGAGCACATTTTCAATCCTCAAGACGCTGGTTGGTTTGGTGGTGGATTTACAAGTTATTTGGGTTTTGGAGGTGAGGATACAGAGCTTGAGTTATTGTCCAAAGAAAGCAACCCACCTTTAGAAGATGTTCCTAGTTCCATATCCTCTGAAGAAGAACCCACTGTTCTGTGTACAGAAATATTAACAGAAAAAGAAGACATAATCACTAATAACAGCTCAATTCTCAAGCCAAGCTGGTTTGATTTTGGTTTTGCTATGCTAGGCTTTGCATATGCTAATGAAGATAAAATGATATCAGATGATGGAATAAATGAAGAAGGAGGTGTGGGAGATAAACATAGACATCCTTCAACAAGTGAATTTGACCCTCATAAAGAACAAGAAATAAAACTAATAAAAATTACGGAAACTGAAAATCAAATAGTCAAGGAAAGGGTCTTAGAGAAAACAGATGATTCTGATACTGTACCATATTTTAAAAAGCTATTGTATAATTTTAACAATCGCTGGAGGTTCCAGAATACTCCAAAGGAAACGGAATTGACATTTCCCAAACAGACTCTGGATGAAAGTAATATAGGTGAAAATGATAAAACAGAAGAATTTTCAGCTGAAAAGTACCCCACAGATAATATAGAAGATATGTTGAAAAGTGATTACAGTCAGCCAGGTTAGTATAAAATATCTATAATGTGATTTCTTTTTTAAACATAGGAAAAAGTGAAATTGCTAGTTGCTCAGTCTTGTCTCACTTTTTGAGGTGCCATGGACTGTAGCCCGCCAGGCTCCTCTGTCCATGAATTCTCCAGGCCAGAATACCAGAGTGGGTAGAGATTCTCTTCTTCAGGGGGTCTTCCCAAGCCAGGGGTCAAACCCGGGTCTCCCGCATTATGGGCAGATTCTTTATAGTCTGAGCCTACTTTTAAAAATACAAATCACATGAAAAATCCAGGAATCCTTGTTTTTCTAAATAAACAATAATCAGCAACAAGCTTATCAATCACCCTTTTATCAATATATCTGGTTTGCTCTGGGACTTAGTAGATCTTGAAGTGAAGTGAAAGTCAGTCAGTCATGTCCAACTCTTTGCGACCCCATGGACAGGCGCCTGCCAGGCTCCTCTGTTCATGGAATTCTGCAGGCAAGAATACTGGAGTGGGTTGCCATTCCATTCTCCAGGGGATATTCCCAACTCAGGGTTCAAACCCAGGTCTCCCACATTGCAGGTGGATTCTTTACTGTATGAGCCACCAGGGAAGCCCTTAGTAGATCTCAGTATCATAAAATCTCAAGGGGCAAGGAATGATTGGATATATATGGATATTTCAAGGAGATCTCTAGGTATTTTACAATAAGTTTTAATCAAACTGCTATATGTAGACAGGTTTAAAAATATATGTAGTGCTAAGGCTTTTTTGTTTTTTTTAAACAAAAGCAATTTCTATTCCCTTTGTCTATCTCTACTTCCACCTCTCTCCCAAGGATAATAATTTCTTTTATTTTTTAGAGAAAATTTATTTTAGTATTTATCTATTTTCTAAATAAAATATTTATATTGTTCTTCTTTGATTAACCTATTAACCTATTTTAGATAATGTCCATTGACTTCTTGTTCTGTTAGGTGATAATTTTGCTTATTAGGTTATTCTAAAAACACCTTTCATTAATTTAAAATAGTCTTGGTTTCTAAATTATATTTTATTCTAGATCTATAGTTCCTCACCTCCCCCCTAAGAAGATCTGTGATAACAAGGGTTTTCTTTAAGTGTACAAGATAATATGGAAACTCAAGCAAAAACAATGTAAAAAGTTTTCCACATTCTCCCTCAAGTCTCTCAATTCTGGGAGCTCAACAGAGGACAACAGAAGAGGGCAGAGTAGCAGAGGAGACTTCTAGGTGTCCAGGCATCAGTGACTCCTATGATTAAAAACATGTGGATTATATTTTAAGTAGAGTTATATAACATGACTTTCTCACATCTCCATTCTGATGTCTTTATGATGGACAGATTAGAAACTCAACAAATATTGGCCAATAATACAGACACAATTGAACTTTAGAATGACAGAAAAACTTTCACAAGAAGAGATCAATAATGCAAACTCAGAAAGAAACACATTTCTTTGGAGCTAGTTGATTTTCTTGAATTTCCAGAAGAACTATATGTTATTTCTTAATATTCTACAAAATGTGAGTTCTTTACTTGATCAACATCCTCTAACCAGAATATAGACTTTAGATTCTAAGTGAAGTGAAAGTATTTGTTGCTCAGTCATGTCAGACTCTTTGAGACCCCATGGACTGTAGCCGGCTAGGCTCTTCTGTTCATGGAATTCTCCAGGCAAGAATACTGGAGCGGGTAGCCATTCCCTTCTCTAGGGGATCTTCCTGACCCAGGGATCGAACTTGGGTCTCCTGCATTGCAGGCAGATTCTTTGCCATCTGAGCCACTTCTAACACTTTTCTAAATAAGAAAGGTGTAGATATGATGATTTTCATGATTGAAAACATTAGAGACCTAGATTTTCAAAGGCTAGAGGAAATCATTTTATTCTAAGCTTGTTAGATCCTAAAGAGATATTTGTGAAAAAGCAGATGAGAGTAACTGGAAAGAAGAGAGACTAAAACAAAGCAATATCAACCCAGAAATATAGGCGAAAAATTTTTATAGATGTATAAAAATATTTTAGAGCTTATTTATAGAAACTTCAGGGCATTCTGAATATCATTTTAGTAGAATTTATTTCATGTAGCGATGCTGGGAGAATAACTTGGTAAATAGTCAAGCAGTGCATTTATGCAACTATAACTAGTTTTGAAGGATTTTTATAAAAGTGTTAAGAAATTCTTTTAAGGTTCAGAGAAAAGATGCCTTACTCTACAAATATTTCAAACATTTCACTATTAGCTAAATGAAAAGCAAACTAGGGTCATGCAAAGTTTGCTATTAAAAAAGAGAATACTAAAGGAAGGATTCAGTTAATGCCACAGAGTCTATTTTCTGGATATTGGAGAAATAGCTAAAATAGCCAATATTTTCAGATAATTTCAGTAACCCTTTTAGGGAATAACAAGTGAAAACTGGACTTAAGTATAAAGAATGCATAAGAAAAATGAACCACTGATCTTGAATAAGTATTTGTGAAAAGCTGAGACTTGAGATAACACATTGACAAAAAGCCAATATTGCTGATCTAAGAATTTACAAAATAAATTAATTAGATAAGTTATTTATATTACAATATTAATAGCTATTTTACAAAAGGATTCCAACTGAGCTTATTTAAATAATGAATTTTTCAAGTACAGTTAAATAGGAAAGAAAATTCATTTTTTAATTTGAATTAAAACTTTATTAATTTATTAACAATTATAAGAAAGTCATAACTGTATCTAATGTAAATCTTTTTAAAAAATTGAATTATTTACAATATTTCAGGTATACAGCAAAGTGATTCAGTTATATATAACAATATATGTACATATAAGAACATATATGAGTACATACATAAGAATATATATTATTTTTCAGATTGTTTTCAATTACAGGTTATTGTAAGATATTGAGTATAGTTTCCTGTGCTATTATTAGGACTTTGTTGTTTATTTTATATACTGCTGCTGCTGCTAAGCTGCTTCAGTCGTGTCCGACTCTGTGCGACCCCACAGACAGCAGCCCACCAGGCTCCTCTGTCCCTGGGATTCTCCAGGCAAGAATACTGGAGTGGGTTGCCATTTCCTTCTCCAATGCATGAAAATGAAGTGAAAGTTAAGTCGCTCAGTTGTGTCCGACTCTTGGAGACCCCATATATACTGCTGCTGCTACTGCTAAGTCATTTCAGTCATGTCCGACTCTGTTCGACCCCATAGATGGCAGCCCACCAGGCTCCCCCATCCCTGGGATTCTCCAGGCAAGAACACTGGAGTGGGTTGCCATTTCCTTCTCCAATGCATGAAAGTGAAAAATGAAAGTGAAGTCGCTCAGTTGTGTCTGACTCTTAGCGACCCCATGGACCGCAGCCTACCAGGCTCCTCCATCCATGGGATTTTCCAGGCAACAGTACTGGAGTGGGGTGCCATTGCCTTCTCCACCCATATATACAGTAGTATATAAATGTTAATCCCAAATTCTTAATTTATCCCTCCCTTTCTTTCTCTTGGTAACTATAAGTTTGTTTTTTGCTTGTGAGTCTATTTCTGTTTTGTAGGTAAGTTCATTTGTATAATTTTTCTAGATTCCACATGTAAGTGATATCATATGATATTTGTCATTCACTATCTGACTTCATCTAATATGATAATCTCTAGGTCTATCCAATGCTGCAAATAGCATATTTCATTCTTTTTTATGGCATGTAGTCCATTGTATGTATTTAATACATACAATCTTCTTTTTCTGTTCATCTGTTGATAGACATTTAGATTGCTTCCATGTCTTGGCTATTGTAAATAATGCATGTATGTTTTCAAATTGTAGTTTTCTCCCAGTATACGGCCAGGTGTGGGGTTGTTCGATCCTATGGAAGTTCTATTTTTAGTTTTTTAAGGGACCGCCATGCTGTTCTCCCTAGTGGCTGCACCAGTTTATGTTCCCACCAGAGTACAGAAGGCTTTCCTTTTCTCCACACCCTCTTCAGTATTCATTGTTTGTCGACATTTTGATGATGGCCATTCTGACTGGTGTGGTACCTTACTGTAGGTTTGATTTACATTTCTCTAATAATTAGCAATGTGCTTCTTCTTGGCCATCTGGATGTCTTCTTTGAAGAATTGTCTGTTTAGGTCTTCCACTCATTTTTGATTGAGTTGTTTGCTTTTTTGATATTGACCTGTATGAGCTGTTTGTGTATTTTGGAAATCAATCCCTTGTCCATAGCATCATTTGCAAATATTTTCTCCCATTTCATAGGATGTCTCTTTGTTTTGTTTATGGTTTCTTTCGCTGTGCAAAGATTTTTAGTTTAATTAGGTCCCATTTATTTTTGGTTTTGTTTTCTTTACTCTAGGAGACAGATTCCCCAAAATATTGCTGTGATTTATATAAAAAAGTGTTCTACCGTTGCTTTCCTCTAGGAGTTTTTATAGTATCCAGTCTTGTAGTTAGGTCTCTAAATTTTTTGTGTATGGTATTAGAGAATGTTCTAATTGCATTCTTTTACGTGTTGCTGTCTAGTTTTTCCTGTACCACTTATTGAAGAAACTATCTTTTCTACATTGTATATCCTTATCTACTTTGTTGTAGATTAATTGACCATAAGTGTGTGGGCCTATTTCTGGGCTCTCTAGACTACTCCATTGATCCATGTATCTATTTTTGTTCCAGTGTCATACTGTTCTCATGATTGTAGCTTTGTAGTGTAAGCTGAAGTCAGGGAGTATGATTCCTCCAGATCTGTTCTTCTTTCTCAAGATTGCTTTGGCTTCTAATGTAAATCCTAAGGCTTGCATTTGAGTCATGTAAAAATAATACCTCAGAAATGTAATTAAATATGAAAATAATATAGGAAGTTTTTGGTTTTTTACATATATTTATTTCAAGTGTATTATCAGATAACATTTTAAAAAGAATCAATCTAGGCACACATAAATTTTGGGAAATCAATTGTTGAATAAGTCTTTTTTCCTCTTATGCCATTAAACATCATTGTAGATCACTATTTGAATCCTGTATTTACAGTGGTCCAATTATATTCAGACTCCTGAATTGATTGTTAATTTTAAATTTTAATGTCCACATGTGATATTATTAAATTACAGGTACCTGTTTGCTCACTGGGGACTTTCTTCTTTTAAACAATGCTAAGTGTCAGCATGAAAATGATATGTTACATTCATAACTCAAAGAGCGAAGTTAGATATTGAATAATTCAGTTAGGACTATTCTTTAATATTGTTTTTCAGGACTGCAATGATAGTTTTCTATCTTTGTCTTAAAAAGTAACTGAGAAATAAATTCCACAATTTACTTGACTACTATACCTCAGGCTAGGACTAGTTAGAACCTTTTTTAAAAAAAAAATCCTGTTTGATTAGTTCATTGAATCAAGTGATCTGTTTAAACTATATTTGAAGATTGAATTGATGGCTGTGTGACATGGCATGCACATAAATATATGGTGCAACATTACAAGTATGGAAAATTATAACACATATATTTCAAATTAAATTTTTTTCTTAATTTTGGAGAAGGGTAATCCTTTTTAAGGGCTTCCCAGATGGCTCAGTTGTAATCTGCTTGCCAATGC